>NW_027361697.1:22880000-23185000 GCF_039654945.1 Dendrobates tinctorius | reverse complement strand
ATTTGTGCAGTCTATGAATTTGTTCTAAGAAATATAATTGCCTTCATCAGATCAGATCCTTCTTCATAGATGACCTCAAATCTGACCTAATAATAAGGCTTGAGAACAACCTCTCTACACTAACTTGGGTTGGAGGCAAAGCCATAACAACATGGGCAACATCTCTAACAATTTCCGGTATTGCCTCATCCATAGTCAGTTTTGATGAACGGATGAATTTTTCTATTTCTTTGAGAGCAAGTGAAACATTTTGCTGAAATATGGTCAATCTGCTTGCTATAGGAGACGGAGTAAAATCTTTTCCTTGCGGCAATGCTTTGCCTGCTCCATGTCATACAAATACTTGTCAAAGTCAAACTCCTCATCCGATGAAGATGAAGATATGGCAGCAGTATCAGGACCTAAGTCCTCTTGCACCTGGCAGTCCTCCTGTAGGCCACTCATCCTAACTGCTACCTCGGTCAGAGCTTCTTTTCCTTTAGTAAGCTGTTGATCATCAAGCAGTATACGATGACTTGGGTCCACATAAACAGCTGCCAGAAAAATTTTATTTTCCAATAGCTGTGTGTCTCTCCATTTCATTGAAGCAGAAATGCCATCTGCAATTAACCTCCTCTTTGGGACAGGCAAAATAGCAAGTTCTTCCACTCCCTTATGAAAATGCCAGGAGTTAAATCCTCAGCTTGTAATTTTTTAGTCACGGTAAATGGGTGATTTAGGAATTCCTTCAATTCAGCCACCTGTGTCCATTGACCTTCATTTAGGGTTACCTGAGGGATTGCCATATCTACAAGAAACGGTTTTAGTTCAAGCAATCGCTCCATCATTAAATAAGTACTGCCCCTCCGAGTGGCTTGATCGACAATTGCCCCTTTCCCAGCATGTCTGTTCAAGATGGAATCAATTTTAGGGGTTCTGGCGGCAATAATCAATTTCCTCACTTTTCCAATCAGATTTCCAGCATGTCCCTCTTGCAGACTATCTTATTGCCAGCTGCAGCGTGTGCACAACTTTCTCACTTTCTCCAGCTCGGGGCCCAGAAATCTGATCCTGTGCAGGGCAGACACCCCTCCCCCTCCTCTCTCTGGTGAAGATGGCAGAAGACAGGACAGAGGAGGGGAGATTGCCCCCTGCTGTCTGGAGCCGATGCAGGACGGGAGCATTGCAGCATACAAGTGAGTTTTGATAGGTGCGTGCCCCTGCTCCTCGCTGGCTACGGCCATGGTTCACACACAGCGTTTTTGCGGATTCGTTTTTTGCAGTAAAATGCAGTGACTCTGGGCATCCCAGAAAAGTCAGTGGGTTTCAAGATATGACATTCAGACACATCGTTTTGTGAGGATCCGTTTTTGGGCTGAATGAGCATGTCAGTTTGTGTGGCGTTTTTCTAATCTGCTTTTGCTATTGAAAACATTATCTATGAGCTCAAAAACCTTTCAGGTGATGCGGTTTTTTAAAAAGCTGATCTGCTTTTGCAGCTGAAAAACGTATCCTCAAAAAACGCAGCAAAAACGCTGTGTGTGAATGTAGCCTTAGATCAGGAATAGAACTGCCATTTATAGGACATTACTTAACTTTCCCAAATTCCTATGAAAAAATATTCAGTACATTCTGCGTTGAACTACTGTACCCAATTTATTATATATTTTCGGAGTCGGTCCATTTTATTCCGACTCCACAGCCCTGCTTTTAAGTGTATTTGTGCTTTTCTGATAAGGCTACATTCACACGTGCGTTATTGTGTCCTGTTTTTAGGAGCAGGCAAACAATTCATGTGCAAAATGCATTTGTTACAGAACAGATACATGCGGGAGTTGAGAGGCCACGTTGATTATTATGGGGTCCGTTTGGATTCTGTTAGGCGCATCTTTTTAGAACAGAAATAAAAGTTCACAGGGGATAATATGGGGAGAGAAATTACTGTAGTGATGGGGTGAGACAACAGACTATAGGGTTAGTAGTAGTGATGAGCGAGTATACTCGTTGCTCGGGTGTCCGAGTATTTTGGCGTGCTTGGAATTGGTTTTCATTGCCTGAACTGCATGATTTGCGGCTGCTAGACAGCCTGAATACATGTGGAGATTCCCTAACAAACAGACATTCCTCACATGTATTCATGCTGTCTGGCAGCCGCAAATCATGCGGGTGCGTTGACAGAAACTAAATCTCCGAGCACGCCAAAATACTCGGAGGTCACCCGAGCAACGAGTATACTCGCTCATTACTAGTTAGTAGTATTATCTATACTGTCATAGCATGGTGTTTTTTTTTTGTTTGTTTTTTCTAATTTCTCGCTCATAGCGATGCAGCAATGACAACCATAGGGGTCTTGTCCTGACCCCGGGTTGTCATTCCAACCCGTCGGCGACCCGCGGTCATGTGACACGGGCGCCGATGGCAGCAGGAAAGGACGCACTTCCTGCTTGTCCATGTTAAATGCCACTGTCAGTTTAACAGCTGCATTTAACATGTTAACAGCCGCGGGTAAATTGTGATTCTACCCGCGGCTGTTAGGGGAACATGTCAGCTAATCAGATCAGCTGTTATGTCCCGGGAAAGGTGCAAGCTCATTGCCAGAGACCGCACCAAACAGGGGGAGGCGTCAATGACAGACTGTGTCCGTCATTGGACTTTAAAGGGGTTAAAAGATCTGTGACATAGTAATAAATTATCCCTTTCTGAAAGATGCAGCAATATTCTTGTCCTCTGACATTTTATAATGAATACAATATTTGCTCATATATACAAGCGGTGAAAAGCTGACATGCGTCACTTGAGAACTGGTTGGAATAATTTGCCATTTGGGCTCCTTACGGAAATGTTTAACCTCTTCATCTTGTTCCAGGAAAAAACACAATGATTGCATAGTGGTGCTGTACTCACGGTCATGTGAATTGCTAATTGTCTAAAAATGTTAAACTAATAAAAGTCATTATTTAACAGTTGTGGAAGAAGAAAAAAACATGTAATAAACAGTTAAAAGGTTTGTCCAGAATTTGGATAACATGACTGACTACATCCTTCCAAAAACAGTGCCACACCTGTCTACAGGTTGTGTATGGTACTGAAGCTTTGGGCACATTCACTAGGAGATAGTTGTGAAGCTGTTTTTTAAAAGAAGAGATGGCAGAAATTCTTGTCACAGAAATACACTTCTAGGATCTGCAGCCACATTTTATAATGTGCACAAAATATTTCCGTATGTAAAAAAAAAAAAAGAATTAAAGTGCAAGTTTGATATCTCTGTAATCATACTGACCCTGGAGCATAATGTTGCTAGCTCATTTTTACTGCACAACGAATGCTGTAAAAACAAATTTCAAAAAGCATTGTCATTTTTCTTTATTTTACTGCACTTGGAATAAAATTTCTAATTTTTCAGCACATGATATGGTAAAATGGCGTCATTCAGACTATAACGCATCCCACGAAAAACAAACCCTCACATGGTTATGGTTAGGGCAAAAATGAAAATTTGCTTCAATGAGAAGTTAAAAGCTTGTCTATACTTTCACACAACCTATAGAAAGCAATTTTTTTTTTTTTTTCCTATCGCCCACAGCAAGGTAAAACTTCTCTGCTGCACATATCAGTGCAGTTCCTGGACCTATCGTGCTCTGTGACTTCCATCAACATTCTCCCAGCACTATAGTTGCAGGAACTTCCTTTTCCTTCTTGGCATGCATTTCACCTGCCATTGTCCAATGACTGCTCTGCAAGTGATCCTTATATTATTTATTAATTTATTTATTTTTTAAGTACTTAATCAGCTGTAGATACCTCTATTACATGTATTATACAGCCATGTGTAAATAAGCGCTCAGCTTTGATATGTTTCTGTAGGTTTGGTAAAATATTTTCATTTAAGTCCTAAACTTAAGTACGGTATTTTTCGGATTATAAAACACTCCGGATTATAAGACGCACCTCCAATTTTGAGGAGAAAAATAGGAAGACGTATTTTACTTTTTTTTTAATAAAATGGTGGTGCTTCTTACAATCCATGCATCTTATTGCTTACCTGGGGTGCTGGCTGCGGTGAAGCGGGGTTCCAGGGTTGCTGCTGGAGGAGGCAGGAGTGGGGTGATGCTGCAGGCTGGGATGAGGGGGTGTCCGATGTGCAGTGCGCTGCAGGTGTTTGGCGGTGCTGCGGGAGTATCCAGTGCTGTTGGAGCTCTGCTGACATTTTGTGAAAGGCCAGAGCCCCGGCAGTTCTATGGTTTCCTGTGCGGTGGACTCCAGGAAAATGGCCACAGGGGCCGGCGCAGATGGATATCTCGGCACCAAGATCTGAGATTTCATCGCAGCACCGCCTGTCACCTCTTCATCCCAGCCTGCAGCAACAGAACCAGTAAGGTATATACCTATTATAAGACGCACCCCCACTTCCCCCCAAAAAATTTTGGGGGAAAAATGCATCTTATAATCCGAAAAATACAGTAAATATTTCTGGCTTCCAGATTGTACTTGTTAAGTGGAAAGTAAAGATATTTCAATCTCTTTGCAGCTATCGACATGTGGTCTGCAGGCATCATCTTTCTCTCCCTTTTAAGCGGAAGATATCACTTTTTCAATGCTGCTGATGACATGAATGCTCTGGCTCAAATCATGACAATTCGTGGATCAAGAGAGACTGTTCAAGCCGCTAAACAATTTGGTATGTATATGCAATTAGATTCCTTTTAATCCGTCACATAAGCTGACCCGTATTTATTACACAGTGCTTTGAATGCCATTATTCTTGCATAGTCTTGGGTTACGGCTATTACCCACATGTAAAAGATGTAAAGTACACAAAGCAGGGACACTACATGTGTAATGGTCTTGTCCAGAGGTATTATTATTATTTATTATTATAGTGCCATTTATTCCATGGCGCTTTACATGTGAGGAGAGGTATACATAATACATACAAGTACAGTAATCTTAAACAATACCAGTCACGACTCGTACAGGATGAGAGGAGACCCTGCCCGCGAGGGCTCACAATCTACAACGGGATGGGTGAGGATACAGTAGGCGAGGGTAGAGCTGGTCGTGCAGCGGTTTGGTGGATCGGTGGTTACTGCAAGTTGTAGGCTTGTCGGAAGAGGAAGGACTTCATGTTCTTTTTGAAGGTTTCCATGGTAGGCGAGAGTCTGATATGTTGTGGTACAGAGTTCCAGAGTAGAGGGGATGCGCGGGAGAAATCTTGTATGCGATTGTGGGAAGAGGAGATAAGAGGAGAGTACAGAAGGAGATCTTGTGAGGATCGGAGGTTTCGTGCAGGTGAGTACCGGGAGCCTAGGTCACAGATGTACAGAGGACTCAGGTTGTGGATGGCTTTGTATGTCATGGTTAGGGTTCTGAACTGGAGTCTTTGGGTAATGGGGAGCCAGTGCAGGGATTGACAGGGAAGAGGCCGGGGAATAGCGGGGGGACAGGTGGATTAGTCGGGCAGCAGAGTTAAGAATAGATTAGAGGGGTGTGAGAGTTTTAGAGGGGAGTCCACAGAGCAGGAGGTTTCAGTAGTCAAGGCAGGAGATGATGAGGGCATGGACTAGGGTTTTTGCAGATTCTTGGTTGAGGAATGTACAGATCCGTGAAATATTTTTGAGTTGAAGTCGGCAGGAAGCGGAAAGGGCTTGGATATGTGGTTTGAAGGAGAGTTCAGTGTCAAGTATAACCCCGAGGCAGCGAGCTTGTGGGACTGGAGAGAGTGGGCAGCCGTTTACTTTAATGGATAAGTCTGTTGGGGGGGTCACGTGAGATGGGCGAAAGATGATTAATTCTGTTTTGTCCATATTAAGTTTTAGAAATCTAGCGGAGAAGAAGGATGAAATAGCAGACAGACATTGAGGGATTCTGTTTAGTAGGGAAGTGATATCTGGTCCAGAGATGTAGATCTGTGTGTCATCAGCATAGAGATGATACTGAAAGCCATGAGATTCTATGAGCAGTCCGAGGCCGAAGGTGTAAACGGAGAAGAGTAGGGGCCGTAGGACTGAACCTTGCGGGACTCCGACGGATAGGGGGCGCGGTGAGGAGGTGGTGTGCGAATGGGAGACGCTGAATGTCCGGTCTGCTAGGTATGACGCAATCCAAGATAGGGCCAAGTCTGTGATACCAAGAGATGTAGTAATAGGGAATGGTCCACTGTGTCAAAGGCAGAGGACAGGTCCAGGAGGAGGAGGACAGAGTCGTGTCGCTTGGCTTTGGCGGCTAGTAGGTCATTGGTGACCTTAGTTAGGGCAGTTTCAGTGGAGTGGTGTGGCCGGAAGCCGGATTGCAAGTGGTCAAGGAGGGAGCAAGAAGAGAGGTGGGAGGATAGTTCAAGATGGACGTGGTGTTTCAGTAGTTTTGAGGCATAGGGGAGAAGTGATATAGGGCGATAGCTAGATACAGAGGATGGGTCAAGAGAGGGCTTTTTGAGGATAGGTGTGATTGGGGCATGTTTAATGCTTGAGGGGAAAACACCAGTTGTTAGTGATAGGTTGAAGAGATGGGTTAGGGTTGGGATGAAGACTGTGGTGAGGTTTGGGATGAAGTGGGATGGGATCAGGTCAAGTGCACAGGTAGTGAGATGTGATCTTGAGAGTAGAGTGGAGAGTCGATCTTCTGTAATGGTGGAGGTTGGTTTTGGGGGAGGAGGGCAGGTTAGATTGGAGGAAGGGCACTGGGGGTTGTTGACCAAAACTGTCTCTGATGTTATCAATCTTCTCCTTGAAAAATGAGGCAAAGTCTTCAGCTGAGATGAGTGGAGAGGGAGGAGGTGCTGGGGGGCGGAGGAGAGAATTGAAGGTGTTGAATAACTGTTTAGGTTTGTGAGATAGGGAGGATATGAGAGATGAGAAGTAGGTTTGTTTTGCTGCAGCGAGTGTGCCCTTGAAAGTAGTGAGGGACTGTTTGAATGTGAAGAAGTCCTCATTGGAGTGGGATTTTTTCCATCTCCGCTCAGCAGCCCTGGAAGCCCGCCTCAGTTCTTTGGTCAGATTGGTGTGCCAGGGCTGTCTGTTGATTTTGCGAGTTTTGGTATGTTTGAGAGGGGCAACTGATTCCAAAGCTACAGCTATTGTGGTGTTATATAGAGCGGCATCCGCATTGTGTAGGGAACCTATGTCTGTAAGAGGGAGGAGGGATTCAGACAGTGAGTGTAGATCGAGGTGTTGAAGATTTCTGCGAGGGTGCGTGAGTTTTTGAGGTGGGGATTGTGGTCCTGAGGAGGAGAGGGAAGAGAATGTAAGTAGGTTGTGGTCAGAGAGAGGAAGAGGTGAGTTAGAGTGGCTAGATAGGGAGCAGAGGCAGGTGAAGATAAGGTCCAGTGTGTGGCCATCTTTGTGAGTGGCTGCAGAAGACCATTGAGTGAGGCTGAAGGAGGAAGTGAGAGATAGAAGTTTAGTGGCAGCTGAGAGGGAAGTATCAATGGGGATGTTTAAGTCACCCAAGATGATAGTGGAGATATCAGTGGAAAGGAAATGGAGTAGCCAGGTGGTGAAGTGGTCAAAGAAGGTGGTGGCTGACCCTGGAGAGCGGTATATGACAGCTAGTTGGAGGGGGAGTAGATGCGCGCAGAGTGCACCTCGAAGGAAGGGAGAGTAACAGAGGGCGGCAGTGGGATTGGGGTGAAGGAGCAGTTATCTGACAGGAGAAAACCAACTCCTCCACCATGCTTGCAGCTGGGGCGGGTGGTGTGGGAAAGGTGGAATCCACCATATGAGAGTGCAGCAGGAGAGGGTGAGCCAGGTTTCGGTGATGGCGAGGAAGGAAAGTTTGTTAGTAATAAAAAGATCATGGATGAAAGAAAGTTTGTTGCAGACAGAGCGAGCGTTCCACAGAGCTCTTGTTAGTGGGACTGGGGAAGCTGGGACTGGGCGAATGTGTATAAGGTTGGAGTGGTTACGGAAAGTTGTGATTGGGTGTGGATGGGAGGTAGATATGACCGTGGGAATGTGGTGAGGAGGGCCAGGATTTGGAGAGATATCGCCAGCAGTGAGGAGGAGCAGAGAGAGTGTTAGCAGGAGAGGGCATGAGGGGGATGTCTGTGTTTGGCGACAGAGGATTGTATGTTGAGGAACAGATCTGAGGAAGAAGCGAGATGGATTGGAAGGATTGAAGAAGAGACGAACAGTTCTTTACTAGATGTGGGGATTAGTGGGGTTATCAGAAAGTGAAGGATTATAGGGGTTAGAGTGGAAACAAACAGAAACATTGTTTACAGTGACTCTTTCCAGTTACATTCTGGTTCAATTCTGGATTAATTCATATTTTCATATCATCTCACACTTTTAAGATACACACTTCTAGGATACTCACTGCAGACTAAAGTCTTGGCAGACTTGTGCTATACAATATATGTGCTACAAAATGCATCAAAGGTATCAAACTACACTGCTCAAATAAAGGAAACACTAAAATACCACGTCCTAGATATCTCTGAATGAAATATTCCAGTTGCAAATTTTTATTCATAGCATAGTGGAATGTGTTCAGAATAATAAAACATAACAATTATCAATGTAAATCGAAATAAATATCCCATGGAGGTCTGGATTTGGAATGATACTCAAAATCAAAGTGGAAAATCAAATTACAGGCTGATCCAACGTCAGTGGCAATTCCTCATGACAAGGAAAAGATGCTCAGTATTGTGTGTGGCTTCCACGTGCCTGTATGCCCTCTCTACTGTACAACGCCTGGGCATGCTGCTGATGAGGCGGTGGATGGTCTCCTGAGGGATCTCCTCCAATACCCTGGACTAAAGCATCCGCTAACTCCTGGACAGTCTGTGGTGCAATGTGACGTTGGTGGATGAAGCGAGACATGATGTCCCAGATGTGTTCAATCGGATTCAGGTCTGGGGAATGGGCGGGCCAGTCCGTAGCTTCAATGCCTTCATCTTGCAGGAATTGCTAACACAATTCAGCCACATGAGGTCTGGCATTGTCCTGCATTAGGAGGAACCCAGGGCCAACCGCATCAGCATATGGTCTCACAAGGGGTCTGAGGATCTCATCTCTGTACGTAATGGCAGTCAATTGGCTTACAGCCAATGACAACTCAAACGTCATTTATCTCAGTAAATTAGAATACTTTTTAACACCAGCTTGAAAAATGATTTTAACCCCTTACCGACATTGGACGTATAATTACGCTGATGTTGGTGTCCCTCCCTTTGACGTGGGGTTTGGCGGTGAGCCCACATCTTTCCCGGGACATGTCAGCTGTTTTGAACAGCTGACATGTGCCCACAATAGCCACGGGTGGAATCGCAATCCAGTTACTGTTAAATGGCGCTTCCGACCATCGGGCAGGAAATACGCACACTGGTGACCCGCATCACGTCATCGCGGGTCTCCGGTGTGTCGTCATGACAACCCAAGGTCTCCTGGGGACCTCTATTGTTGTCAGTGCCGGATTGCTTTGAGCGCCACCCAGTGGTCGGCGCTCATAGCAGGTCAGTAATTCAGCTACATAGAGGCGATATGCTCATCACCTCTATGTAGCTGAGCCGATCGAGTTGTGCCAGCTTCTAGTCTCCTATGGAGACTTTTGAAGCATGCCAAAAGTTTAAAAATATAAAAAAAATTAAATATAAAAGTTAAAATCGCCCCCCTTTCGCCCCATTCAAAATAAAGCAATAAAATTAAAATCAATTGGAAAAAAAAAAAAAAAAAAAGCTTAACCTGATCACTAAACGGTGTAGCAAGAAAAAAATTCAAAACGCCAGGATTACGGTTGTTTGGTCGCTTCAACTTTGCATTAAAATGCAATATTGGGTGATCAAAAGATTTTAACTGCACCATGGTATTAATGAAAACGTCAGCTCGGCGCTCAAAAAATAAGCCCTCATCCAACCAGAGATCACAAAAAATAAAGTTGCTCTGGGTATCGGAAAATGGCACCATTTTTTTTTATTTTTTTTCACCACTTAGATCAGGGGTCCCCAACCTGTAGCTCGGGAGCCACATGTGGCTCGCGGTCCCATGAACTATGGCTCGTGACTGTCTGCCAGCTTGGTGCATTAGGTCCAGGTCTAGCAAACAGGTATGAAGAGTACATATCAAATGGTGAATTTTGTGAGTAGCCTTGCACAGAAGAGCAGATCTGGATGCACATACACTGGTCTTAGGGGTTTAGAGATGATTTAGGTATGGTACGCTGGAGGATGGTACTACCTGTTAGAGAAGGTGCTCAAAGCTGGACATGACAGTATGTTGGGAGTCCTTGATGGGAGAATACTGAATGGGGGTATTGTGGGAACCCCTGGATCTCGGTGTACTGCTTCGTAGTGATTTCTGTGAAAAAGCTTTGGTTATCATTATACTTGTATATATAATGGGGGCTTTGGTTGACACTACTTTGAAGGGGGGGTCAGTGCAGAATGTGGCTCGCGACCCTATCTCAGTGCTGAATGTGACTCTCAAGGTCAGAAAGGTTGGGGACCAATGACTTGGATAAAGAAGAACTTAGACATGTTTGGTGTCTATGAACTCGTAATGACCTGGAGAATCATGGCAGGTCAATTTTAGCATTTAGTGAACCTAACAAAAAAGCCAAACAAAAAGCAAGTGTGGGATTGCACTTTTTTTCCATTTCACCACACTTGGAATTTTTTTCCCCGATTTTCTAGTACATGACATGGTGAAAACAATGATGTCGATCAAAAGTACAACTCGTCCCGCAAAAAATAAACCCTCACATGGCCATATTGACGGAAAAATAAAAAACGTATGGCTCTGAGAAGGAGGGGTACAAAAAAAGCTCCGAAGTTAAGGGGTTAAAAATCAGTGATGGTTTGGGGGAGCCATGTCATCTGCTGGTGTAGATCCACTGTGTTTTATCAAGACCAAAGTCAGCACAGCCGTCTACCAGGAAATTTTAGAGCACTTCATGCTTCCCTCTGCCAACAAGCTTTTTGGAGATGGAAATTTCATTCTCCAGCAGGACTTGGCACCTGTCCACACTGCCAAAAGTACCAATACCTGGTTTACAAACAACAGTATCACTGTGCTTGATTGGCCAGCAAATTCGCCTTACCTTAACCCCATAGAAAGTCTATGGGGTATTGTCAAGAGGAAGATTAGAGACAGCAGACCCAACAATGCAGATGAGCTGAATGCTGCTATCAAAGCAACCTGGGCTTCCATAACACCTCAGCAGTGCCACAGGCTGATCACCTCCATGCCGCGTCGCATTGATGCAGTAATTGATGTAAAAGGAGCCCCGACCAAGTATTGAGTGCATTTACTGAACATACATTTCAGTAGGCCAACATTTCAGATTTTAAAATCATTTTTCAAGCTCGTGCTATAAGGTATACTAATTTACTGAGATAAACTCTTTTGGGTTTTCATTGGCTGTAAGCCATAATCATCAACATTAACAGAAATAAACACGTGAAGTAGATCACTGTTTGTACTGATTCTATATAATATTTAAGTGAGTTTCACTTCTTATATTGAAGAACTGAAATTAACATTTTGATGATATTCTAATTTTGAGAGAAGCACCTAGCAGATTTCTCATGCATAACCAGCTTATAAAAATGCCAAGAAATAAAATTTGCAGTGCATAACCCCACAAAATTGGCTCAGATATTATGATTGTCACAATCACAAATAACTAAATACATCAACGGATATGCAAAAAACACAAACAAATCAAGGCATAATGTGAATAAAAATATGTATATAACATGGTTTATATTGATGCTGTTGAGAGGGGCCATAAATGTAAAGTATCACAGATGAAGTACCAGGGAGGGACCATCTGTGAGTGCCCCTTATGTATCGCTACATGGTGTGGCTTCTTCAGGGGTACAGTGCTTATGACTATTATTCAATCACAAAATATTTATACATTTAAAGTGGTTGTGTGAGGCACCTTTAGTTATGCACCCCATGATCCTGTTTGCTTGGCACTGGCTGCTCCAGGTAAGTTTATCATCAACTAGGATCCCCAAGTCCTTCTCCATGTCAGATTTACCTAGTGGTTTCCTGTTCAGTGTGTAATGGTGATATTGATTCCTTCTTCCCATGTGTATAAACTTACATTTATCATAGCTAAACTGTATCTGCCACCTTTCGGCCCACGTTTCCAACTTATCCAGATCCATCTGTAGCAGAATACTATCTTCTCTTGTATTTACTGCTTTTCATGGTTTTGTATAATCTGCACACAGGATCATGGGATGAGAGAGCATCCACACTGACAATGGGTAAGCAAGATATTCACCTCCTGCAGTGCCAGTTTGACCTAAAAGGGCTAGGGATTCATTTTGGGCAACACTTGCCTTAAGGCCCTGTCTCACATAGCAAGATCGCTAATACGTCACCGATTTTGTGACGTAACAGCGATCTCGCTACATGTGACACGCAGCAGCGACAACCGACCCCCTGCTGATATCGCTGATCATGCAGGAATGTCCTGGGCCATTTTTTTCGTCGGCGGCGTCCCGCTGGCCAGTGCGCATCGCTGTGTTTGATAGCTGGATCGTTGCTGCGTCACTGAAGAGATCTGCCTGTTTGGCAGCTTACTAGTGATCATTTACTGACGCACCAGCGATCCCTACCAGGTCGTATCGCTAAGGGTCCAGTTTCACTTAGCGACGCACCAGCGATCCCGACAACGATACGGCCTGTATGGATCGCTGGTGCGTCGCTAAATGATCGCTAGTAAGCTGCCAAACAGGCAGATCTCTTCCGCGACGCAGCAACGATCCAGCGATCAAACAGCGATGCATGCTGGCCAGCAGGACACCAACGAAAAAATGGCCCAGGACATTCCTGCACGATCAGAGATATCCAGCAGGGGGGCCGGTCGCTGCTGCGTGTCACATGTAGCGAGATCGCTGTTGCGTCACAAAATCAGTGACGCATTAGCGATCTTGCTATGTGAGACAGGGCCTTAAGGCAAGTGTTGCCCAAAATGAATCCCTAGCCCTTTTAGGTCACACTGGCACTGCAGGAGGTGAATATCTTGCTTACCCATTGTCAGTGTGGATGCGCTCTCATCCCATGATCCTGTGTGCAGATTATACAAAACCATGAAAAGCAGTAAATACAAGAGAAGATAGTATTCTGCAGGGCTGTGGAGTCGGAGTTAGTTTTGGTCGGAGTCGGTAGAAATGTACCGACTCCGACTCCAGCTTTAAAAAAAATGTATTACTATTTCATAATTGAACTTTCATATGAATTTTATAAATGTTACTCAAATATATATGTTCTATCAAACTATGAACAACAGTGATAAGCAGTTCTGCTGGAGATAGACATTTCTTACTTCTTGTGTGTCACTGTTCTCCACTGCCCTTATCTAATCTTATACTTGGTTAACCTCATGCTGCCCCAACCCCCCTACTTACAATGTATGAAACTGAAAGTGAAAATGTGTTGCAAATTCTTAGTAGTAACGCTCCTCCTCTAGACTAGATCATACTAGGTGTGCGTCTTCCAAGCATCTCACAGCTGCCTGCTACTCAGAAGAGGAAGACTGTAAGAAGTATTATCCTTTCAACAAACTTTGCATCAGTTAACTGTGAGTACATGAGGAATAATAACAGTATTACTGACCACTATATCAGTTGTACGACCTGGCAATAATTTTGTACAATTGTTTTTAGGAAAAACAATTGTCATTTGGATTGTGAATGCAGAATTAAAAACCTGAGAATGTCAAAGAAGCATCACATTAAATCAGCTGTATTTAAACATTTCACCATCACTCAAGATAGAAAACATTATGTCTGTCAGTGTATGACAAATGATCCAGACGAAAACAAATGCTGTGAAGCCAAGATGAGTGCATATTCAGGCAAAGATAAAAATGCTCCTACCAGAGCTTCTAATCTAAAGAGACATTTACAGCGCTTTCATCCAGAAGTACTGAAAGCAGTGGATGAGAAAGACTGCATCCAAACCAATGAACCAGTGCCCAGCTCTTCCAGCCAAACAAAGGAGTAGAGAACTTTGCAGCCATCAGTTGCAAGATATTTTGTCAGTGACAAAGTTACTGTGACAATGACAGTAGATACATTTAAAAAACATATCATAGAGCTTGTTGTAAAGGATAGTGTGCCTATTTCATTATTTTCACGACCAGCTTTTATGTGTCTGAATGGGGAAATGGCCCGCAAGCTTGGTGTTTCTCTGGAGAGAGAGAATTATAGAAAATTAGTAATCGAAGAAGCTTTTAAACAAAAGGAAGAACTTAAAAAAACTCAAGGGACGCTTTCTGTTTCTTAAAATGGATGCCTGCACACGTCACAGAGTGAACTATTTTGCCATCAATGTCCAATTTGTTTGTGACAAAAATGAAATAGTTACCAAGACATTGGCAGTAAAAGACACCAAAGCTCATCACACCAGTGAGTTTCTCCAGGTCTTGGTGGAAAAGGTTCTGCAAGACTATGAACTTAAAAAGAGCAAGTTCTTTCTGTCGTAACTGACAATGCTTCAAATATGATAAGTACTATTAAGCTAATGAATGAGAGTAATGATGGTGACCAGCAGCTAGAAGAACATTCTGGGTCCACAGACACAGAAATGTTTGAAATAGAGGAACACAGTATTGTAACTGAGGAGCAAACTGAAGTTGCTTCAGATGAACAGCAACATGATAGTTTAGATGATCTTGTTGAAACTCTGTCAATATGTTCTTTCATTCATCACATGCGCTGTGTTGTGCATACGCTACAGCTGGCTATAAGAGACAGTCTGCAAGAAGGACATGCTGCTGCACTGATTGGCAAGGTGAGAAAATTGGCTACTATTGCCAGAACCCCTAAAGTTGACTCAATTTTGAAGAGACGTGCTGGAAAAGGGGCAATTATTGATCAAGCCACACGATGGGGCAGTACTTAATGATTCAGCGCTTGGTTGAACTGAAAACCTTTCTTGTAGACATGGCTAACCCTCAACTGACGCTAAATGAAAGTCAGTGGAATCAGGTGACTGAGCTGGAAAAATTGCTAGAGCACCCATTTACAGTGACTAAAAAATTACAAGCAGAGGACTTAACTCCAGGTATTTTCTTAAAGGAGTGGAAGAACCTGATGTTTCGCCTGTCCCAAAGAGGAGGGTTAATTGCAAGTGGCATTGCTACATCAATGAAACGGAGAGAGGAGCTACTATTACAAAATAACATTCTTTTGGCAGCTGTTTATGTAGACCCAAAGCATCGGATTCTTCTAGATGATCAACAGCTAAGTAAAGGAAAAGAAGCTCTGTTTGAAATAGCAGTAAGGATGAAAGGGTTGCAGAAGAGTCAGGAGGAACAAGAAGAATTTGGTCGTCCTGCCACATCTTCACCCTCATCATCAACTGATGAAGAATTTAATTTAAAAAAATATTTGGATCACAAGGACCGTGCAAAGCGTTCCCGCATAGAAGAAGAGTCATCCCCATCAAGGAACATAGCCAGTACATTTCAGCAGAATTTTTCATGTGCACTAAAAGAAATTGAGAAATTTGACCGTTCATCAAAAATAACAGTGCAACAAGCGATTCCTCTGTATCCTGACATTGTCAGAGATGTTGCCCGAGTGGTTACTGCTTTGCCACCAACACAAGTTAGTGTAGAGAGGTTGTTCTCTGCTCTCAAAATAATTAGATCAGATTTGAGGGCATCCATGAAGGAGGATCTGACAGAGGCAATACTTTTTCTGAGGACAAATTTATAGATTTCTTATTAACTGCATAAAAGTGTTTATTGCATATTTACTTACAGTTTAGAAAAGTTTATAAAAGTTATTTGCTATATTCTAATTGTATTCTAATAAATGTAGTTTTTGCTCTAAGTGGTCTGATTACTTATATGATGGCGAGAAACTGAATAAGCATGATGTTTAATATTTTACAACAGTAAATTTGTTGTTATGAATTGGCCATTTATGAAGGAGTCGGAGCCTGATAAAATCCAGGAGTCGGAGTCGCAACTGTGGCTTACCGACTCCACAGCCCTGGTATTCTGCTACAGATGGATCTGGATAAGTTGGTAACTTGGGTCGAAAGGTGGCAGATGCCGTTTAACAATGATAAATGTAAGTTTATACACATGGCGAGAAGGAATCAGTATCACCATTACACACTGAACAGGAAACCACTAGGTAAATCTGACATGGAGAAGGACTTGGGGATCCTAGTTGATGATAAACTTACCTGGAGCAGCCAGTGCCAAGCAAACAGGATCATGGGGTGCATAAATAGAGGTCTGGATACATCTGTTGAGAGCATTATACTGCCTCTGTACAAATCTCTGGTTAGACCGCACATGGAGTACTATGTACAGTTTTGGGCACCGGTGCTCAGGAAGGATATAATGGAACTAGAGCGAGTACAAAGGAAGGCACCAAAATTAATAAAGGGGATGGGGGAACTACAATACCCAGAGAGATTAGCAAAATTAGGATTATTTAGTCTAGAAAAAAGACGACTGAGGGGCGATCTAATAGCCATGTATAAGTATATAAGGGGACAATACAAATATCTCTATGAGGATCTGTTTATACCAAAGAAGGTGACAGTTACAAGGGGGCATTCTCTGCGCCTGGAGGAGAGAAGGTTTTTCCACCAACATAGAAGAGGATTCTTTACTGTTAGGGCAGTGAGAATCTGGAATTCCCTGCCTGAGGAGGTGGTGATGGCGAACTTAGTCGAGGGGTTCAAGAGAGGCCTGGATGTCTTCCTGGAGCGTAACAATATTGTATCTTACAGTGATTAGGTTCTTTAGAAGGACGTAGATCTGGGGATTTATACTGATGGATTATAGGCTGAACTGGATGGACAAATGTCTTTTTTTGGCCTTGCTAACTATGTTACTATGGAGCTACAGACAGGAGAGAGGGATGAGCTGACACTTTGTGTGAGTCTGTTTGGCTCCTGCAGGGTCAGCATGCTGTCAGTCAAGCTAAGGAAAGGTGCGACATGTTGTTTGAGGGGTTCTAACAGCACACTGAGCCTTTGGTTACACCAAGGGTGCACCATGGAGCTTTCATTTGCACATAAAAAATTTCTGTTCAAATTAGAAAAAAAACATATACTGTAAGAAGGAGTACAGGTTGTATAGGACTGTGTATGTAGTATAAATCGCATTTTGGGGGTCACATGCTGCCTTTATCCAAAAATTTCTATGTCACGTTCAGTATTTGGTCAGCATTTTACATCAGCATTTGTAAGCCAAAACCAGGAGCGGGTGATAAATACAGAAGTGGTGACGTGTTTCTATTAACCTTTTCCACTCATTGTTCAACTCCTGGTTTTGACTCTCAAATACTGATGTCAAATACTGAACATGTGAACTTGGCCTTAGATGTGTAAAATGTTATTTTGACGTTATTTTTACTCCCCTTCTCTAGCGATGCCTCACCTCTGCTGCGCTGGTCTTTGATAG
Source organism: Dendrobates tinctorius (assembly GCF_039654945.1). Classification (NCBI taxonomy): domain Eukaryota; kingdom Metazoa; phylum Chordata; class Amphibia; order Anura; family Dendrobatidae; genus Dendrobates; species Dendrobates tinctorius. Next base: position 23,167,633 of record NW_027361697.1, on the reverse strand, counting down.
GCTGCAGTGGTGACAAGTCAACAGTGCAGAGCCACTGAGCCCAGTGATTAGCTGCAGTGGTCGACATGACATCTCTGCTGCAGCCTATCAACCAAGACTAAAGCAGCATCAAGAGAGGCAGCACTAGAGGCGGAGAGGCTGAGTAATAGCCTGGACATTAAAAAATAAAAGTAATTTTGCTTGATGTGAAGTAATCTGAATGAGTTATTAAATTTGCCAGGTAATATAAGATGACAGTGAGGATTCTTGAAGGTGGAACAGACTCATGATAAATGTCCAAAATTCGACACTTTCCAACTAATCTTTCCTTATTCGTCATGTAGGTAAAGCTGTGGTTTGTAGTAAAGAACTCCCCGCAAAAGATTTAAGGGAATTATGTGAAGGACTAAGACGAGTTTGTCTGTCTGTCACACCCGGGACTGAATCCGATGTCCAAAAACAGAGAGCTGCCTTACAAATGAGACTGATGGAAAAACAAGATGGATGGTTTGTGGAAGAGACTTGTGAAACACGACCTGCCAATACCAGTGAAAGCTACATGTCTTCTGCTGGCAGCATGGGTTACAGACAGTCTGGCTGGGACAGGGTGCCTGATGAGGCCTACCATCTACTGGACAGACTGATGGACATGAATCCTGCTACACGGATCACGGCAGAAGAGGCTTTGTTGCATCCCATTTTTAAAGATCTCTGGTGATTGGACTTGGCACTGGAGCCTTTTATGTATATTTTTAGTATATTTATGATTTGTATGGTATAATAAATTATTATAATAAACTGCAATCCATTTATTGGAGCTTTCTTGTTTGACTTGTAACGACGCAAAGCTTTAGGAAAGCAGGACTAATCGAGGAAATTGTACACAAACAATCTGTAAGAGGCAAATATTTCACTTTCCCATCAGAGAAAATGTTCTTAGACTGTGGCTTTATCACTCGGCCTGTAAACATTTTTAAGGGGGAACAAAAAAGATTGAAGTGTAAACACTTGATGAATCTCCAGTCTGAGATGTTTACAGCGCTGCGATTCTTCGAAAGTTTCCATATAAGGTGGTAACATAGAGAAATAGCTGTTTTATCGGAGACGTGGATAAAGAATGATTAGTACAGTATAATCAAACTTCTTCAGCTTGATTTTTAATTTTTTTTTTTTTCCTCCTCGAAGAGTCCATAATGTTAATCATGTACTTTTTCTTGGCAAGGGCTACAGCAGAAAAATGTTTGCAGATGTTGGAGTATTGATTGCATAAGAAGTTGAAACCCACAAAACCCTGGGGCCCAGATCTTGGTAATTTCTACTGTTTATGTAATTTCAGCACAGCACGTCACTAAAGTGTTATTTGTCTAAAGGAGCAGAGTCCAAACTTGGCAGTCCTGAAACTCTGCTGGTGCCTACAGATATATTGTTTCCTCAGACACTGCAAGCTCGTGCAGCCTGTGGTTTTGTAAAATTCCACTGTTGCTTTATTGTATTCTACTGTCTTTCAGGTATTGTATATCCTGTTTTTATTGGATTTTTCTGAAGCACTTCTGACACTACACTATGTGAATCTATTCCAAACCACGAAGCTGGTAGCCTTCAACTAATGCAGACATCTTGCATTCATACATTTTTAAATTTTTCTTCAAATAATCGCTAATATTTTGAAGGCTCTTAATTCCTAGCAATTTCATCTTCTTCTGAAAATTGTCACACAGCAGTTGCATCATTAGATATGTTAGAATCTTGCAGAAAACCTATACTTGCATTAAATCTGTAATGCAAATTTGTGTTTTTGTGTGTGGGTGACCTCATTCAGTTGAAGCCGTTGTCCAGGACTTTTACATTGATGGTGTATCCATAGAATAGGTCATCAATATCTGGTCAGAAGCGCTCTGTTGTAGAGCTGCACAACTTTGACCTGTAAAGTTGCTGTGGCCAGATACTACACATCCGCCCCCTATTCAGATCAGGTGTTCGATGTATGGTAACCGGCCACAGCAATTACAGTTGATGGAGCTGTGCAGCTCCTCTACAGAGCACCTCTGGCTGGCACTGGAAACAGCTGATCGGTAAGGGTGCCAGTTGTCTCATCATCCACCAATCAAATGTGAGTACCTATCCTAAGGATAATCTATTAATATAAAAGTCCTGCACAGCCCCTTTTAAAATGGGTGAAATATGAAGTGTTTTTACATTTTTTTTTTTTTGGTGGGGGGTTTTTCCCTGTTTGTCAAAATCTCCTCACAATAGAAGATATCTCTAGTATTAGATCAGATAGGGTCGATAGTCTGAGCAACTTTTTCTTGCCTCAGCATGACTGGTATCTCTAGTATTAGATCAAACAGGGTGAACAGCAGTGTGAGCAGCCTCTGCTTAACTCAGCACCCCTGGTAACTCCTGTAATAGAGCAGAATATCTGCTGTTTGTCCATCTTCCTATTCAAGGAGTGAGGTGGAGGCACTAGCTCCTGCACATGCTCTTAATATTCTAGGCATGATTTGTCATCTGTAATAAGGCAGCCATTTTAATATAGTGATTACGTCTTAGGTTAAATGAGTATGGTTTGCTAATTAAGGATATTTAGGAATTCTATTTGTAATTACATTATTTTATTCTTGTATTACTAGAGAATCTCTTTAACACCTTCACAACCTTTGACGTCCCCCACTTGATGACCACTTTTAATTGGAATTAACATGCACCAGCCGGAAGCGCGTCACAAATCATCCCAACCATGGGCACCCATGTTGCATGATCGCGGGAAACCGATGAGTTGTCATAACAGCTGGTGGTCTTCAGAAGACCTCTGTGCCTGTCATTGTGAATCTCCTGTGAACGCCGGCACTTGACTGGTGTTCTTAGGAGATCGTTAGAACTATCCCGCATTTGGGTACACTTTGACGCTGGTCGGATGGCTTTTACGCTTTTTTTTTTTTTTTTTTTTTAATCAAAAATTTTTTACTTCGTGCTCTGTTATTTATATGCACTATTGCTTTTATTTACAGCAGTGTGTATGTTTGTGTTTCTTATATAGTGAGCATAGTTAATTAAAAAAAAAAAATTTTTTTTACAACTTCACCGCCCTTATATTTTTTTTTTTTTTTTTTTAAACATTTTTTCCATTACCCTATGTGGTAGAATCAATGGTGCCATTCAAAAGTACAAATTTTCCAGCAAAAAAACAAAGCGCTCGTATTACTGTATTGACAGAAAAATATAAAAAAAAAAAGTTATGGCTCGTGGAGGAAAAAAACACGGAAAATCGCAAGGTCATGAGTTAATGTCTAAATTTGCACATACGATTTAAGCTTCCCCATATATCTATATACAGCGAGATGGTGAGAGAATGCTAATTTAAATCTCCTGGTCAAGATGAATTACACCCTAGGGTACTAAAAGTTAGGCCGGGATCACACTACTGTGTGATGCAAGAAACTCACGAGTCTCTCGCATCAACACTCGGCACTACCGCCAGCACTCGGGACCGGAGCTGCAGCTGCATAAAAATACATGCAGGCGTAGCTCTGATCCTGAGTTCCGGTGGCAGTGCCGGGTGTTGATGTGAGAGACTTATGCAAGTTTCTTGCATCACACACGGTGGTGTGATCCTGGCCTTAGAGGAAATTGCAGAACCACTAGCCAGAATCTTTGAAAAATCCTGGAAAACAAGAGAAGTCTCAGAAGATTGAACAAGGGCAAATGTCCCTGTATTCAAAAAAGGAAAGATGGGGCTAGGAAATTGCAGGCCAGTGAGCCTTACTTCCATACCAGCAAAGATCTTTGAACAAATTATTAAACAACATTTATGAAAGTACTTGGATAAGAATACACTAATTAACCAGAGCCAGCATTTGTTTGTAGCAAACAAGTAATGATATTAACTAATCTAATTTCCTTTTGTGATGGAATTGCCGATTGGATGGATCAGGGAAATGCGGTAGATATACTATATCTCAACTTCAGCAAAACATTTGATAAAGTATCTCATGCTATCCTTATTGAAAAAATGGCTAAGTGTGGGATTGACAAGGCTATGGTTAGGTGGATTCATAACTGGCTCAGTGATTGTACTCAGAGTGGTAGTAAATGTGAAGACAGGGTTCAGAAGGATCTAAATAAGCTTGAACAATGGGCAGTGACTAATTGAATGAATGGTAAAAAAAAAGATATGAACTGGGATATAAACTGGTGTGCATGCAGTGTGTAAGCGCACAGTCACACTGCAATGGAACAGAAATAAACAAACATGATTAATCCCTTTTATCCCCCCAAGGGTGGTTTGCATGTTAATGACCAGGCCAATTTTTACAATTCTGACCACTGTCCCTTTTATGAGGTAATAACTCTGGAATGTGTCCATGTATCCTAGTGATTCTGACATTTGTTTTTCTCGTGACATATTGTACTTCATGTTAGTGATAAAATTTCATTGATATAGCTTGCGTTTATTTGAAAAAAATGGAAATTTGGCGAAAATTTTGACAAGTTCGCAATTTTCCAAATTTGAAATTTTATACCCTTAAATCACAGAGATATGGCACCCAAAAAACTTAAGTAACATTTTCCACATGTTTACTTTACATCAGCACAGTTGTAGAACCAAATTTTTTTTGTTAGGAAGTTATAAGGGTTAAAAGTTTACGAGCGATTTCTTATTTTTACAACACCATTTTTTTTCCAGGGACCACATCATATTTGAAGTCACTTTGAGGGGTCTATATGATAGAAAATACCCAAAAGTGACATCATTTTTAAAACTGCACCACTCAAGGTGCTCTAAACCACATTCAAGAAGTTTATTAACCCTTCAGGTACTTCACAGGAATTTTTTGAATGGAAAATGAACATTTAAGTTTTTCACAAAAAAATTACGGTAATTCAGGTCCAATTTTTTTCTATTTTACCAAGGGTAATAGGAGAAATTGGACTGCAAAAGATATTGTACAATTTATCCTGAGTACACTGATATGTGGGGGTGAACCGCTGTTTCGGCGCAAGGCAGAGCTCTTAAGGGAAGGAGCGCCGTTTGGCTTTTTTAACGCAAAATTGGCAGGAATTGAGATCGGACGCCATGTCTCGTTTGGAGAACCCCTGCGGTGCCTAAACAGTGGAAACCCCCCCCCACAAGTGACCCCATTTTGGAAACTACACCCCCCAAGGAACTTATCTAGATGTGTGGTGAGAACATTGAACCCCCAAGGGCTGCACAAAAGTTTATAACGTACAGCCGTACAATTAAAAAAATCATTTCCACAAAAATGATCTTTTCACCCCCAATTTTTATTTTCCCAAGGGAAACAGGACCCCAGAAGTTATTCTGCAATTTGTCCTGAGTATGCTGATACCCCATATATGGGGTAAACCACTGGGTGCATGGCAGAGCTCGTTAGGGAAGCAGCGCCGTTTGGCTTTTTTAACGCAAAATTGGCTGGAATTGAGATCGGGCGCCATGTCGTGTTTGTTGAGCCCCTGATATGCCTATACAGTGGAAACCCCCCACAAGTGACCCCATTTTGGAAACTAGACCCCCCAAGGAACTTATATAGATGTGTGGTAAGCACTTTGTACTCCCAAGTGCTTCACAGAAGTTTATAACGTTGAGCCATAAAAATAAAAAAAACATTTTTTTTCCACAAAAATGATATTTTTGCCCCCAATTTTTTATTTTTCTAAGGGTAAATGAGAAATTGGACCCCAAAAGTTGTCCAATTTGTCCTGAGTACGCTGATACCCCATATGTGGGGGTAAACCACTGTTTGGGCGCATGGCAGAGCTTGGAAGGGAAGGAGCACGGTTTGACTTTTTCAACGCAGAATTGTCTGGAATTGAGATCAGATGCCTTGTCGCATTTGGAGAGCCCCTGATGTGCCTGAACAGTGGAAACCCCCCCAATTCTAACTCCAACCCTAACCCTAATCTCAGCCCTAACCCTAAGTGGGAAAATGGAAATAAATACTGTCATGGTCCAGTCCAGAGTTTATTTTCTGCGGTCTTCACTCTGGACTGGTCATATGGGGGTTAATCTCAGCCTCGTTCTGGAGCTAGCTGGGCTATTTCAGTCTCTCACAGCATGCTGACCAGTGTTAGTGATAGCTCAAGCTTCCAGTTTAGAGCCTGTGACCCTTGTACCTTGGTGATCCTCCTGCCTTTGACTAATCCACGTGTAGGACCCGGACTGATCTCTGACCCCGTCTCTTGGTATTCGTCTCTGCTGCTATGTTCCCTCTCTGGCATTTGACTTTCTGGCTTGTACCCCGACCACGTATTTCACCTCACGTTTTTGGACCCCGTGCTCATGTTTTGGCTTTCTGACCCTCGGATTGGTATTTTGACTACGTGTATTGCTGCTCCTTCTGGTACGTCTGCTCCTGCTAGTTTCTGACTCTGTTCATCTGACCATTCTCTCTCGTTACCTGTCACACCTGTGCTATTGCTCAGTGTTGATACTCTTAGTGTGTAAAACCTCTATTCCCTCACCAGCTCCCCCTGGTGGAGGTTTCACTACATTCTGAGGGGTTTCGTATGGACCCTAGGAAGGTACAGGCTATTGTGGATTGGGTACAACCCAGAGATCTCAAGGGTCTTCAGCGATTTCTGGGTTTCGCCAACTACTATAGAAAATTCATCAAGGGGTTCTCTCAAGTGGTCAAACCCCTCACTGATCTCACCCAAAAGGGGGCTGATCTCAAAAACTGGTCAGCTCCAGCTGTGGCGGTGTTTTCTTTGTTAAAAAAAAGTTTCATGACTGCTCCGGTAGTGCATCAACCTGATTTGTCGAAACCATTCATCATAGAAGTGGACGCCTCTGAGGTGGGAGCTATGTTGTCCCAGGGCCCCACCACATTAACTAACTTAATACCCTGTGCCTTCTTTTCTAAAAAATTTTCCTCTGCGGAGAGGAATTATGATGTGGGTAACCGAGAGTTGTTGGCCATTAAATTAGCTTTCGAAGAATGGAGTCATTTTTTGGAGGGGGCTGTCCATCGTATCACTGTCATTACAGATCACAAGAACCTGTCTTACATCGAGTCCGCCAAACGTCTGACTCCAAGACAGGAAAAGCGGTCACTTTTTCTTTCCCGATTTCAGTTTTCATAGAATCGTAGAGTTGGAAGGGACCTCCTGGGCCATCTGGTAAAACCCCCTGCTCAAAGCAGGATTCGCTAAATCATCCCAGTCAGATGTCTGTCCAGCCTCTGTTTGAAGACTTCCATTGAAGGAGAACTCACAACTTCTCGTGGCAGCCTGTTCCACTCATTGATCACTCTAACTGTCAAAAAGTTTTTTCTAATATCTAATCTGTGTCTCCTCCCATTCAGTTTCATCCCATTGCTTCTAGTCTTTCCTTGTGCAAATGAGAATAAAGTTGATCCTTCTACAATGTGACAGCCCTTTAGATATTTGTAGACAGCTATTAAGTCTCCTCTCAGTCTTCTCTTTTGCAAACTAAACATTCCCAAATCCTGCAACCTTTCCTCATAAGACAGGGTTTGCAGACCGGTCACCATTCTGGTCGCTCTTTTCTGAACTTGCTCCAGTTTGTTGATGTCTTTTTTAAAATGTGGTGCCCAAAACTGGACACAATATTCCAGATGAGGTCTGACCAAAGAGGAGTAGAGGGAAATAATGACTTCACGTGATCTAGACTGTATGCTTCTGTTAATACATCCTAGAATTGCATTTGCCTTTTTTGCTGCTGCATCACACTGTTGACTCATATTCAGTCTGTGATCTATTAGTATACCCAAGTCTTTTTCACATGTGCTGTCACTTAGCCCTATTCCTGCCATTCTATATATGCTTTTTTCATTTTTATTGCCCAGATGTAGTACTTTGCATTTCTCCCTGTTAAAAACCATTCTGTTAGTTGCTGCCCACTTCTCCAGTTTATTTAAATCTTTTTGAATCCTCTCTCTCTCTTCTCTAGTATTAGCTATCCCTCCTAGCTTTGTGTCATCAGCAAATTTAATCAGTTTACCCTCAATTCCTTCATCTAAATCGTTGATAAAGATGTTGAACAATACAGGGCCCAGGACAGAGCCCTGTGGTACCCCACTTGAGACATTCTTCCAACTGGATGTGCAGCCATTTACGACCACTCTTTGGGTCCGATCACTAAGCCAGTTATGAATCCACCTAACAGTTGCCTTGTCCATTCCATACTTAGTCATTTTTTCAATAAGGATTGTATGAGAGACTTTGTCAAATGCTCTGCTGAAGTCAAGATATACTATATCTACAGCATTTCCTTGATCCACCCAATCAGTGATACCGTCATAGAAGGAAATTAAGTTAGTCTGACATGACTTATTAGTTACAAACCCATGCTGACTCTGTTTAATCACTTCATTCTTATCCAGGTATTGACATACATGTTGTTTAATAATTTGTTCAAAGATCTTTCCTGGTATAGAAGTCAGACTCACCGGCCTATAGTTGCCTGGGTTCACCTTCTTCCCCTTTTTGAAGATAGGAACAACATTTGCTCTTCTCCAGTCTTCTGGCACTTCTCCTGTTCTCCAAGAATTTTCAAAGATTATGGAGAGGGGTTCAAAAATTTCTTCTGCTATCTCCTTCAGTACTCTGGGGTGTAATTCATCTGGACCTGGAGACTTGAATTCATTTAGGTTAGCTAAGTGTTTCCTCACTATCTTTCTGTTTATAGATATCCTGGATTCTTCTATTCCGTTAATAGGACAGTGAATAACAGTTGGTGTTACATTTCCTTTCTGAGAGAAAACAGATGCAAAATAGGAATTTAAAAGTTCAGCCTTCTCAACATCCTGTCTTACCATTTCATCATTTTCATCCTGTAAAAATCCTATAGCATCTTTGACTTTTCTTTTACTTTTGACATATCCCCAAAATCCTTTATTATTGCTTTTGACATCTCTTGCAAGCCTCAATTCATTGTCAGCTTTAGATAATCTGATTTGTGCCCTGCAGGTTCTGCAGACAGCATTATATTCTTCTTTAGATATGCCTCCCTCTTTCCATTTTATAAACATTTTTTTCTTCCTTTTTAGCATGTGCTTAATTTCTGTGTTCACCCATCCTGGTTTCCTTAAATGCTTCCTATTTTTCCCTCTTTTCGGAATTGTTAACAACTGTGCTTTGAGAATTTCATTTTTCAAGATTTCCCATCCTTCCTGGACATTTTTGTCTTTAAGGATATCCAGCCATTGGATCCCTCCAATTATCTTTCTGAATCCCTTAAAATCTGCCTTTCTGAAATCTAACCTTGACGTCTGAGTCTTCACAGGTCTTCCTCCTCTAGTTATCCAAAATTCTAAAATAGCATGGTCGCTCCTTCCTAGGGTTCCAGCCACTTTTACCTCCTCAACCATTTCCTCCCTGTCTATAAGGATTAGATCCAAGGTAGCAGTTCCCCTTGTTTTCTCCCCTACCTTTTGGAAGATAAAGTTGTCAGCAAGAGAGGATAAGAATTTCCGTGACCTGTTAGTTTTGCCTGAGAGAGATTCCCAACAAATGTCTGGATAGTTGAAATCTCCCATGACAACTATGTCATATTTTTTGGAGAACTTGGCCATTTGATGCATAAAGAGTTCATCCATATCTTCAGCTTGCACAGGCGGCCTGTAGTAAATGCCTACAATGGTGTCCTTTCCATTGTTCTGTCCTTGTATTCTTACCCAAACAGTTTCCACAGAACTCCCAGTCTCTGAAGCTTCAATCTCTGTGCAGATATACGCGTTTCTAACATACAATGCAACACCCCCTCCTCGTTTATCAAGTCTGTTTCTTGCAAATAAGTTGTATCCTTCTAGTCTTGTATTCCAATCATGTGTATTGTCCCACCAAGTTTCAGTGATTCCAATGACATCATATTTCTTTTCCTGTGTTAGTAGTTCCAATTCTCCTTGTTTGTTGCCCATGCTTTGTGCATTAGTATAGAAACATTTTAGTTTGTGATTGGTTTCTTTTTCTCCAATATTTTTATTAATTAGATTCTTTCGTCTTTGTTCTTCCTTTCCACTTCTAATAGCAGAGTTCTCAATAGCATTTGTCAGGTGTATGGCTTTTTCTGGTCTTTTGCTTCCCTTCCCATGTTGTTCTAGTTTAAAGCTCTCCTTACAAGTGTAGCAAGGCGACTTCCAAATACATGCTTTCCAGTCTTTGTAAGGTGCACCCCATCTCTAGCAAGTAGTCCATCGTATAAGTAGTTCACTCCGTGATCCAGAAATCCAAATCGTTGCTGACGGCACCATCGACATAGCCAGTTGTTCACTTGCAGAATCTTATTCCACCTCCTTGTACCATGGCCATCCACTGGGAGGATGGAAGAGAAGACCACCTGCGCTCCCAGTTCTTTCACTTTCTTGCCTAAGTCTTCAAAGTCTCTGCAGATGGTTTCCAGGTCGTTTCTTGCGGTGTCATTTGTCCCCACATGTAGTAGCAGGAATGGGAAGTCATCTGTAGGTCTGAAGAGTCCTGATATCCTGTCAGACACATCTTTAATTTTTGCACCTGGAAGACAGCACATTTCTCTTGAAGTTATATCCGGTCTGCAGATAGCGGCCTCTGTTCCTCTCAACAGTGAATCCCCCATGACCACCACTCTCCGTTTCTTCACAACATTTTTCTTTCTCCATCCAGGAGGTTGCTGTTTGTTGGCAAAGTCTTATCCTGATGTATTTCTTCATTGTTTTCCTGCGTGAGAGCCTGGTACTGGTTTCTGAGCAGTATGGGTGCTGACTGCCTCCTGATCCTCCTGCTTCTCTGGGTCACATGTCTCCATTCCTCTGTTTCTTCAGGTGCACTTCGAATTTCTTCTCTTTCTGTAACATGAAGAGATAATTCTGCTCTGTCCAAGAACTCTTCACCTTCCTTAATGATCTTCAATGTAGCTAACCTCTCTTCGAGATTTTGCAACTTTTCCTCCAACAGGGACACAAGCTTGCATTTGTGGCATGTGAAGTTTGGCTTTTCCACTGGTAAATCTGTGAACATGTAGCAAGAAATGCAGCTCACCAAATGGCTCCTGCCCTCTTCCATCTTGAGATTTCTTAAAAACGATGAAAGATGAGCCAAAACCCAGTGATCGTTGAGCTCGCGGAGACTCTTCACTTATCCCAGAAGGCACTGGAAATATGCAAATGATCTCCTCAAGACTCTTCCCCTGGTTTTCCGATTTCCTCTTTTCAGCTGCAACGGCCAAAACCCAGTGATCGTTGAGCTCGCGGAGACTCTTCACTTATCCCAGAAGGCACTGGAAATATGCAAATGATCTCCTCAAGACTCTTCCCCTGGTTTTCCGATTTCCTCTTTTCAGCTGCAACGGCCAAAACCCAGTGATCGTTGAGCTCGCGGAGACTCTTCACTTATCCCAGAAGGCACTGGAAATATGCAAATGATCTCCTCAAGACTCTTCCCCTGGTTTTCCGATTTCCTCTTTTCAGCTGCAACGGCCAAAACCCAGTGATCGTTGAGCTCGCGGAGACTCTTCACTTATCCCAGAAGGCACTGGAAATATGCAAATGATCTCCTCAAGACTCTTCCCCTGGTTTTTTCCATCACTTTCAGACCAGGTTCCAAGAATATGAAGGCGGATGCGTTGTCTCGCAGCCTAGATCCGGTATCGCCTCCTTTCTCCATTCTTCAGCGCGGGTGGTGGTGGCTGTGGTGTCCCCGAGATTGGCGCAGGAGATTCGTGAGGCCCAATCTCTTGCTCCTCCGTCCATACCTGAAAATAAGCTCTTTCTGCCTGTTCAGTATCGATTAAGGGTGCTTCGGGAGTTCCACGACTCGGCTCTGAGTGGGCATCCTGGAATCTCGGCCACTCATAAAGCCATCACTAGGCTGTTCTGGTGGCCCTCGTTGACTTCTGACGTCACTGGCTTTGTGTCCTCCTGTGAAATTTATGCCCGCGCTAAAGCCTTCCACAACCAGCCGGGGAATTGGTGCCACTACCAATTCCGGATAGACCGTGGACTCATCTGTCTATGGATTTTATCACCGATCTCTCCCCCTCTAATAGCAAAGCCGTGATCTGGGTAGTGGTGGATAGGTTCAGTAAACAAGCACATTTTGTACAATTAACGGGCCTTCCTAATGCTGAAACTCTAAACTATTCATTGAGCATGTGATCCGGTTGCATGGTGTGCCTGTCGGTGTGGTGTCTGATAGAGGGGTGCAATTTGTGGCAAAATTCTGGAGGGCTTTTTGTAAAAGGCTGGGCATCAGTCTGACCTTTTCATCGGCCTACCATCCCGAGACCAATGGTCAGACTGAAAAGACCAATCAGTCTTTGGAGCAGATTCTACGGTGTCTTGTCACATCCAGGCAGGATGTTTGGTGCTCTGTGATACCTATAGCGGAATTCGCTTTCAATAATGGTGTCAATCAGTCTACTGGTACTTCTCCTATCTTCTGCAACTACGGGTTTCACCCTCATTTTGGTGAATTTTCCCGACTGGATTCGTAGTGTCCATGGGCTGATTTTGCCTTTTTGCGATTGGGGGAGGTTTGGAGGGAGGTTCAGAGGAACATTGGGGAGGCTCAAGGCAAATATAAATTTGTTGCGGATAAACGACGCTCTGTGGGGCCGACTTATCAGGTGGGGATAAGGTATGGTTATCCACCAAAAATATTAGCTGAGAATTCCCTCTGCTAAGTTGGGTCCCAAGTTTATTTGGCCGTATGAAATTTTAGGGTTGATTAATCCTGTGGCCTTTTGCTTGCGTTTGCCTCCGTCGTTGCAGATCTTTAATGTGTTCCATAAGGCGCTTCTGAAACCGTCGATGCCTTCCTCTGATGAGTCTACCTCACACCCACCGCCTGTTATAGTAGATGGCCAGACCGAGTACGAGGTGGAACTGGTCCAGTCCGGAGTTTATTTTCTGCGGTCTTCACTCTGGACTGGTCATGCGAGGGTTAATCTCAGCCTCGCTCTGGAGCTAGCTGGGCTATTTCAGTCTCTCACAGCCTGCTGACCAGTGTTAGTGATAGCTCAAGCTTCCAGTTTAGAGCCTCTAACCCTTGTACCTTGGTGATCCTCCTGCCTTTGACTAGTATCCACGTGAATGACCCGGACTGATCTCTGACCCAATCTCTTAGTATTCGTCTCTGCTGCTATGTTCCCTCTCAGGCATTTGACTTCCTGGCTTGTACCCCGACCACGTATTTCGCCTCACATTTTTGGACCCCGTGCTCATGTTTTGGCTTTCTGACCCTAGGCTTGGTATTTTGACTACATCTATTGCTGCTCCTTCTGGTACGTCTGCGCCTGCTAGTTTCTGACTCGGTTCGTCTGACCATTCTCTCTCGTTACCTGCCACACCTGTGCTATTGCTCAATGTTGCTACTTAGTGTGTAACCTCTCTTCCCTCACCAGCTCCCCCTGGTGGAGGTTTCACTACAAATACATTTTTTTTATTTAAATTTTTTTCCCTAACTAAAGGGGTGATAAAGGGGGGGTTTGGCAGCTAGAATAGAGATAGGATACACGTCACTCTGTTGGTTCAAGTTGCACGGAAAAGGTTGCCACTCCTCAAATCATATATGTTTGGCAGCTGTCATACGCTAAAAGACGCTTTTTATTGCAAAAAAGTTTTTGCATCACCACATTTTGAGAGCTATAATTTTTCCATATTTTGACCCACAGAGTCATGTGAGGTTTTATTTTTTGCGGGATAAGTTGGCATTTTTATTGGTACCATTTTTGGGCACGTGACATTTTTTGATCGCTTTTTATTTCGATTTTTGGGACGCAGAATGAACAAAAACCAGCATTTCATGAATTTCATTTTTTGGGAGGAGAGGCGTTTACACCGTTCCACGTGTGGTAAAAATTGATAAAGCAGTTTTATTCTTCGGGTCAGTAAGATTACAGCGATACCTCATTTATATCATATTTTTTATGTTTTGGCGCTTTTATACAATAAAAACAATTTTATATAACAAATAACTATTTTTGTATCGCTGTATTCTGCGACCTATAACATTTTTATTTTTTTGCTCATGACCCTGTATGGCAGCTCGTTTTTTGCGGGACAAGATTACGTTTTCAGCGGTACCATGTTAATTTATATCCATGTTTTTGATCGGCAGTATGATGATAAAGCATGTTTATTGCCTTTTTTTTTAAGGGGTTCACTAAAGGGGTTAACTAGTGGGACAGTTTGATAGGGTGGGTCATTACAGACGCGGCAATACTAAATGTGTACTTTTTATTTTTTTTATTTACAAAAGAAAAGAATTTATTAGGCAATATTTTTTTTTTATTTAGGAATTTTTAAAAAATTCTTAGGTTAGTTTCACACTAGCTCTGTCGGGCGCAGCGCAGGGCTGCAGCTTAGCTCCGCCCCTGGCCGTGCCCCCTCCGGTCAGCTCCTAGGATCGCATGACGCTTCATGCGATCAGCGTACTGTATATTTAGCGTTGGGTGCCCTGACCGTGCGCTGACCATGCATTGGTATGATCTTGCTGGCGCTGCACCCGTTTTGTGCTGCGCCCAGCGCCCAAAAATGCAACACATCGCGTCTTTGTGCGCTGGGCTCAGCGTCAGCAAAATCGGACCAGCGCAGGTCAACGTACCCAACGCTAAATAATACGGTACGCTGATCGCATGCAGCGTCATGCGATCCTAGGAGGAGCTGACCGGAGGGAGCGTGGACGGGGCGGAGCTAAGCGGCGGCCCTGCGCTGCGCCCGAGAACGCTAGTGTGAAACTAGCCTGACACTTTGTTTTTTTGTTTCTTTTTTTACTTTATTACTTTGTCCCAGGGAGCGCTGATCTCACACTTCACATAGCACTGTGTCAGATCAGCGACCTAACAGGCAGTGAGTGAAGCCAGCTTCTCAGCGCCTGCTCTCAGCAGACACTGAGAAAGCTGCCTCCCTGCAGTTCCCTCCCGGAAGGTCCCTGCGGCCATCTTAGATCCAGGGGCCTGCAGGAAGGAGGCCCTCGGAACAACACAATCACATTGCGTTGTTCCGAGAGGCTCGCGGAAGCACACAGGGAGCCCCCTCCCTGCGCGATTCTTCCCTATGCCCCGGTACACTGAGATCATGTTTGATCGCAGTGTGCCAGGGGTTTTTGTACCAGGAGCGGTCTGTGACGGCTCCTGGCACAGTGCCGGGTGTCAGCTATGATAATCAGCTGACACCCGGCCACGATCAGCTGCGCTCCCCCCGTGAGCACAGCTGATCGTGATGACGTACTAACCCGTCTACAGTCATATGGGCCTGGGTCACGTGGACGGGATAGTATGTCAAATGTCAGAAAGGGGTTAAATACCCTGCAGTAAAAAAACAGCATAGTGCATGAAAATAATATACACCGTACTTTAACGTGTTTTTTTTTATTATAAAAAATGCAAAAGCCATCCCACCATTTCACAGATGGCTTTTGCATTTTTTTTTATAAACCTAGTTAACGAAGTACCATATTATTTTCATGCACTATGCTGTTTATTTACTGCAGGGTATTTAGTCATTATGTTTCTGTCTGTTTTTTTTTTTTTTTTCAGTGGCCAGTCTGAACATATGCTTACATGCTGCATGCACACCAGTTTATATCCCAGTTCATAGTTTTTGGGTTTTTTCAGTCTGTTTGCATCATGAGTTGGGAATTTTATTGATGTGGCATCCCATGACTGTGTGTCCATTAGCTGGGCTCAGTCCTTCTTAGCCGTTATCCACATGCATGGCAGTTGACAAACAGTAAAGTTTTTAATATTAGTTAGGGTACCGTTACACTTAGCGATGCACCAGCAATCCCGACAATGATATGGATCGCTGGTGCATTGCTAGGTGGTCGCTAGTGAGCTGCCACACAGGCAGATCTCACCAGCGACATAGCAGGGGTCGGGGGTGGCTACTTACCTGTCAGACGAGGCGATCCTGACGTCCTCACGTCCGCGTCCACGCGTCGCTCATTGACGCCACAGGAAGCTGACGACGAGAAACGGCCCAGGACCTTCTCGCGTGATCAGCGATAGCCAGCGGGGGAGCCGGTCGGAGGTAAGTATCACATGTAGCGATATCGCTAGCAATATCGCTGTTACGTCACAAAACCAGTGACGTTACAGTGATATTGCTAGCGATATCGCTATGTGTAACGGGCCCCTTAGGACTGTCCCAATTACGGTCACCATGGAGTGGTGGGATGGCTTTCATTTTTTTTGTTTTTTTTTTAACTAAGTAACGTAGATTTTCATGCTCTATACTGTTTGTTTATTTACTGCTGGATATTTAATCATTGTTTTTGTCTTTTTTTTTTTTTTTTCTGTTCAGCAGCCAGTGTGTGAGCAGTTCATACCTTTTTGGAGGTTTTTTCTATACAAGCATTCAGTCTGCAAAAAAATAAGTGGCATAGTGGGGAAAAAGTAAAAAAAAAGTTTTTAAAAAATTGTAAAAATATAAAGAATGAAATAAAACAAAATCAATATATTGTACCCATGAATAAATATTTTTATGAAAAAAAAAAATAAACAATAGTACACATTTGGTATTGGTACATCCGGAACAAGCTGATCTATAAAACTGTTCCACTAGTTAGTCCCTTAAGTAAGAACCATAAAAATAAAAAAAGGCTAAATAGAATGCCTTATCTTCATACCGCCGAACAAAAAGTGCAATGAAACGCAATAAAAAAGACGAATATAAATAAACATGGTACCGTTGAAAACGACTTCATGTTCCGCAAAAACCAAGCCATCATACAGCTCCATCAGCAGAGAAATAAAAAAAAAAGTTATAGCTCTCAGAATAAAGCAATGCAGAAATTTTTTTTTATAAAAGTTTTTGTTTAAAAGTGGCAAAACATAAAAAAAATATAAATGGGGTATCACTGTAATCATACTGACCCGAAGAATAAAGCGGTCTTATGAATTTTACCACGTGCGGAATGACATTAAAAAAAAAATCCTGAATTGCTGTTTATTTAATTCTGCTTACCAAAAATCGGAATAGAAAGCGATCAAAAAATGTCATGTGCCTGAAAATGGTGCCAATAAAAATGTTAAATCGTCCCTCAAAAAAACATGACTCTGGGCTGAAAGAAGGAAAAATTATAGCTTTCCAAATATTGTGATGCGTTTTTTCAATAAAAAGCATTTTTTAGTGTGGTATTGCTGTAATCGCACCGACCTGATGAATAAACTCGCCATATAACTAATACCACACGAGGAACGGCGTGAGAAAAAAATAAAACCAATTCTTCACCTGCTGTTGAATTGTTCATTATGCCTCACTAAGATCGCAGTAAGGCTCGTCACACATTTATCCTCCGCTCTGCGCTGAGCGCTTACATCGGAGTTTCTGTGTAAATCTCTGAAATACGTGATTCAGAAGAAACCATCATTGGAAGATGACCATATAAGGAGGCAGATGGAGGAACTATGGACACCATAGGACCTGTGATCCGGCAGTGTCCGTCTTTCTGTTTGCATTAAAGTGTTGTTGGCCACAGTTATGTGCACTTCTGAAAAGGACACCACTGAACAAAGGCCATATGGGGTCCAGAGTAATTCTGCTCCCGCATTATAGTGAATGGATTCCTTGGGGGTTTCATCTGAATCCCGTCACTCAGAGATTTAGATAGAAACCGAGATGTAAGTGCTCAGCATAGAGTACTGGTTAAATGTGATCCCAAACATTATGTAAAAGGTTCCTAACAAAAGCTTCAACTCAATGCACAAAAAAAAGCAAGTCCCCACTCAGGTCCATTATCTGTAAACAGAATATACGGGATTCCTTGTTACTGGAAGCACAAGGCTCTTGAAAAGGCCCCTCAAAAGAAATTCAGCAAATTCTGGGCTCCCAAATTCAAATGCCCTTCTCCCTTCTGAGCCCCACAGTCTAACTAAACCACATATAGCGTCCACCTTACCATTTCTGAAGCGATGAGAGCCTGCCTAACTTACAGGTGAATGTCTCTAGAAGCATGAGCTGCTTGCAATTTTCACTCCAACATTCATTACTGCTTGTTTCTGGAAAACAGCCATGGAGTCAAAATCGTCGCTACACCTGTAGATAAATGCCCAAGGGGTATAATTTCCAAAATGGGGTCACTTAAGGGATGGATTCTGCTCTACTAGCACTTAGAGGTCTTTATATGGAGTCCGCATACTATGAAAAACGTGATTTTTCTTATTTTCATGGCTCAACTTTAAATACTTCTGTAAAGCACCTGGGGGTTCAAGGTGGTCAATACACATCTATATAAGTTCCCTGATGGGTCTAGTTTCCAAAATGGTGTCACTTGTAGGGGGTATTCCACTGTTTAGACACATCAGGTGCTCCCCAAACACGACATGGCATCCGCTAACTGTTCCAGCAAATTTTGCATTCAAAAACTCAAATGGTGCTCCTTTCCTTCCCAGCTCTACCGTGCACCCAAGCAGTGGTTTTCCCCACATATGGGGTATTGGTATGCTCGGGAGAAATTGCACAACACGTTTTGAGGTCCATTTTTTCCTGTTTCCCTCGTAAAAATAAAAAAAATTTGGTCTAAAGTAATTTTTTTTGTGAAAAAAAGTTAAATTATTTTTTTTCCACATTACAAAATTTCCTGTGAAGCACCTGAAGGGTTAATAAAATGTTTGAATGTGGATTTAAGCACCTTAAGTTGTGGAGTTTTTACAATAGTGTCACTTTTGTTTTTTTCTCTATCATATAGACCCCTCAAAGTCACTTCAAATGTGAGGTGGTCCCTAAAAAAATGATTTTGTAAATTTTGTTGGAAAAATGAGAAATCATTGGTCAACTTTTAATCCTTATAACTAGGGATGGGTGAACCCGAACTGTAAAGTTTAGGACCGTAAACCGTAAACTGTAAAGTTTAGGTCACACGGTCCAAAACACGGGTTACAGTTCGGGTCCAGGTCCGGCTGTAAAAAAAAAAAAAAAAGCAGAAAATGAATAATAAACATTATAGTTATACGTACCTGTCCAGCGACGCATCCTCCCGTCCCGCTATCTCCAGGTCGCATCTGCTTCCGGGGTCGCTCATTAACTTCCGCCGGTATTCACTGCACTCGGCAGTCTTCAACTTTTTCCGGCAGTGTTTGTGTGGTGACTTATTAATTTTCAGCTTTTTTTTTTTTTACAGCTCCCCCACCCCATCCCATATCTGTATAGTCCAAGTTCGGGGTTCGGACACAAGTTCTCGTCATCTCTGGCCTCGAACTTTACAAAAAAAACTTGGGCGAACCCGCTGATCCCGATCATTGGGGGGTTTGCCCATCACTACTTATAACTTCCTAACCAAAAAAACATTGTTTAAAAAATTGCACTGATGTAAAGTAGACATGTGGGAAATGTTATTTATTAACTATTTTTTTGTGTGACATATCTCTCTGATTTAAGGGCATAAGAATTTTAAGTTTGAAAATTGTAAAATGTTCTAAATTCTTGCCAAATTTCTGTCATATCGAAGAAATTTTACCACTATCATGAAGTACAGTATGTTACAAAAGAACGGCAGTGGGATCCGTTGAAACATTCCAAAGTTATAACCACATGAAGTGACAGTGGTCAGAATTGGGAAAATTGGCCTGGTCATTATCATGAAAACCACCTTGGGGTTAGCCCAGGGCTGCAGAGATAGCTCTGTCTCTGTAGTCTTAAGGTACTGTCATACTAAGCGATATCGCTAGCAATATCGCTATAACTTGTGACGTTATAGCGATATTGCTGGCGATATCGCTGTGTCTGATACTTACCTCCACCCGCTCCCCCGCTGGTTATCGCTGATCGCGCAAGAACGTTCAGGACCGCTTCTCGTCGTCAGCTTCCTGCGGCGCTTCCTGTGGAGAGACGAGCGACGCGTGGAGCCGGGCGGGAGGACGCAGGATCGCCTAGTGTGACAGGTAAGTAGCGACCCCCATCCCCAGCGATGTCGCTGGTGAGATCTGCCTGTGTGGCAGCTCACTAGCGACCACTTAGTGATGTACCAGCGATCCTGACCGCGTCATATCGCTGGTCGGGATCGCTGGTACATCGCTAAGTGTGACAGTACCTTTAGGGTTATCTTCTATTCTAAAGCAATATTGTTAGCTGTTAGGCAGTTCCCCCATATAAAATAGACACTGTTGCTATCTGTTAAACAACCATGTGGACCTTAGTCTAGCTATTTATCTAGAGCGATATTTAATATTGCTAGTAAGGGAATAGTGATGACAGTTTTTGAATGATAACTGTTAATTAGAATCTAGAAAAGTTAGTCCAAGATATGGATTAGGAAAAGATACGGTGTTCTTACCGTAAGTGTAATTTATGGGTCATATTGTATGACTTTACAATTGACGTAATAATAATTTAAAATCTAATCATTTAATATACCAATACACACACTGGTTTGGTATAATACAGCAACACTAGTGCTCACAGCCTTTGCACTGGGAAAAAAAATAGTCAATGTTGTGCTGGTGGTAGATGTGAAATGTAAATTTAAAATCATTTTTTTTTTCATTTATTTCACTTAAAAACTGAATAAGAGAATCTTGCCCCCCTTTTAAATAAAATAAAATTGATTTTAATTTATATTTCACATCTATCACCAGTACTTTGTCCGTTACTCTTTTAGACATTAGTGTTCATAGATGATAATAATATAGCCACCAAGACATGCAATACATCTTCTGACCGCAACAGGCACATCCAGAAAGACAGCTGTCACTTGGCAGTGTGGCTAGAGAACATTCCAAAAGGACAACTTACAAGAATTAGGAGAAATTGTACTAAACAAGAGGACTATCACAAAGAATCACAAAACGTTATAAATAAGTTTGTTCAAGAAGAATATGACCATACAAAATTAAAAGTAATACGGTAAATAAAATGGTAGGAAAAAGATCGAGAGAATCATTGTTAAATAATAATACAGTGAACAAGGCGGTAGAAATAAATACTTTGTTTAATGTACCAATAATTTGGTAAATCAGGAATGCAGGTTATTGAAGCGTATTGTAAAAAAACATTGGTCATTATTACAAGGGGATAAAATAATAGGAGAACTTATCCCACCCAAACCAAGTTTTATATTCAGAAAAACCCGCAATTTAGATAGTAAAAAAAAAAAAAAAGCACCAACGGTAGTAAGCAATAAATATATAACAATGTCCGCTTTGGGCAGATTAAAGTGTTTTTCTTACCTGCATTAACTGTGTCATGTGTAACGGGAAAGCAAAACCCAACATACACTTTTGGAACCCAGAGAACACATGTGTAATAAAAACACATTTAACATGCTACACAAAAGGAGTCATATATTGTTTAACACGCCCATGCCAGAAGTATTATGTAGGCAGAACCAAGCTGGAATTGCAAGTGAAATTAAAAGAACATGCATATAATATTAGTCGGCAATTCACTGGGCACCCTTTACCTGAACACCATAAGTTGGTGCATAATAGAAAACTACCCGAGAGCTCCTGGAAAGATAAAAAGACATTGGCAAGGGAGAGACTAGACACATCAAATGTCAAGGGCAGAAAGTAATTGGATATTCACATTAAACACATTGAGACCAACAAGTTTCAATAGTGAAATAGAATTATTCACCTTTAAATAGTGACCCACCTGTGGACTAATGGACTAATTAGACATTTCCCTATATAAGGACTACCAGCAGATATGGCTGTAATCCCTGATAAAGGAGGTCGCAACTGCAGAAACATGTTGGATTGCAGGCACTCTCCTCTTTTTTCCCTGAAGAATCCGTAACTTCAGTGACACCACGCATCCACCAGACGGTAGCCTTTTTTGGAGCAGGTGTGACAGCACACGTGGCCGGCCGGCACACTGCCAAACACTGCTGTTTCACAGCCCACCATGAGTCCAGGACAAAGACCTTCCGCAGTTGGATATAAACATGCTTGCTAAGCACTGACCATCATAACCAGTCTCCAAGACTTTACACGTGCCGCGCCAATTCTTTGGAATGCACTTCCCAGGTCAATACGATTAGTCCCCAATCCCCACAATTTTAAGCGTGTCCTGAAAACGCATTTATTCAAACTGGCCTATCGCCTCAACACATTAACCTAATCTATCCCTGTGTGGCAGAGCCAAAAGTCTTACCATAACCAGGTTCCCCGCATCATTCTCCCACATGCTTTATGCATCCATTAGCCCTCTGTGTCCGTACTGTCACACACCTAACATTATGGCTGGTCCATACAATCAGGGCAACTGTTACCACCCACCTTTCGTGTCTACCTCTTTCCTCATAGACTGTAAGCTTGCGAGCAGGGCCCTCTTTCCTCTTGGTACAGTGGGGAAAAAAAGTATTTAGTCAGTCAGCAATAGTGCAAGTTCCACCACTTAAAAAGATGAGAGGCGTCTGTAATTTACATCATAGGTAGACCTCAACTATGGGAGACAAACTGAGAAAAAAAAATCCAGAAAATCACATTGTCTGTTTTTTTTTCATTTTATTTGCATATTATGGTGGAAAATAAGTATTTGGTCAGAAACAAGCAATCAAGATTTCTGGCTCTCACAGACCTGTAACTACTTCTTTAAGAGTCTCCTCTTTCCTCCACTCATTACCTGTAGTAATGGCACCTGTTTAAACTTGTTATCAGTATAAAAAGACACCTGTGCACACCCTCAAACAGTCTGACTCCAAACTCCACTATGGTGAAGACCAAAGAGCTGTCAAAGGACACCAGAAACAAAATTGTAGCCCTGCACCAGGCTGGGAAGACTGAATCTGCAATAGCCAACCAGCTTGGAGTGAAGAAATCAAATGTGGGAGCAATAATTAGAAAATGGAAGACATACAAGACCACTGATAATCTCCCTCGATCTGGTGCTCCACGCAAAATCCCACCCCGTGGGGTCAGAATGATCACAAGAACGGTGAGCAAAAATCCCAGAACCACGCGGGGGGACCTAGTGAATGAACTGCAGAGAGCTGGGACCAATGTAACAAGGCCTACCATAAGTAACACACTACGCCACCATGGACTCAGATCCTGCAGTGCCAGACGTGTCCCACTGCTTAAGCCTGTACATGTCCGGGCCCGTCTGAAGTTTGCTAGATAGCATTTGGATGATCCAGAGGAGTTTTGGGAGAATGTCCTATGGTCTGATGAAACCAAACTGGAACTGTTTGGTAGAAACACAACTTGTCGTGTTTGGAGGAAAAAGAATACTGAGTTGCATCCATCAAACACCATACCTACTGTAAAGCATGGTGGTGGAAACATCATGCTTTGGGGCTGTTTCTCTGCAAAGGGGCCAGGACGACTGATCCGGGTACATGAAAGAATGAATGGGGCCATGTATCGTGAGATTTTGAGTGCAAACCTCCTTCCATCAGCAAGGGCATTGAAGATGAAACGTGGCTGGGTCTTTCAACATGACAATGATCCAAAGCACACCGCCAGGGCAACGAAGGAGTGGCTTCGTAAGAAGCATTTCAAGGTCCTGGAGTGGCCTAGCCAGTCTCCAGATCTCAACCCTATAGAAAACCTTTGGAGGGAGTTGAAAGTCCGTGTTGCCAAGCGAAAAGCCAAAAACATCACTGCTCTAGAGGAGATCTGCATGGAGGAATGGGCCAACATACCAACAACAGTGTGTGGCAACCTTGTGAAGACTTACAGAAAACGTTTGACCTCTGTCATTGCCAACAAAGGATATATCACAAAGTATTGAGATGAAATTTTGTTTCTGACCAAATACTTATTTTCCACCATAATATGCAAATAAAATGAAAAAAAAAACAGACAATGTGATTTTCTGGATTTTTTTTTCTCAGTTTGTCTCCCATAGTTGAGGTCTACCTATGATGTAAATTACAGACGCCTCTCATCTTTTTAAGTGGTGGAACTTGCACTATTGCTGACTGACTAAATACTTTTTTTCCCCCACTGTATTTGCTATAACCTACTGTATGTGATTATTGTTATGCTGTAATGTCTATTGTCTGTACAAATCCCCTCTGAAATGTAAAGTGCTGCGGAATATGTCGGCGCTATAAAAATAAAATTTATTATTATTATTATAACCACACATCACACACAATACCCTGTGTAGCACAGGGAAAAGAGGATTTTTTATTCCAGTTCTTTTTTTTTAGCGCATATCAAAGTTCAAACAGGTGTAATTAAAACAGGTAATGAGTGCAGAGTAGTAGGGTTTCTTAAAATAAATATGTCAGCAGGATTTTGCTCAATAAACTACAGACACTCTAAGGTTTGTGCCATTATACTGATTAAAATGATACCTGGGGTCATGAAATCTGTCTTGTGGTTGGTGTTTAATCTTTATTTGTAGTTTTCAGTTAATGAGATTCTTGTGCTCCTGGGCGGCCTGTTGTTGGGGCTTTATGTGGCACTCTGCTTACATACACACGTGGTCAAAATTGTTGGTACCCCTCATTTAATGACAGAAAAACCACAATGGTCACAGAAATACCTTGAATCTGACAAAAGTAATAATAACTTAAAAATCTATGAAACTGAACAAATGAAAGTCAGACATTGCTTTTCAACCATGCTTCCACAGAAAAGAGACGTGTTAAATCAAGGTGTGACCAATAATTAGCACCACAGGTGTCTACAATCTTGGAATCAGTGAGTGGCCTGTATAGAGGGCTACAGATACTCACTGTGCTGTTTGGTGACATGGTGTGCATCACACTCAACATGGATCAGAGGAAGCGATGGAAAGAGTTTTCTTAGGAGATTAAAAGTAAAATTATAGACAAACATGTTAAAGGTAAGAATTATAAGACCATCTCCAAGCAGCTTGATGTTCCTGTGACTACAGTTGCACACATTATTCAGAAATTTAAACTCCATGGGACTGTAGCCAACCTCCCTGGACGTTGCCGCAGGAGGAAAATTGATGACAAATCAAAAAGACGGATAATACGAATGTTAACAAAAGAGCCCAGAAAAACTTCTAAACATATTAAAGGTGAACTTCAAGCTCAAGCAACATCAGTGTCAGATCGAACCATCAGTTGTTGTTTGAGCCAAAGTAGACGTTATGGGAGATGACCAAGGAGGACAGCATTGCTGAAAAAAATCATAACAAAGCCAGACTGGAATTTGCCAAGCTACATGTTGACAAGCCACAAAGCTTCTGGGAGAATGTCCTATGGACAGATGAGACAAAAATGGAACTTTTTGGCAAGGCACATCAACTCTATTTTCGCAGACAGAAAAATGAAGCATATCAAGAAAAGAACACTGCCCCTACTGTGAAACATGGAGGAGGCTTTGTTATGTTCTGGGGCTGCTTTGCTGCATCTGGCACAGGGTGTCTAGAATCTGTACAGGGTGCAATGAAATCTCAAGACTATCAAGGGATTCTAGAGAGAAATATGCTGCCCAGTGTCAGAAAGCTTGGACTCAGTCGCAGGTCATGGGTCTTGCAACAGGATAATGACCCAAAACACACAGCTAAACACACCCAAGAATGGCCAAGAGGAAAACATTGGACTATTCGGAAGTGGCCTTCTATGAGCCCTGACCTAAATCCTATTGAGCATCTTTGGAAATAGCTGAAACATGCCGTCTGGAAAAGACAACATTTGAAAACGAGACAACTTGAGGAGTGGACCAAAATACCTGTCGAGAGTTGTAGAAATCTCATTGACAGTTACAGGAATCGTTTGATTGCAGTGATTGCCTCAAAAGGTTGTGCAACAAAATATTAAGTTAAAGGTACCATAATTTCTGTCCAGGCCTATTTCATGAGTTTTATTTTTTTTTTAAATTTAATAATACTGTTTGTTAGAGTGTTAGCGACTCCTGGAGTGGTCCTTCTGGGTCGCGGCACCAACCCTCCCAGGGCGAGCTAGCCTAGTGAGGACCACCCCCTATACAGGGAGTGTCAGGAGCAAGCCCCAGGGGATACGATACCACGACTGCTGGCACCAGGCGGCCGGCTCACAGAAGATACAAGACTGTGTGACTGGAGGGTGCAGGATACTAGGGAACACAGGAGAATACACGCGAGTGCGCTGAATACAGGATAGTGCAAGACGGGTACACGTGGGCACATAAGGCGTGTAGCGAGTAACACATCCGGAGGTAGACAAAGCAGGACGCGTGCAAGAAGCACGACAGGGTACAGAATGAGGCAGCAGTCGTGCCAGGAGGTGTAACAGAACACAGGAATAGAGTGAATGCCAGGAGGCACGACTGAACAAGAAACAAGGAACAGGATACGAGAGGATGTGCCAGGAGGCACAACTGAGCATGAAGCAACAAGGGTTCAGAGCAAGTGCTAGGAGCACCACAGAATAGCAGACAGAGCAGAGGACCTGAGAACAGCGCACAGCCAGGCTGGGACACAGCTGACCCAGCCAGGAAGCACAACAATAATCAGGCACCTCCCCTAGGGGGAGGTCGTCTGATATAGCACATGACTACTACTGGTTCCGGGTCAGGACCTAGCCAGAAAGCACATGACCACTACAGGTTCCAGGTCAGGTCCTCCATTACCATAGAGAGGACTGAGCCCTATACAGCACTGACAGGAGCGCGCAAGCGCAAACGTGACATGGAGGAGGAGACCCGGGGACAAGAGCCCCCGAGGGACCGCCGTACCGGAGGGAGTGACATCGGGGCCGAAGCCCCGCCTCCTGGTGAGCGCGGCATAACACTGTTGTCAGATTCAAGCTATTTCTGTGACCATTATGGGCTTTTCTGTCATTAAACGAGGGGTACCAACAACTTTGACCATGTGTATATGCAGTTGTATGGGCTTATGAAAGGTCACTGATCCTTCACTGACCTGATCCCTATTTTACATACTGCATATACTATGGTGGGTTTAGAAAAAAAAAAAAGACATTGAGCAAAATGGCGCCAGCAGCAGTGCTTGCGCATTAGCATGTATAGAATTATGCCTATAATATTGCTGGACAAAAAAAAATGAATTTCATCAAAAAAGCGCCAGCAGGGGAGCATGCGCAGTAGCATCTATCACATTCCGATAGATGCTACTACTCAAGCGCTGCTGCCATTTTACTGCAGCCAAAACAAATGTTTCTCTAGCAAAATTGCTATGGCATGGCTTGCACAGTAGCATCTATCGGAATGCACTCAATGAAAATTTTGTTTTACATTTACATATCCAAAGGATCAGTGACCTGTCAGAAGTCATACAGAAGAATATGTAAGGAGACCACCACATAAAGCCTAAAGCCCCACCCACAGGCCGCCCCGAAGCACGAGAATCTCATTAACTGAAAACTACAAATACAGATTAAACAACAACCACAAGACGGATTTCATCAACCCAGGTATAATTTAAATCAGTATAGCAATGCCAACCTGACTGTCTGCAGTTTTCTGAGCAAAATCCTGCTGGCAGGTTCGCTTTAAAGAAAAACTAACGTCTGTGAGAGTCAGAATTCTTGCTGGTTGTTAGGTGATCGAATACTTATTTATTGCAATAAAATGCAATTTATCATATTTTTCAGACTATAAGATGCACTTATTTCCTCCAAAATTTTGGAGGAAAGTGGGGGATGCGTCTTGTAGTTCTGCTGTGGATTTGGAGATGGGGAAGCAGTAGTGGCGGAGCAGAGGGTCACAGGAGGCAGAAGCCAGCAGCTGCGGCTAACTCCTGTGCCCGCTGCTAAAGATAAATGAATATTCACTGCATTTCTTGCCCATGGGAGTGGAAAGCAGTGAATATTCATTTATCTTTAAAAGCGGAAACGCTGTTAGCCGCAGCCGCTACATTTCTGCAGCTGCCGTGCATCCGAGATCTGTTCTGGTGTAGCACCTGGTGTTCATCAGGAGCCAACACCACCACTACGGACTCTAGTGAGGAGTCAGGTGCTCACCTAGTTATGCCCCTCCAGGCTCTCCTCGGACCATGACACAGTTGTTCCACCACTCCTGTTACATAGACCATAATTCCAAAACGTATGTTTGGTGCAAAGTCAGCACTGTGAATCCCAAAAAGAACAACATACCCACAGTGCAGCATGGTGCAGGCAGCATTATGCTTTGAAGCTGTTTTTCACCAACTGAAATTTTGATGTTAATTAATCATGAGGGAATAATGTTCAGTATCAAATATAAGTCAGTTTTGCAAAAAACCTTCAATCCTTTGCTGAAAAACGGAATACGAAGAGGAATTTCACCTGTAAGTATGACAGGGACCATAAGCATATCTCCAAATCAACAAAAGAAAGGCTTCCCAGGAAGAAGAATTTTAAAATGGCACAACCAGAGCCCAGACTGAATCCAATTGAAAATCTGTGAATGCCCTGAAGAGGGCTGTATACAGGAGATGCCCTTATAATCTGACATATTTGGAGCTACTGCAAGGAAGAGTGGACAAAGATTGACAATTCTAGAAGTGCCCAGCTGCTATCCAAAAAACTAAGTGCTGTCATAAATTCAAAGGGTACTTCAAAGCATTATCCTGTCATCACGATTATGTACCTTCAAACTAATGACATGTACATTATGTAAAAATGCTTTAAAGGGGTTTTCTCACAGACAAAGTACCAGTACATAATAATCAATAGATCTTGGAATAAAAATATGGGTATGGGGATACCTATCCGACTGCACAGTGTGAACACACTCCAATATGTTGGGATAGAAACCAGCCTGAAAATATTAAATAATCAACCTGAGTGGTCATGAATACTAGATTGAGGTAAGTATCTCAGGTAAGTGAATGTACTGTATAGACTGGGGTGCACCTTCAAGAGGTATAGTTAAATGATCAGTGGGTAAATTGACCCTATGGAGATAAATAAATCGATTGACATATCATATTGAGTGTGAGGGATATGTGTCAGTAATCATTTTCAAAGCAATGGTACCAACCAAATTGCTCATTTGTATAAATTGCATCTAATGAGCATCCATTACCATCAAAAAATCTGTAAAAGGAACAGATATGTATGAGCATGTAAATAATAAGTAAAGAGCGCTCAAAATTAGTAAAAATCAGTGGTGCTTACTTTCATGGATGGCATAAGGCACCTAAATATGGCCAGATGTATTCAGGAGAAAACGTCCTCTAATAGGATAATGGAAAAGTGTTTAAATCTCTCATATAGGGAAATCCCTTTACCTATAATGATAATATGTCCAATAAATATAAGAAAAAATATGTCCAGTTAGTGAAAGGGGAAACAACAACATATGGGGGAACTGGAATCAGAGATATGCTTACTTATGTATGGTAATACATCTGGTCATATTTAAGTGCCTTATGCCATTCATGAAAGTAAGCACTCACACACACTCAATATGATATGTCAATCGATTTATTTATCTCCATAGGGTCAATTTACCCACTGATCATTTAACTATACCTCTTGAAGGTGCACCCCAGTCTGGTCATGGTCATGGTACGTTCACTTACCTGAGATACTTACCTCAATCTAGTATTCCTGACCACTCAGGTTGATTATTTAATATTTTCAGGCTGGTTTCTATCCCAACATATTGGAGTGTGTTCACACTGAGCAGTCGGGTAGGTATCCCCATACCCCTCTTTTCCTTCCCAACTTCTCTTTTGCACTTTAAGCATTTATATTTTTTCGTCTCATGTTTATGTTCAAAGTATCATGTATTTGAGATGTCGTTTACTTATTGTATATGATACACATTTCTTGCAGTACCTGATGAAGGTTCACTTTGGGACCGAAACGTTGTTGATTTTGGACTGCATTAAAATTTTCATAATCATCAAAAGTTGAGTGCCAAGTTTTCTCTTGATATTACTCACGGGTTGGGATCCTACTTAGGCACCACTCACAGCAATGCCACGTTTTATTTTCTATACTCTTGAACCGGTGATTGACTGACTGCTTATACCATATGCTGCAATGCCACAATATCTCAATATATAGTATAAATCGCTGTCTACCTTGAACCTGCAGCTAAGCATTAGAGAAGGATCAAGATGGTGACAATAGGGGCCATCAGCAGGCCTCTCAGCTGCCATGGATATGCACGATTGCAATCACACTTTTTAAATGACACTGTCAATGAATGACAGCAGCATTTAAATATTTAAACAGCCGCGATCACGCACACACCACTGCTGTTGGAGGCAGATACTGACTATATGCCACATCCGGCATCTGCCTTGTACTGTATGTAGCGAGTACAGCTCCTGAGCTTGCTCCATACAAGAGCACCCTGACCATGGTGTAATTGTATGGCAGGGTGTGCGAAAGGGGTTAAATTTTGCGTGGTTCATAAAACACATAAAAACCTTAAAATCTGGACTTGGACGATCTATGCTGAGGATGAGGTTATCACTAGAATCCCCGGCCATAACGTATCTAGTGTAGGATCAGTGTTGATGTCTCGTGCCTAATTTTGCTTTAAAAATATTGAAATTCACTCATTATTTTCTGACACATTTCTTCTTTTAAAAACATGAGTCCACTTGTTATAGCAGTACAATCTGTTCTGCAGCTGAGCAAAATCACATGCAGTTGGGGAAAAACATCTTGTTGTTCAAATTGTCAAAATGTGTCCCCAAGGGCGATGGAGAGAATCTATTGTTCCCGGTGTGATTCACATGCTCCCTATCAAACAACTCATTAGTAACTGCACATGGACACAAGTGCTCTGTGTTACCATTTCCCCAGAATTTACATTTCCAAGAATTAATAGGAATCATGAGAATCTAGTTATAATGTAAAAATTTCCAACTCATAATCTTGAGAATTGAGCATTAGCAATTTATTTTTGATTCCATTTATTGTGTTAGTAATGTCATTTTTACTAAATCACAATGTCTGATCAGTGAGGGTCTAACCTCCATGATTCCGTAAAAGACAGTAGTGTTAGGCTAGGTTCACATTTCTTCTGCTCTCTAAGCCAGAGTTTCCGTCGGATTCCCTGAAAAACTTTGTTCCGACAGAACCTCGGCAGAGCCATTCACTTGAATGAAGCCGATGGAGTCACTATGGACCACGTTTTTATGGATGTCTGAAAAAAGATGTCGATCACTGTTTAAAAACAGAAAAAATGAAGAAAGAACCCAAGGGACATGGTTCTTTCTACATGCAGAGGTCAGGCCATTGATTAGACCTTAGTGGGATAACTCATCAAAATGTCATCAAATACTTTATTTAAAGGCAGCGCTGGCTTACTGGCAAATTGTGTTCCTGCTTTATTCTCCATGGTGGGACTACATTTATTTGTATCCTCGTAATTAAAGCACAGATACAGTTAAAAGCTATGAAATAGTAAGAACTATTGTCTTGTACTTGCACAATGGCAACAGACTTCTATCTAGTGTCAGTTGCAGGGCACAGGCAATAGCAAGACCTTATGGCAGTGAACATACAGTGCAGGACGTCCTTCTGCACCAGGCTACTGGCACCACCAAAGGTAAAGCGATGTGACAGCTCCTCTACTCATCATGGAGGTCAATTAGTATTACAATTTTTGGAACACAAGGGGATCTTTATTTCTTCCTGCATAGCACCCAGAGGAACGCTACTACAATATGGGCAGAAACGGTGCCAGAAAGAGAAGCACTTTTACATGGCTAAACCTCTTAGATGTACTATTAAAGGGCACTATTATTTTGGTGTAACTGTTATGACACCAATATTTCTGTCGCTGGATTACAGAATTTGGTCTTGAATTTCTGGGCAGTGTTCAGCCTGTACAGTAACAAAAGGGGCAACTACAGGTTCAGCATTGGAGTTATCAGCAGTACGGGTAGTTTATGGGCAGGGGGCTAGAAAAGCATAACTTATCTGTACTGTCACCAATTAATTTAATTTGTAAACCATGCATGAGGAGGAAGAGTATGCAGTGGCCATTAGTGACGTGCAAGCAATCTCATTGTTCGAATTTTAATTACAGTATGGGTGGAAGCCAAAGTCATATTTTATATAATATTATATAATATATATAATATAACATTTGGTAGGTGGTCACTGAAAGATCATTGCTCTCTTGTGTCATGGTTTCAAAATAAACCAAAGTCAAGAATCAAAATTTTTTCTGGGAAAATTTCCAAATGTGACTTTGGCTTCCACCCATACTGTAATTAAAAAATCTACTGATTGGATGTGTCTTACGTAGAGAATACAGTGGGGAAAGAAGTATTCAGTCAGCCACCAATTGTGCAAGTTCTGCCACTTAAAAAGATGAGAGAGGCCTGTAATTAACATAATAGGTAAACCACAACTATGAGAGTTAAAATGAGAAAACAAATCCAGAAAATCACCTTGTCTGATTTGGCAAGATTTATTTAGCAAATTCTGGTGGAAAATAAGTATTTGGTCACCTAAAAACATGCAAGATTTCTGGCTCTCACAGACCTGTAACTTCTTCTTTAAGAGGCTCCTCTGTACTCCACTCATTACCGGTAGTAATGGAACCTGTTTGAACTTGTTATCAGTATAAAAGACACCAGTCCACAAACTCAAACAGTCACACTCCAAACTTCACTATGGTGAAGACCAAAGAGCTGTTGAAGGACACCAGAAACAAGATTGTAACCCTGCACCAGGCTGGGAAGACAATCTGCAATAGGCAAGCAACTTGGTGTGATGAAATCAACTGTGGGAGCAATAATAAGAAAATGGAAGTGTGATAACTCCTGGAGTGGACCCTCAGGGTCGTGGCACCAACCCACCTAGGGCGAGCTGACCGAGTGAGGACCACCCCCTATACAGGGAGTGTCAGGGGCAAGCCCAAGGGAGTAAGGTACCACGACTTCTGGAACCAGGTGGCCGGCTCACAGGAGACACGAGTGAGTGTGTCTAGCAACAGGGAATGTGCAAAGCATGGACACAGGGACATGCAGGGTATAGGACAATACGGGGCGAGTGGACGGAAGCACAGAGAGTACAGGACAATACAAGGTGTGTACACGAGAGTACATATAGCATGCACAGACAAGCACGCCCGGGTGCGAGTAAAGCAGGGTGCGTGCAAAGGAGCACGCCTGAGTACAGAGTTAGACAGAGCGTGCGCAGAGAGCACGCCTGAGTGCAAGGTTAGGCAGAAGATGTGCTAAAAAGCACGAGAGAGCACAGAGCAGAGTGTGTGCAAAGGAGTATGACAGAGCACTGAGCAGAGGCAGAGCGTGTGCAATGAAGCACGATAAAACACAGAGCAGAGTGTATGAGGGTCGCCCTCCCAGGGCTGGCGGGGTACTCGGTACCGGGCCCGATGAGCTTCAATCGGAGATGTCACGGCAGCTGGGACCCGGTCCGTGGCCCTGGGCGCCCATTGTAAAAGGGGGGAAAGTTCTGTGTGCTTATGTGGATTAAAGTTTATGAATTGATTCGTGACGCCACCTGTGGTGTTCGGCAATGAAGATGTTAAGCCGACGCTGCAGACAGATCCTCTGGGACAGATGGTGTGGTGCAGCAATGATGTTATAGCCCTCCACAGGCAGGGCTGTAGTCCCAGGGCAGTGTAGGTGAAGGGACACGTAGATGGTGCAGTGTCAGGCGCAGGGGGGATGTAGCAGTGCTGAGCAGGTTGATGCAGGAATAAGTGGAGGACACCAGAGCATGTAGTTCCAAAGCTTTACTCACAGTCTGTTGTGGCACAAGAGCCCGCATCCGTGCCGTGTCCTACGGGTCAGGAGCTCAGCCAACCTCCAAGCAAGATGAAGTCCTCCTTTCCAACACTCCGCCAACATGTGCCTTTTCTGAACGTCTCCCTTATTGCGCCTTTAGTGAAGTACACACAGTACTGAGTTACACTGGAGTTCCTCCTGTCAGATGTTCCTATGAACTATACTTGTACGGCAGACAGCTGTAGCCTGCTTCGGGGACTCCTTGCTACCAAGTCCCAGCTCACTCACGATGCTGTTGTGCCCCCAAGTCTGGTGTGGGAATAAAGTGGTGACAACTTCTATTCCTCCGGTGTCTGCTGCAGGACCATTAGTATCCATACAACCTCGGGGCCGGACCCCGGCCTTGCGCTTAGAACTTGGGAAGGGTTCTCCCCTAACCCTAATCCTTAGTTATCTTCTTTGCCTCACATTCCGTACTAATCCTTTCCTTCTTATGGAGAGTCAGGCTTTCTATCAATGTCCCTTTCCTGTGCCAGCGGACCCAGGTCACTGAGGTCAGCTGCAGCACTTCCTTCCATCCATCCCACTCAGGGGATCTTCTCTCTTCCTCTGACTCTGTCAGACTGCCTAAATCCTAAACTCTCCCTGCTCTTTTGGTGCAAACTAAACTCCACCCACCTCCCAGCACGCTTGGTGTTCCAAGCAGGGAGCCACCAAAGGGTGCTTTGCTACACTACTATGTTGTGTGGGATGCAGGTGTTGGAGTGTGGTCAGGTGTCTCCACCTTACCTGGATGGTGGGGCACCACACCTCAGAAGGAGATGCAGTACCTCTGTAGCGACTGAACCCTCAGGGGCGCCACATATGCACGGAGCATGTGCAGGGAAGCACAGCAAGGCAGAGTACAGGAACAGAGCGCAAGGCAGAGGACCTAAATACAGCGCACAGCCCGGCAAGGACCAAGCAGACCAAGCCAAGAAGCAATAATCAGGCACCTCCCATAGGAAAAGGTAGCCTGATATAGGGCATGAGTGCTAGGACTTCCGGGTTGGGTCCTCCAGGACCATAGAGAGGGCAAGGCTGCAGCTAGAACCGAGAAGAGTGCACATGAGCACTAGCAACATTGTGCAGCCATGGAACTAAGTACGAGAGGTGCACATGCGCACCCAACGGGACCCACGGACCGGCCGTGGCACCGGAAGTGGTGACGTCAGGAGCAGGGTCCCCCCCCCAGGTGAGAGCGGCGTGACAGGCGGTGTGACAGGAAGATTTACAAGACCACTGATAATCTCCCTTCATCTGGGGCTCCACGCAAGATCTCACCCCGTGATCAAAATGATCACAAGAACGGTGAGCAAAAATTATAATGATCCCAAGCACACCACCAGGGCAACGAAGGAGTGGCTTCGTAAGAAGCATATAAAGGTCCTGGAGTGGCCTTGCCAGCCTCCAGATCTCAACCCCATAGAAAACCTTTGGAGGGATTTGAAAGTCTGTTGCCCAGCAACAGGCCCAAAATATCACTGCTCTAGAGGAGATCTGCATGAAGGAATGGTCCAACATACCACCAACAGTGTGTGCCAACCTTGTGAAGTCTTACAGAAAACGTTTGACCTCTGTCATTACCAACAAAGGATATATAACAAAATATTGAGATGAACTTTTGTTAATGACCAAATACTTATTTTCCACCATATTTTGCAAAATAAATCTTGCCAAATCAGACAAGGTGATTTTCTGGATTTGTTTTCTCATTTTGATTCTCATAGTTGTGGTCTATCTATGATGTCAATAACAGGCCTCTCTCATCTTTTTAAGTGGGAGAACTTGCACAATTGGTGGTTGACTAAATATTTTTTTCCCCACTGTATTAATTTTTTTGGCCTATATATTGACAGAAATTGAATTGTGTAGATACATGTTTTGAATAGTGCTGCTGAGTGATGGAGCTCACACATAAAGGTACATGTCCACGATAAGGAAGTGCAGCGTTCTGAATGCAGCTCACCTGCGCTGCGTCAAAAATGCTGCATTCTAAGATACAAGAACAGTGGATGGGATTTATAGAAATCCCATGGCCGCTCTGCTTCTATTTGACGCTGCATAAAACTCACCCACTGTGCGGGTTTATGAGCCGCAGTATGTCAATTTCCACAAAAGAATGCATTGGATGCAGTAATTCCGCATTGTTCAATGAACACATGCGGATTTACCTGCATGATTTAGCACAGCGTTTTGGACACAGCAAAAATATGCTGTATCCAAAGCTCTGCTATTTCCTGATCGTGGGCATGTACCCTAACTGGTATAGCAGAGGAATTATAGACCAGTAGTAGTTGCATTTAATTTGCTATAAATTTCTTATCTGATGCAAGAAAATAATTTTATTTAAAAAGGTATCAGAAGTGAGTACGTATATTTTCCATACATTTAATTGTTATCCTCTTTTTGACATTTTGCTTGTTGTTTATTGAGATACAAATCAGAGGTGCAATGCACTTAGCTGATGTGCTTTTGCCTGTTGACAGTGGAAAGTTTTGCATTCTTGTCCTTTTTAATAGAAACTGGCATTTAAAGCTTGGAAAAATAAACTACAAATATGTTGCAGACCCAAATGCGTTATTCTGCTTTTCCCACATAATATATTACTCATTTAGACATCCAGATTTGCAGAATGTCTATTATCACCCCATTATTAGTTGAGACATAACTTATCTTTTACCTTAGAGCAAGCTGTACTGTACGGCTCACTCTATTGCGTAACTTTTCCATACCTCAATAAATAACACATGCTCCTTCCAGTCTAATGTAGGTAAAGAAAGCCCAGACTCCAAGTATAGTAAGAAAACTGTGATCATTAGAGATGATAGAATGAATCCACAGCAAGTCAATGTCGAATCTGCTGAAATTCGCTAGTCCCTTTGAATTAAAGCAATTTGCAATACGATTTTTATGGATTGCAAAAAAAATGCCTAGCACCATTTTACACCCTGCAGCCAGAGAAGTGTGATGTCACGCGCAGCCACACGGGCTTCTCCGTAATGCCTTTTTTTACACACCTGTTCAAAGTGTCAAATTGGAGACACGGACACGTCACACCAATATTAGGGCCAGACTAGTGCTGCATTACAATTTTTGTCCGTCATGCATACCCTACCTAGCATTTCTAGATTCCTAGACCCCACGAGGAAGCCCACGTGGGACACGCATCGGTGTTGTACACACGTATTTGCACAGTGAGTAACGGGACAGTTCTCCGACCATACATTGTTTTGTGAATTTGCAAGCCAACACTTTACTATATCACCTACTGAGCATTAGTCTTTTCTTCTATTATGTTTATAAGTATGAGTCTAGTCTTAGGTAAGAACTCACATTAAGCTCATCTGCAGCTTTTGTCCCTCCATATATTGTGCATTTTTTTTAATTAATTTATTAAACAGAATAAAATGTACACACTTGCATATATTATTATCTAAAGAAGAATATAATGCTGTCTGCAGAACCTGCATGGCATGAATCAGATTATCTAAAGCTGACAATGAATTGAGGCTTGTAAGAGACGTCAAAAGCAATAACAAAGGATTTTGGGGATATGTCAAAAGTAAAAGAAAAGTCAAAGATGCTATAGGATTTTTACAGGATGAAAATGATGAAATGGTAAGACAGGATGTTGAGAAGGTCGAACTTTTAAATTCCTATTTTGCATCTGTTTTCTCTCAGAAAGGAAATGTAACATCAACTATTCTTCACTGTCCTATTATGGGAATAGAAGAATCCAGTATATCTATAAACAGAAATATAGTGATGAAACACTTAGCTAATCTAAATGAATTCAAGTCTCCGGGTCCAGATGAATTACACCCCAGAGTACTGAAGGAGATAGCAGAAGAAATTTTTGAACTGCTTTCCATAATCTTTGAAAATTCATGGAGAACAGGAGAAGTCCTAGAAGACTGGAGAAGAGCAAATGTTGTTGCTATCTTCAAAAAGGGGAAGCAGGTGGACCCAGGCAACTATAGGCCGGTGAGTCTGACTTCTATACCAGGAAAGATCTTTGAACAAATTATTAAACAACATGTATATTAGTACCTGGATAAGAGTGAAGTGATTAAACAGAGTCAGCATGGGGTGGTAACTAATAAGTCATGTCAGACTAACTTAATTTCCTTCTATGACAGAATCACTGATTGGGTGGATCAGGGAAATGCTGTAGATATAGTATATCTTGACTTCAGCAAAGCATTTGACAAAGTATCTCACACAATCCTTATTGAAAAAATGACTATGGAATGGACAAGGCAACTGTTAGGTGGATTCATAACTGGCTTAGTGATCGGACCCAAAGAGTGGTCGTAAATGGCTGCACATCCAGTTGGAAGAATGTCTCAAGTGGGGTACCATAGGGCACTGTCCTGGGCCCTGTATTGTTCAACATCTTTATCAACGATTTAGATGAAGGAATTGAGGGTAAACTGATTAAATTTGCTGATGACACAAAGCTATGTGGGATAGCTAATACTAGAGAAGAGAGAGAGAAGATTCAAAAAGATATAAATAAACTGGAGCAGTGGGCAGCAACTAACAGAATGGTTTTTAACAGGGAAAAATGCAAAGTACTACATCTGGGCAATAAAAATGAAAAAAGCATATACAGAATGGGAGGAATAGGGCTAAGCAACAGCACATGTGAAAAAGACTTGGGTATACTAATAGATCACAGACTGAATATGAGTCAACAGTGTGATGCAGCAGCAAATAAGGCAAATGCAATTCTAGGATGTATTAACAGAAGCATACAGTCTAGATCACGTGAAGTCATTATTGCCCTCTACTCCTCTTTGGTCAGACCTCATCTGGAATACTATGTCCAGTTTTGGGCTCCACATTTTAAAAAAGACATGAACAAACTGGAGCAAGTTCAGAAAAGAGCGACCAGAGCGGTGTCCGTTCTGCAAACCCTGTCTTATGAGGAAAGGTTGCAGGATTTGGGAATGTTTAGTGTTGTGAGTTCATTTTCCCCTTCATCACTGAGGCCCGAGGAATTCCCTCTTCTGGTAAGGAGAGGTAGTGAGTCTGATTATCAGACACCTGAGATTAATGATGATGACTGGCTGAGTGGAGTCACAGACTGGATATAAGGCTGCATACGCCCATTCGTCCCTGCGGGTGATTTCTCTGTGGTATCCTTGGAGTCCAGTCTGAATTCCTGCTCTACTAAAGCTAAGTTTTCCTCCTGGCCTTTTGCATTTGTGCCTTGCTTTGTTTTTTCTGGATTTCAGCCATTCCCTGCTGGGGTGAGCTGAACTCCTTAGCTCTGTCTTCTGAAAATACCAGAGTGCTGATTTAGTTTTGAAGCTTAGTTGCTTCAGGGTCTTTTTCCATTTCAGCTTGCTGGCCTATGTTTTTGATAGGGTTTTTTGCCGATTGCAGACAGCAGCTTTTCCTTTCCTTTCCTGTTTAGATTAGATTGGGCCCCAACGTTTGCTCAGCCTATCTTTCTATCTGTGTCAGTGTTTTTTCATCTTGCTTCACCGTCATTATATGTTGGGGGCTGCCTTTTACTTTGAGGTCTGCTCTGGGGCAGTTTAGATTTCCCTTTCTATCTTTAGGCTATATAGTCCTCCGGCTGTGTTCGAGGGGTCTAGGGCACTGTAGGTACCCCCCACGGCTACTGCTAGTTGTGTTGATAGGTTCAGGGGTCTGCAATCGGATAGTTGCCAGCTCCTCTGGTTTTCTGGACGTAGCTTCTATTTTTTGTGTCTGCCTCCTACGGTCACTCAATCATAACAGAATCACCCGCCTGACCGCAGATCCTAGGGTACTCAATAGCAGGAAAGAATTGCAAAAAGAAAAAAAAAAAAGTGTGTATATTTTTTTCCTCTATATCTCTGAGGCCGTAGGGGGAATTTTTTTTTTCTCTCAATGGAGATAAAGCAATTGTCTGATCGTGTGGAGCAGCTCGCTGTGGAGGTGCGGGGAGTTTCCGCCTACCTTGCTCGTTCACATGCTGCTGAACCAAAGATTCCTACACCTGATGTGTTTTGTGGTGATCGGTCTAAATTTTTGAATTTCGAAAATAATTGTAAATTATTTTTTGCCTTGAAGCCTAACTCGTCGGGGAGCTCCGCGCAGCAGGTTAAAATTGTCATCTCTTTGCTGCGTGGCGATCCCCAGGATTGGGCGTTTTCTTTGAAACCAGATGATCCTATTCTGACTAATGTGAACGCATTTTTTCAAGCCTTGGGCTTGTTGTATGACGAACCTAATGCCATTGATCAGGCTGAAAGGACCCTGCTGGCATTGAATCAGGGTCGAGATTCTGCAGAATTGTACTGTCAAAAATTCCGAAAGTGGGCGGTACTTACTACTTGGAATGATAATGCCTTGGCTGCTCTCTTTCGGAAGGGTTTGTCAGAAGCCATAAAAGATACTATGGTGGGATTTCCTGTTCCCTCTGGTCTTGACGATTCTATGTCATTAGCCATTCAGGTTGATCGGCGTTTGCGCGAATGCAAAACTGCACGAAAGGTGTTGCCACCTGTTGAACAAATGACTGAACCTATGCAATGTGATAGAGTTTTCTCCAGAGAGCAGCGTCAGGAGTTCAGAAGGCGTAATAAGTTGTGCTTTTTCTGTGGAGATGCCTTGCATATTATTTCTGTCTGTCCTAAACGAGAGAAACGCTTTGCACACACGTTTTCTGTTGGTGGTGTTCAACCTAAGTTTCTTCTGGCTATTACTCTGATCTGCTCCCTGTCCACATTTTCCGCCAAGGCATTTGTGGATTCGGGAGCAGCTCTAAACCTAATGGACTTGGATTTTGCTAAATGTTGTGGATTTCCTATGACACCTCTGCGGACGCCTATCCCTTTGAGGGGGATTGATGCTACTCCTTTGGCTAAAGATAAGCCTCAGTTTTGGACCCAGGTGGTGATGCGGGTCGCCCCAGACCATCAAGAAAATTGCAGATTTTTGGTGTTGCATAATCTGCATGATACCATTGTTCTGGGGTTTCCCTGGTTACAAATCCATAATCCAGTTCTGGATTGGAAATCTTTGTCTGTGGTGAGTTGGGATTGTCGGTGTGCCCTTAGTGATGCTCATGTTTTCTCCACCTCTCCCCAGTCACATGATGTTCCTGACTATTTGGCTGACTTTTATGATGTATTTAGTGAGATTGAGTCTGCGTCTTTGCCTCCTCATAGGAGTTATGACTGTGCTATTGAGCTGAACCCGGGGTGTAAATTCCCCAAGGGTCG
Organism: Dendrobates tinctorius; assembly: GCF_039654945.1. Lineage (NCBI taxonomy): Eukaryota > Metazoa > Chordata > Amphibia > Anura > Dendrobatidae > Dendrobates > Dendrobates tinctorius. The sequence continues at coordinate 23,126,922 of NW_027361697.1, read as the reverse complement.
GCTTTTCAACTTATCTGTACCCGAGCACGAGGCTATGCGATCCTATATTAAGGAGGCATTGGAGAAGGGGCATATTAGACCATCCTCTTCACCCTTGGGTGCTGGTTTTTTTTTTTGTAGCCAAAAAGGATGGATCATTAAGACCTTGTATTGGTTATCGTGCCCTCAACAAGATTACTGTTAAATATCAGTATCCGTTACCCCTGATTTCGGATCTATTCTCTAGAGTTAAAGGTGCTTGCTGGTTTACCAAGCTTGACCTCAGGGGGGCGTATAATCTTATTCGCATTAAGCATGGGGATGAATGGAAGACAGCGTTTAATACTCCGGAGGGACATTTTGAGTACCTGGTGATGCCTTTTGAGCTCACTAATGCCCCTTCTGTCTTCCAGTGCTTCATGAACGATATTTTCCGAGATTTTGTGGATAAATTTTTGATTATCTATCTGGATGATATTTTGATCTTCTCCAAGGATTGGGATTCTCATGTGGAACATGTTCGGACTGTGTTCCGGATCTTGAGGGAGAATTCCCTGTATGTCAAGGGATCTAAATGCCTTTTTGGGGTACAGAGAATTTCATTTTTGGGATTTATTTTGTCTCCGTCAACTATTGAAATGGATCCAGTCAAGGTACAGGCCATTTATGATTGGGTTCAGCCCACTTCTTTGAAGGCCCTCCAGAAGTTTTTGGGTTTTGCTAATTTTTATCGGAAATTTATAGCAAAATTTTCTAGTATTGCCAAGCCATTGACTGATTTGACTAAGAAGGGTGCTGATGTGTTAAATTGGTCTCCGGAGGCTGTTTCTTCCTTTCAGGAGTTGAAGCGAAGATTCACCTCCGCCCCGGTTTTGCGGCAACCTGATGTCTCACTTCCGTTCCAGGTAGAGGTGGATGCTTCTGAGATTGGTGCAGGAGCTGTTTTGTCCCAAAAGGATCCTGTAACATCTAAAATGAATCCCTGCGCTTTCTTTTCCCGAAAGTTCTCTCCATCTGAACGTAACTACGACGTGGGGAATCGGGAACTGTTGGCCATGAAATGGGCATTTGAGGAGTGGAGACATTGGTTGGAGGGAGCTAAGCATCAAGTCGTGGTCCTCACCGACCACAAGAATTTGATTTATCTAGAGTCGGCTAAGCGCTTGAACCCTAGACAGGCTAGGTGGGCCTTGTTTTTTACACGTTTTGATTTTGTGGTTTCTTTTCTTCCTGGAACTAAGAATGTCAAGGCAGACGCACTCTCTAGGAGTTTCTTTGCTGATTCTCCTGTGGTGACCAAACCTGCTACCATCTTAGGCGAAGGGGTAGTTCTTTCTGCCATCTCGCCCGATTTGAGACGTGCTCTGGAAAAATTCCAGAGAGACAAGCCTGAGCGTTGTCCCAGTGGAAAGTTGTATGTTCCTGACCAGTGGAAGAAGAGAGTGATGTCTGAAGTTCATTGCTCTGCTTTGACTGGTCATCCAGGTATTTTTGGTACTAGAGATCTTGCGAGTCGGTCTCTTTGGTGGCCCTCCTTGTCTCGTGATGTCAGGAATTTTGTGCAGTCCTGTGGGACGTGCTCCCGGTCTAAATCATGCTCCCGCTCTAGTGGGTTGTTGATGCCTTTGCCTGTCCCCAAGAGGCCATGGACCCATATTTCAATGGATTTCATCTCCGATATGCCTGTCTCTCAAAGGATGACTGTTATTTGGGTGATTTGTGATAGGTTCTCTAAGATGGTTCATCTTGTACCACTCCCTAAGTTGCCGTCTTCCTCTGAGTTGGTGCCCCTGTTTTTGCAACAGGTGGTTCGCTTGCATGGGATTCCTGAGAACATTGTGTCTGACAGAGGAGTTCAGTTTGTGTCTAGATTTTGGAGAACTTTCTGTTCCAAGCTGGGAATTCAGTTGTCCTTCTCCTCTGCCTTTCACCCTCAGACCAATGGGCAGACAGAGAGAACAAACCAGACCTTGGAGTCATATTTGAGATGTTTTATTTCCGCTGATCAGGATGATTGGGTTTCATTTTTACCCTTGGCCGAATTTGCTTTAAATAACAGAGCTAGTTCTGCCACTTTGATGTCACCTTTTTTTTGTATCTTTGGGTTTCATCCTCGATTTTCTTCAGGGCAGGTGGAGCCGTCTGCCTGCCCAGGGGTTGACACTGTTGAGGAGAGAGTGCACCAGATCTGGGACCAAGTGGTGAATAAGTTATCTCTCTCCCAGGAAAAGGCCCAGCGGTTTTCCAACCGACATAGGACCATTGGTCCCCAGTATAAGGTTGGTGATTTGGTGTGGTTATCATCAAAAAATATTGCTATGAAGGTGGCTTCTCCTAAGTTTAAGCCTAGATTTGTTGGACCTTACAAGATTTTGGAGATTGTTAATCCGGTCTCTTTTCGTTTGGCTCTTCCTGTCACATTTAAAATCCATAATGTGTTTCATAAGTCCTTGTTGAAGAGATTTGTTGAACCTGTTGTTCCGGGGGTGGCACCTCCAGACCCTGTATTGGTTGAAGGTAACATTGAATATGAGGTAGAGAAAGTACTGGATTCTCGTCTGGCTAGATGTAGACTCCAGTATTTGGTTAAGTGGAAGGGTTATGGTCAGGAGGATAATTCCTGGGTCTCTGCCTCTGATGTTCATGCTAAAAGACTGGTGCGTGCCTTTCATCGGGCACACCCAGATCGCCCTGGTGGCGTGGTTGAGGGTTCGGTGACCCCTCCTCGAGGGGGAGGTACTGTTGTGAGTTCATTTTCCCCTTCATCACTGAGGCCCGAGGAATTCCCTCTTCTGGTAAGGAGAGGTAGTGAGTCTGATTATCAGACACCTGAGATTAATGATGATGACTGGCTGAGTGGAGTCACGGACTGGATATAATGCTGCATACGCCCATTCGTCCCTGCGGGTGATTTCTCTGTGGTATCCTTGGAGTCCAGTCTGAATTCCTGCTCTACTAAAGCTAAGTTTTCCTCCTGGCCTTTTGCATTTGTGCCTTGCTTTGTTTTTTCTGGATTTCAGCCATTCCCTGCTGGGGTGAGCTGAACTCCTTAGCTCTGTCTTCTGAAAATACCAGAGTGCTGATTTAGTTTTGAAGCTTAGTTGCTTCAGGGTCTTTTTCCATTTCAGCTTGCTGGCCTATGTTTTTGATAGGGTTTTTTGCCGATTGCAGACAGCAGCTTTTCCTTTCCTTTCCTGTTTAGATTAGATTGGGCCCCAACATTTGCTCAGCCTATCTTTCTATCTGTGTCAGTGTTTTTTCATCTTGCTTCACCGTCATTATATGTTGGGGGCTGCCTTTTACTTTGGGGTCTGCTCTGGGGCAGTTTAGATTTCCCTTTCTATCTTTAGGCTATATAGTCCTCCGGCTGTGTTCAAGGGGTCTAGGGCACCGTAGGTACCCCCCACGGCTACTGCTAGTTGTGTTGATAGGTTCAGGGGTCTGCAATCGGATAGTTTCCAGCTCCTCTGGTTTTCTGGACGTAGCTTCTATTTTTTGTGTCTGCCTCCTACGGTCACTCAATCATAACAGTTTAGCTTTCAAAAGAGAAGACTGAGAGGAGACTTAATAACTGTCTACAAATATCTAAAGGGCTGTCACATTGCAGAAGGATCATCTTTATTCTCATTTGCACATGGAAAGACTAGAAGCAATGGGATGAAACTGAATGGGAGGAGACACAGATTAGATATTAGAAAAAACTTTTTGACAGTTAGAGTGATCAATGAGTGGAACAGGCTGCCACGAGAGGTGGTGAGTTCTCCTTCAATAGAAGTCTTCAAACAGAGGCTGGACAGATATCTGTCTTGGATGATTTAGCGAATCCTGCTTTGAGCAGGGGGTTGGACCAGATGGCCCAGGAGGTCCCTTCCAACTCTACGATTTTATGATTAAACATAATACAAATTGTACACATTTGTATACATTATAGAGCATTTGCAAGAGGTCAATAAATGTTGCACAATAAACTAAGATTATACAAGTTTTACATTTTTATATAAGCAATAAACCAATAAACAATTAAACAAGGAACATTGAGTATCATTCATTCTTATATGTGCTCAACAGACTATAGCTCATAAGAGTTCCCTACACTACTACTACTACAACTACTACTATCTCGCTGCCTAACACTTTGCACTGTAGTATTCTCCATGCGATGCCGCAAAATATAAAGCTTAACATTTTACTTTGGTGTCGAGTCACTACGCATTAGTAGAGTAAGATGAGAAGAGTTCCACCTATCCCAAATTTTATCAAATTTTCCCGGGCACCCTCTATTTTGATGTAGTGTACGTTCATACGGAATAACCAAGTTCACCAGTTCAATCCAGGCTCTGAGAGAGGGGAGTGAGCTCCCCATCCAGTGTAGCTTCAATACCTTCCTAGCAATGAACAACGTCTCCCGCAGGAAGATCCTCTCATAATATCCCCAAGTTTCCTCATCCAACACCCCAAACAAACAGACCAGCGGATCGAGAGATATATTGTGCTTTTTGCCATGATATTGTTAGCTTGAGTCTTCACCTCTGATTCACATTTTATTAATATTTTGTCTATTATTGTTTTATCTCTTGTCATTCCAATAAAATGTATAATTTTATATGCTTGGTGGATGTATGGCTCTCTTAGCAACTGTGGTTGTGTGCTCCCACCTGGGAATGGATTGGGTCTGGTGCTAAGCTGCTCCAATCACAAGCCCCACCATTGTCCTGCTGGCCCCAAGAGGGTAAACTGTCAGCCTTTCCCACTTATTAGGAAGGAGTCTGTTCACCCGGGAGGCGGAGTTACCACACACGCAGGGAAACCATCCCAATTTTATGGAGCGTCGTGTTCTGGAGTAGTAGGATGTGTGGGGATGCCGCATCTGCCATGGATTTCACTGCCCGGAGAACATGGGACGCTGTGTTCCCTGTTTAGCAGGCAGCTCAGGACGCTGCTGTGTACTAGGCAGTGGTGGGATTGTGTCCATTTGTACTGTGCAAGTTATCAGGGAGTGGTTCTTTGGCAGTGATTGGGAGGTATTCATACACTGCAGCTTCTTGGCTTTTGCAACTGCACAGTCACAATAGCCACACATCTATCTGCACACTATCTATATACATAATTGCCTTAAATTGTCCGTCATCTACTTCCGTCTGGATGTCCCTGAATCCCACAATCCACCGTGCCGCACCGGAAGTACACCAACCGCCATTTTGGTACACCCGAGTGATGTCGCTCGGATCAGGATGCAGCTGTGATCCCGACTGCAGTTGGAACCCCAGCTGCTGCTCGATCCAGGACGCAGCTGTGATCCCGAACACTGCTGTGATCCCAGCTGCTGCTTAGATCCCAGCTGTCACTCAGATCCAGGCCACCGCTGTGATCCCAAACACCGCTGTGATCACGACCGCTGCTGGGATCCCAGCTGCAGCTTGGATCTCAGCCGCCGCTCGGATCCAGGCCACCGCTGCGATCACGACAACTGCTGTGATCCCAGCTGCCACTCGGATCTAGGCTGCCGCTTCGATCCCGAACACCGCTGTGATCCCGACCACCGCTGGGATCCCGGCCGCTGTTTGGATCCCAACCGCCGCTCAGATCGAGGCCACCACTGCGATCACGAGGCTCTGAAAGGGGTGTAACGAGGGGGTATAACGAGAGGGGTGTAATGAAGGGGGTATGATGAGAGGTTGTAATGAGGGGGTGTAATGAGGGGGGGAATAATGAGAAGGATGCCGCCGCCGGACCCCTGCCAGGACCCACTGCCTGACTACACGCGCTGGATCCCGCCGCTGCCTGCCCACCCACTTCCATGCAGTCACAGCCGGCAGGAAAGACTGCGGCTTGAGGCCTGTGCTGGAGATTGGGTGCGGCCACCCTCTGGTGGCGCCGCACACCATCTCCAGCACAGGCTGCAAAACACCATCTTTCCTGCAGGTTGTGACTGCACGGAAGTGGGTGGGCCGCCACCCCCAGCGCCACAAAGCTGCCCCCATCATGGTGTTACTGCCCTCCCGATGCGATAGCATCGGGCACACATCTAGTGTTTTATATTGCTCTATTGTATTGCTGCTCTCATGCCTGCCGTTGCTTGCACTACACTGCTAGACATCTCTCTGTCTGCCCTGTTATATATTTATACCACTTCTGCCACTGCCACTGCACAGTGCCACCAGCCACATATCTGGTTATCTACTATGTTTTAAGTGCTGTATTGTACTGCTCCTCCCAGGCCTGCCGTTGCTGGCCCTACAACGTAATCTAGAAAGATAGCGTGCACTCAAGTCTTATTAATGAGGTGCAGGTGTAATGGACCTATAGGTCCTATTACCAATAATAATATAGATTCACCGCACACTCAGAGGAATATAATGCCAACAAGTGTTCATTTTATTATGTACAAAACATGTGGGAGCCAAAAAAGAATATAGAGCACTAGATGGAAGCGATATACATATAACGACGTTTCGGCTCAGCCCGAGCCTTTATCAGTTTATCGCTGAATCCGGTTTCAAATCTTTGAATAGATAGGAAGAGAACTCCCAAGAGAATAGCCCAAGTAAAACGGCTGTAGCTTTAGTGCTGTAAAGCGGCGCTCCCGCGCCTGGCTGCAATGGCGTCATGCATGCGTCGTTATATGTATATCGCTTCCATCTAGTGCTCTATATTCTTTTTTGGCTCCCACATGTTTTGTACATAATAAAATGAACACTTGTTGGCATTATATTCCTCTGAGTGTGCGGTGAATCTATATTATTGCTGGCCCTACAACGTCAGACATCTCCTTGGATGACTACTTATAATTTTATACTGTGCAGCTTCCACCTCTGTAAGGAGAGCAAATAATGCTGAATTGGGGGTGGGGGATAGCAAATAATGACTTGGGGCAGTGGGGAAAACAAATAAAGATGAACTGAGGGTGGGGTATAGCAAATCATAATGAATTGAGGGAGGGGGAGAGAAAATGATGATGAATTGAAAGTGGGGGTGGGGTGAGAAAATAATAAAATAATTATGAATTGAGGGTGAGGTACAACAAATGATAATGAACTGAGGGTGGAGGGGAGAGCAACTGATTATGAATTGAGAGTGGGGAGGAGAGCAAATGATAATGAAATGAGAGTAGTTGGGAGAGAAAATGATGATTAATTGAGACTGGGGAAGAGGGAGAGTAAATAATGATGAATTGAGTGTGAAGGTGGAAGAGAAAGGACATGACATTGACTTGGGGTGGAGGGGGCATGTAAATATAATGAATCAGGGGAGCGGGAGGTACAGAGTGGGAGTGTTGAGGGTGCAGGAATGTAACTGCTAGTGAATTGGGGGAAAGAGTACAGGTTCTAATTAATTTATATATTTATTGGGTTGGGAAAGTGACTAGTTATAGTCAGCGGTGGCACAGTGGAGGTTTCAATTTATATTTGGAATGGTAGGTTGCATAATAACTAATTATATATTAATGGTGGGTGCACATCTGTTTTAAGCGTAGCTGCGTAGTATAGAAGTTGGGAAAAAAAGTGGGAATGTGCTTTGGAAGTGGTGCTCTAGATAACTGTGTTATTTTCTGCAAAGACAAGACCTGGCTATAAGAAGTGATTGTAGTCTGCACTGGATGAAGAGAAAAAGCAAAGATGAAGGACGTCAACTAGAGACGTCATCAGTGACTCAGTGTGTTACCAGAACAGTGACGTTATACATTTAATTCTATATACAGTGCTCCTGTGTATAATGTCACCGCTGATCCCTGTATTACCTGTACACTGACACTATATACAGAGCTCCTGTGCAGAGGCGTATCCAGGGGGGGCAACCGGGGCAGTTGCCCCGGGCGCAGGCAGCAGGGGGGCACAGTCGGGCCGCCTAATGCAGCGGTCTGCAGTGTCTCCCCCGGCGGCTGCGCTCTGCCGCCCCCCGTCCTGTGTGTCGGCTGTTCTCTGTGACGGCGGGCTGTAAAGCTGACAGCCGGCGCAGAGAAGGAGGCCGTGTCGGCTCCCAGGCTGCAATTGTACTGGCGTCTATACAGACGCCAGTACAATTGAAGCTCTGACCACCGGGTCAGAGCGACGTCAGCAGCGTGATCAGGTCATGTGATCACGCTGCTAACGTCACTCCCCGGCGCCCAGAGTAAACGCTGGTGGTAAGTGTGCTCCTCTGTGGAGCTGAAGAACCACTGAAGATGGGACATGGGGGGGTGTTAATGAGTGGAGATGGGTGTTAATGTGGGGATGGGGGTTAATGAGTGGGGGGGTTAATGTGTGGAGATGAGGGTTAATGTGTGGGGGTTAATGTGTGGAGATGGGGGTTAATGTGTGGGGGTTAATGTGGGGATGGGGGTTAATGTGTGGAGATGGGGTTAATGAGTGGAGATGGGGGTTAATGTGTAGGGGTTAATGAGTGGAGATGGGGTTAATGTGGGGATGGGGGTTAATGTGTGGGGATGGGGGTTAATGGGGGGTTAATGAGTGGGGATGGGGGTTAATGTGTGGGGGTTAATGAGTGGAGATGGGGTTAATGTGTGGGGGTTAATGTGAGGATGGGGGTTAATGAGTGGGGGGGTTAATGAGTGGAGATGGGGTTAATGAGTGTGGGGGTTAATGAGTGGAGATGGGGTTGTGTGGGGGTTAATGAGTGGAGATGGGGGTTAATGTGTGGGGGTTAATGAGTGGGGGGTTAATGAGTGTGGGGTTTAATGAGTGGAGATGGGGGTTAATGAGTGTGGGGGGTTAATGAGTGGAGATGGGGGTTAATGAGTGGAAATGGGGGTTAATGTGTGGAGGGGTTAATGGGAGGGGATGGGGGTTAATGTGTGGGGGGATTTGGAGTGGGGGTACATAATGTGTGGGGGGATTTGGGAGTAGGGACAATCGGTTATTGAGTGGGGATGGGGGATACTTAATGTGTGGGGGGATTTGGAGTGGGGATGGGGGTTACTTAATGTGTGTAGGGGTTTGGGGATGGGGGGATTTGGAGTGGGGATGGTATTTAATGTGTGTTAGGAGATTTGAGGACACAAAATGAATAGTATGTATGAGGGCATGTATGAGGAAACAGTATGGGGGATGGGTGCAGACAGTAAGGGGTGCGAACGGGTGAATGTATGTGGACACAGTATGGGGAGTCAGGGGTATGTGTGAGCAGACAGTATAGAGACTGAGGGGGTAAATATATGAGGAGACAGTATGGTGAACAGAGGGATGATAGAGGAGACAGTATGAGGAAGGAGGGGAATAGTGTGAGGTGACAGTATATTGCAGACATTTTTATTTACGGTAGGTGCATTATAATGACACTTCTATCTTTAAGGGCATTGTGTGGAGATTTGCTGCAGAAGACCGGAGAAGATGGAAGTCTGCAGAGACGGCTGTGGATGAGAAAACTCATCATGGGGTCAGGACAAGAAGAAGAAAAGGAGAACGACTTCAGAGACGACGTCATCTATAAGGGACCTGGATGTAAATATTATTTGTGATACTGACTAATTCTCATGTTTTTATTTGTTAGGAACATTAAAGGGGTTGTCCAGGTTTGTGCTGAGTCTGCAGACATTCTATGTGACTGCAGACTTCTGAATTCTCACAGTGAATTCAGATCCAATTTGTTTTATTTTACTAAGGGTAACAGGAGAAATTGGACCCCAAAAGTTGTTGTACAATTTGTTCTGAGTACGCTGATACCCCATATATGCAGGTAAACCATTGTTTGGCCGGAGTCACACTACAGCGAGATAAGGCCGAGTCTCGCAGGTTAAAACCAAGCTCTGGCACCGGCACTCCGGAGCGGAGCGTGCATCTCCATGTATTGCTGTGCGGCTACACACTCTGCTCCGGAGTGCCGGCGCCAGAGCTTGGTTTCAACCTGCGAGACTCGGCCGTATCTCGCTGTGTGTGATCCCGGCCTTCGGGCGCATTGCAGAGCTCAGAAGGGAAGGAGCGCCGTTTGACTTTTCAATGCAAAATTGGCTGGAATTGAGATCGGATGCCATGTTGCGTTTGGAGAGCCCCTGATGTACCTAAACAGTGGAAACCCCCCACAAGTGACACCATTTTGGGAAGTAGGCCCCCTAGGGAACTTATCTAGATGTGTGGTGAGCACTCTGAACCCCCAAGTGCTTCACAGAGGTTTATACTGTAGAGCCGTAAAAATAAAAAATCATATTTTTGCACCCCCAATTTTTTATTTTTCCAAGGCTAACAGGAAAAATTGGACCACAAAAGTTGTTGTGCAATTTGTCCTGAGCATGCTGATACCCTATATGTGGGGGTAAACCACTGTTTGGCCACATGGCAGAGCTCGGAAGGGAAGGAGCACCGTTTGACTTTTCAATGCAAAATTGGCTGGAATTGAGATCAGACGCCTTGTCGCGTTTGGAGAGCCCCTGACATGCCTAAACAGTGGAAACCCCACCAATTCTAACTCCAACCCTAACCTCAACACACCCCTAACCCCAATCCTAACCATAACCCTAACCCCAAACCTAACCCTAACACACCCCTAACCCTAATCCCAACTCTAATCCAACCGTAACCGTAATCTTAACTTTAGCCCCAACCCTAACCCTAACTTTAGCCCCAACCCTAACCCTTACACTAATCCTTATGGGAAAATGGAAATAAATACATTTTTCTATTTTATTATTTTTCCCTAACTAAGGGGGTGATAAAGGGGGGTTTGACTTACTATTTCTAGCAGGTTTTTATAGTGGGTTTTTATGTTTCGCAGCTGTCACACACTAAATGACGTTTTATGTTGCAAAAAAAATAATTTTTGCATCACCACATTTTGAGAACTATAATTTTTCCATATTTTGGCCCACAGAGTCATGTGAGGTCTTGTTTTTTTGCGGGACGAGTTGATGTTTTTATTGGTACCATTTTTGGGCACATAACTTTTTTTATCACTTTTTATTCTTTTATTCCAATTTTTGTGAGGCAGGATGAACAAAAACCAGCAATTCATGAATTTCTTTTGGGGGTAGGGCTTTTCTACCATTCCGCAAGTGGTAAAATTGATAAAGCAGTTTTATTCTTCGGGTCAGTACAATGACAGCGATACCTCACTTATATCATTTTTTTACGTTTTGGCGCTTTTATACAATAAAAACTATTTTATATAAAAATAACTATTTTTGCATCTCTTTATTCTGAGAGCTATAACTTTTTATTTTTCCAGTGATGGAGTTATATGGCAGCTTGTTTTTTGACGTTTTCAGTGGTACCATGTTTATTTATATCCGTCTTTTTGATCGCGTGTTATTCCACTTTTTGTTCGGTGGCATGATGATAAAGCATTGGTTTTTTGCCTTGTTTTTTTAATGGTGTTCACTAAAGGGGTTAACTAGTCAGACAGTTTTATAGGTCGGGTCGTTATGGACGTGGCGATACTAAATATGTGTACTTTTCTTGTTTGGATTTTTTTCATTTAAATATTTATTGATGGAATAAATATTGATTTTTTTATTAATATTTTTTATTATTTTTTTTAATATTTTTACAATTATTTAAAAAAAATTTTTAGTTCATTCTTACTTTTACACCTTGCCCCACTATGTGAACACTCATTTTGTGCAGGTTGATTACTTCTATAGCATATAGATCTGCATGCTATAGAATCTGTCAGTGCTGCATCGCAAAACCAGTGCGATGCTGAATTGCCTTCACTTCCATAAAGCAGTTCTCCTTTGTTCTTTCCAAATGTTGTGACATCTATTTTATTGTCATTTATTTTCATTGTATTTTTTTTTTTCCCAGAAAATTGCCATCCCCTGCAAATCTGCAGATGTCTCGAACAGTTTTAAGCTGAATCCAGTTTGGAACATCTTCTTGCTGAATATAAGAAGCAGCACAGAATGTTACCATATGAATCTAGGTTTAGTTAGTTGGAAAAAATACAATGCACTGCAAATCCCAGGAGAAATTAGTAAACAATCTGCTATATATTAGAATAAAAACAGAATATTCCCTGGAAAATGAATGCATTTGATGGGAGTAGTTTGTCTGGAGAGGGTATTTTAAGTTCTCGCAATCAGATGACTGATGAATAGTCTGAACCAGCCAAAACTCCTCACAGCTTTATTCACTTTGCTTTTTCTCAGCAGTAATGAAAAAAATCTCATGAAATAACAAATGAATTAATTATTGCTATTTAATATGAAGGAAAAGCTTTATATTTATAATGTAATTCACACTTACTTGAATTTATAGCTATGCCGTCTTGTACTAGCAATTAGATCTAGTTTAGACTTTTTTTCCATTGGAAGCTTAAGGGTCACAATGTGTACAAATCTGATTATTTGCTGTAATTCATGCAAAATTACAACATTTTTGCCTCAATTTCACAAATCGTGGTTTCACTGCAAAATGGGAATTCACACTGGCGAGGAATACGGGAGAGTGAGAGGCGCAAAAAGCACGCATTAGACACGGACCAATGATTCTCTATGGGGTCCCTCGCACCAGCCGTATATTTCTCATCCGTATTCTACGCTCCGTGCCACTCGCAGCATGCTGCGATTGTCAGCGTACTACGCCCGTAGTACGCCAATGCAAGTCTATGGGTGCGCAAAAAATACGGATTACACACGGACCACACGTGTGACTTGCGAGAAATACGCACCAGGTGTCTTTGAGCAAAGCCGGCAATTCAGTGCGCTATACAGTAAACTCACACTGACAGGTTTAATAAAGATAGAAAGAATAGATATAGACACATAGAATACATATATATATATATGCATTCTATGTGTCTATATCTATTCTTTCATTTCTTTATTGAAACTGTCATAGGGCTCCATTATATGTCCATTTTGCAAGCCTGCGAGAAAATCTCACCATACGGATGCCATACGGATTACATACGGATGCTGACATGCGCAAAATACGCGACCACACCTTGATTACGGATGAAATACGGAGCACTGTTTAGGGGTCTGTCATCCGTATTACGCATGTAAAATACTGACCGTATTTTGCGCAGGTTAGTGTGACTCCAGCCTAAGGCATCATTCAGACATCAGTGTTTCTCGTACAGGTGCTATCCGTGTTTTTCACAGATAGCACTCGTACCTATGACAGTCTATGAGGCTGTTCAAATGTTCGATTTTTTTTAATCTGGCCAAGAGGTCTGTGCAAAATCACGGAGACATGTCTGATTTTGATCCAAGTGTCGGATTAAAATCGGCAATGGGTCCGTGAAAAGATAGAAAAAGATAGAAAAGGTGGATTTTTTTTTTCAAGTACTAGAAGAAGTGATGACACTCGGACCAACCTCTGATGAAACATGAATGAAAGTCTGATGAAAATCACTGATGAAACTTAGCCTGTTTTTCCCGTTCTTGAACTAAGGCCTCATTCAGACAATCGTTTTTCACCCAGGTGTACATGATTATATATTTTCACTTATAGTAGTCAGTAATGTTTATATCAAGAGCTTATATAGTAGAACGTATGTGACATTCAGTTCATCATTGCTTAATTTTAAAGAGCCAGCTACCTCCACCCTAAAGTAGCTGGGTTGTAAGCTTTGTCACAGCTTAATAAAGTTATGTTATTAATTTACAGACATTAGCTTTTCAGATGTGACCATGTATCTAAAGTAAGTGATTGAGAGATGTGTCATAACGCTGACATTACAGATTAGTATACGCTGTTCCTTTTGCAAATTAAATAATATGACTGCTAATTAGGACCCACCCAATATGGAGTACCACCCACAGGTGCCTGGTTCTTTTATGAACAACTAAGAAGTTTTATAACTGCTATATCCAAACAAAATGATATCAGGAGACCTTTAACTCCCTTCGAGGAGCTCTGTGTCACGGGGAACCCTCCGGCCCACACGGTTTCCTTGCTGTACAATCTTTTTCAAAAAAATCAGACTCCGACCCATGACTTCCCTTTATTTTTCTCAAAGTGGGAGCATGACTTGGGGAGATCCCTATCTCAAGAGGAGAGGGGCAGGGTGCTTCTATTTACATTTAGAACGTCGTTACACTCGGCATCACAGGAGAGGAGCTATAAGATTTTAACAAGGTGGTACCGGTGTCCCTCTATGGTGCATTCTATGTTTCCGGTGATTCCGGACACATGTTGGAGATGCTTACAGGATAAAGGAACATATGTTCACATATGGTGGGACTGCCCGCCTATAAAGAAGTTGTGGTTGTCGATTTTTGATCTCTACAACAGGCTATCAATATGTCAAATTCAACCTACAGTGGAACTTGCACTTTTATCTTTATGTGATATGTCGATTTCCAGGTTTAAGAAGAATCTCCTCAGGCACTTTCTCACTGCTACTCGGAATCTGATCCCCCGGTTTTGGAAGCAAGAGAAATACCCTTCTCGCTCTGAATTTGTTGCAGAACTAAATGATATTTATAGAATGGAGTATTTGCTGATTCAAACCACAGGGAACCCTGACAGACTATATAACACTTCGCCTCCTGGCTAGCATTCAGGGAAACCCCGGAATTAGATATCTGGCTATCGGGACCTTGATTCATATATAGGATAGCATCAGAAATATTCTGTACACTTTAGATCTTGTTCACTTGGTTTGACCAGTTTGTCTTTGGGTTAAAATGGTCTTCACCAACTTATTATCTCCTCCGTATGGGAAGGAGGACACAAAAGTGCTCGAGGGGGGGTCTGGATTACTTGACCCTCTACTTATAACTTTCTCCTTACCTCTACTCCCCCCTTTATTTTCTCTCCCCCTCTCTTCCTTCCTCTCTTTCCTTTTTCTTTTCTTCCCTCTGACTTTTTTTAATTTTTTTTTCCTGTTATTTTAATGTTGTTCATCAAACCTCTATTTTAATTTTCATGAGAATACACAACACAGAGGTTGTTTTGCATATGACAATTTTCTGGACTGAATGGTGTTAATAGTTGTTATTCCAGTTAGAAGATAATATTGGTGTTAAGTACGCAACAATGGAATTAATATGCAATTTGTTTTTCATTCAAGAACCAGAAATGATATTGTTGAAAGCAATGTTTTATTTTAATATTGTTAATTCAATAAACATGATTTACACAAGGACCCACCCAATATATGGCTCATGTCAGCTCACCTATCACGCTGAAGGCTAGTGAGAGTGGTCAGCTTACCAGCAAAACATTGTCATGCTGCACTGTAATCACACTGCAAGGCCGCGTTCACACGTTCAGTATTTGGTCAGTAATTTACATCATTATTTGTAAGCCAAAATCCAGGAGTGGAGCAATCATAGGAAAAGAATTATAGAAACACGCCACCACTTCTGTATTTATCACCCACTCATGATTTCGACTTATAAACAGTGATGTAAAAGACTGATCAAATGCTGCACGTGTGAACGTTGCCTTACTCCGAGATTCAGAGGTGCAGCAACAGGGAGCAGTCTGCATAGCCAATTGCAATGTGTAGCCCTATCTCTGCTGTATAATTATGAATGACCCATCCTTTTCCTCATCACAATATCTCATTCCTATTAACACGGTTTCTCTCATGCTGCACTTTTACACTAGAATGCTTTATCTATGCATTATTATATTGCATCTACAATAACAATGCGTTGACAATCATAACCCCGATAGATTTTTCCTATTTGCTACACTCTTCTTATGTCAAGGTTGTCACCGATCGTCCTTCATTATTAACAATTCACCATTGTACTTACAAAAGCCTGGCCCATAGCATTTAATATCTTCAGTGTCATGTCACTTCCGTAGGCCGGTTTCACATGGCAGTGGCTCCGGTACAAGTGGTGACAGTTTTCTCACGTACCGGAGACATTGACACACGTAGACCCATTCAAATGAATGGGTCTATGCACATGTCTGCGTGTTTTCACGGACCGCGTGTCCATGTGCAAAACACGCAGACATGTCCATTTTCACCCGGACACACAGGCCGCAAAACGTGCCTAACACAGAGAGCAGTGCACACTGTCCTCCGTGTACACGGATGGTCGCCGGGGAAGTAGCGCTACTGTAAGCCACTTTTCCCCGGCGGCAGGTGCTGAACGCAGCTGTCATCCATTCTCCCCTGTTCTGAGCAGGGGAGAATGAATGAATGAAAACTGACCTGCTGTGATCTCCGGACCATTGGAGAATGTAAGTGATGAGGTCACGGCAGTTCAAGCTCTGACACAGTGACTTCATCACTTGCATTCTCTGAAGGTCCTGAGGTCACAGGTCAGTTTTTCATTCATTCTCCTCTGCTCGCGCTGATCATGGCAGAGCAGGGGAGAATGTATGACAGCCGGCTTCAGCACCAGCCGCCGAGGGACAGTGGCTTACAGTAGCGCTACTTCCCTGGCGACCATCCATGTGGTCCTGATGCGGCACACGGGTGGCACACGGTTGCCACATGTGTGTTGCACGTAGTACACACAAGGACACATGGACACTGATATCTCCAGTACTGGTTTTTCCGGTACAGGAAATATCAGGACGTGTGAAACACTGTATAATTATCGCGAACGCACGTTTCTAGGAGCACTTGTTTCCCTATAATTGTGCACTTCTCCTGCATAGCGGTGGACACCGCATAGCTCTGCCCTGCGCTGCTAAAGCAGTTTTCCCTATTCAAGCTGACCGATGAAGGTCAAGTTGTAGACTGAAACGTCTCTTTATTGTCTGAAAAATACAACAAATGACATTTAATCTTTATTGATCACAAATCGAGTGCCAAGTTTTTCATATATTGTGCGAACTGTAAATGCGCCTGGACATGTGCTGGTGTGAGCAGATGGACCTTGCGTGCCCTGCAGGATTTTAATCCATGACGACATAGTGTGTTACTAACGGTAATGTTTGGGACTGTGGTCCCAGCTCTCTGCAGGTCATTGACCTGGTCTTCTGTGTAGTTCTGGGCTTATTCTTGACCTTTCTCAGAATCCTCCTTACCTCATGAGGTGAGATCTCACATGGTGCCTCAGCCTGAGGAAGATTGACTGTCATCTCGTGTTTCTACCATTTTCTAATAATTGTTGTCTTCTCACCAAGCAGCTTGACTATAGTCCTGCAGCCCATCCCAGCCTTGTTCAGGTCTACAATTTTGTCTCTGATGTCCTTAAACAGCTCTTTGGTATTGGCCATGGTGGAGAGGTTGGAGTGTGATTGATTGTGTGGAAAAGTGTCTTTTAAACAGGTAACAAGTTCATACAGGTGCAATTAATACAGGTAATGAGTGTAGAGTAGGAGGGCTACTTAAAAAAAACTAACAGGACTGTGATGGCCAGAATTCTTGCTGGTTGGTAGGTGATCAAATAGTTATTTCATGCAATAAAATGCTATTTAATTATTTAAAAATCATGCAATGTGATTTTCTGTTTTTATTTTATTTTTAGATTCTGTCTCTCACAGTTGTAGTGTACCAATGATAAAACTACAGACCTCTCCATTCTTTGTAGGTGGGAAAACTTTCAAAATATGTATCAAATACTTATTTTCCCCATTGTATGTGATGTGGTGTAATGACTACTGTGTCCGCTAGGGGACGCTGTGTGGATGTCCCAAGAGAGAGGATGAGTGGCAGAATACTGAGTGGCCGTTGTGTATCTCAAAGTGGGTGGCTTTGAGATGAAGGCTTGGTTATGTGCTGATTAGCAGAGCTGATCTTTCGTGCCTATGTGTTAGGAAGAAGCCTTCAGGCAGCTGGAGAGATGGGCGGGTTCTAGCTGCCTACAAACCCACCCAGGGGTGTGTCTGATAACACCTATAGTAAAAGGCTATGTGAGTATGTAAAGGACCTGTAATGAGGTCATAGCCATGTGACCCGGTGGACATGGCAATGGACCATATATGGTGGCCAGGGTAGGTCACATGGGTGAATGCTGGGACCTGATTGGTCCAGTTGGGAAGGTCCCATGAGGAGAAGGATCTCCTCACTAACAGCCTGTGGAGCGGCTGTGCGTGTGCAATGGCGATGTGTGCCTGAGAACCCCTGGAGGGAACTAACGTATGCGATGGTGAAGCCGCATAAGGAACCCTGACGGGTGAGATAATGCTGAGGCTGATTAGCCTATACAATGGACGCTATGCTGATATGAACTGTATGTTGTACATTGCTGCCGTGGTTTATGACGGTGAATAAACCTCACGGACTGATATGGTTTTATGGAAAACCCGTACCGGATGTGATTTATTTGCTGCCAAGCGAGTGTCCCCCAACCTTGAATGACAGCGCTACCTCACAGTGCACAGAACAATATACAGGGTGGGTCATTTATAAGGAAACACCTAAATAAAATGGGAATGGTTGGTGATATCAACTTCCTGTTTGTGGCACATTAGAATATGGGAGAGGGGAAACCTTTCGAGATGGGTGGTGACCATGGCAGCCATTTTTAAGTCGGCCATTTTGGATCCAACTTTATTTTTTCTAATGGGAAGAGGGTCATGTGACACATCAAACTTATTGAGAATTTCACAAGAAAAACAGTGGCGTGCTTGGTTTTAGCGTAACTTTATTTTTTCATGAATTATGTACAAGTTTATGACCACTTATAAAATGTGTTCAAAGTGCTGCCCCCTAGTGTTGGATTGTCAATGTAACCCGCTTTTCCCACTCTTGACACACTGATAGCAACACCGCAGAAGAAATGCTACTCTAAGGGGGTCAGATTCCTTGTAGAAATGCTCAGACCTGACACCCATAATGTGGTGGTGCACAATCTTGCTGGAAAAACTCAGGGAACATGCCATCTTCAGTGCATAAAGAGGGCAACACATCATCATGTAGCAATTTCAGGTATCCAGTGGCATTGAGGTTTCCATTGATGAAGAATGGCCCCACTATCTTTGCACCCCATATACCACACCATGCCATCAATTATGGGTGTCAGGTCCGAGCATTCCTATATGAACAGTTTCCTGGAAAGTGGATTGGTCCTCGTGGGCCAGTTGAATGGCCACTAAGGTCTCCCGATCTGACCCCCTTAGACTTTTATCTTTGGGGTCATCTGAAGGCAATTGTCTATGCTGTGAAGATAGGAGATGTGCAGCATCTGAAACAACAGATACTGGAAGCCTGTGCTAGCATTTCTTCTGTGGTGTTGCTATCAGTGTGTCAAGAGTGGGAGAAGAGGGCTGCATTCACAATCCAACACAATGGGCAGCACTTTGAACACATTTTATAAGTGGTCATAAACTTGTAAATAACTCATGAAAGAATAAAGTCACATTAAAACAAAGCACACCATTGTTTTTCTTGTGAAATTCTCAATAAAATTGATATGTCACATGACCCTCTTCCCATTGAAAAAATAAAGTTGGATCCAAAATGGCTGACTTCAAAATGGCCACCATGGTCACCACCCATCTTGAAAAGTTTCCTCCCTCCCATATTCTAATGTGCCACAAACAGGAAGTTGATATCACCAACCATTCCCATTTTATTTAGGTGTATCCATATAAATGGCCCACCCTGTTTTACTGATCGTTTAGTGCGCATGTGAAGAGGGGTCTGCCTGTGTAAACAGGTTATTAAAGGCCGCCAATCAGCAAACAAGCAGCTGATCGGTGGACGTTTAGTGTCTTACATTGCGCAATGTAAACAGACCCTTAGGGAGCGATTTTGTGGCAAAAAAGCTTTGAAAAATTGCAATTTCACGCCATTCTCAAATTCATGATGGGCAATAGTGTTTATCAAGCCATAAAATTTATTCTAGCAGAGGCTAGAGTAAGATTTGTGGCGAGATGCATATAGTGGCGCTCGACACTATGCACCTCAACTGATTCACAAAGAGACATGAGACTCAGCAGCATCCGCTTCAAAAATGACCCCTCATCAAAACTGGCAAGAGAATCGCGGATCTTGATGAATGGCCACCTTTATCTTTAGATTGTAAACGGTTTCAGTCCACATTTCTTATTAGGTGATTATTATTATATTTTTGATACAAAATTACATGTACTGTATGTATATAATTGTATAGCTCTACATAATATATTAGCAATATACAAACTCGTAAATTCCTAACTGGTGGCTTGTTACCTGTTCATGTGCCCAATATGTATGATAGCTAATCGTCTACCAATAAACATTTGGAGAAAAATTAAGCAAAAGCAAACCTGGACGGTATTGGCGATTATTTTTCTTATGTGATGATTTTCCTGCAAAATTGTATTGTATAGTAGCACGTAAATATTCTCCAGTTGTCTTTCTTCTGTGTTTTTTTTTCCATTTATCTTAATTCAATGCAGCATAACGGAATATCATTCACAATAACGTTGATTGAAAACAGATTTGACAGAGTTCTAGACTGGGCCAGACTACAAACTTTATCACTGATTGCCAACTGCTTACGTCAACTGCAGGGTGAACTGACAGTAAATTCAGCTCAAAAGGGACAGAAGGTTAAGTGTGATCTGAAAAACATTTCTGAACTACATAGTAATATGTATAGCATGAAAATATGTAGCTTATCAGTGGTCAGGGGATTCTAGCTATAACGGCGTCTCCAAGCTCATTTCTCCTATTGCGATTTACTGGTTATATAACTTAAATTTGTTTAAGATGGAGATCACCAAGGCATCTGGCCTAACAAAGTCCAACATCTATTCTAGGGGTGAAAATCTTGTTGTTTTTTTTTGTATTTGTGATGCTGTAATAAAACAAGTCAATCGTTATTGGATGCCAAAGCCGTTTCTTTCACTTGCACTTAACTTGAGGGAAAAAAGTTCATCTCGTGTTTGGTGTTCATGTGTCCATGTATCTTTCAAACTTGATTCTTGGATGATGAGAAACTAGGACTAAAGAGCAGAGAAAACTCTCAGATCACAGTCAGACGGCTGTATAACACGGATGATGATTGCATCGCATTGCTTGGACTAACCGGCGGCTCTCCTGACCTGAGCATTACAGCATGTATGTCTATACACCTGCAAATTGCCTCTTCAGAAAGAAAGAGGAGTTTTACTCTACAGCGCCACCTATTGGTAGTAGAGATCCTACAAGTCACAATCAACCCTTTAGCGAATCTTGTAATATGACTTAGGATAACAGCCAAATCAGAATCTCAATTTGCAGACACGGTGTTTCGGGCAAAGTATGAGATCTGATTTGGCTACGTGAGAGGCTCTGGACTGAGGTCTATGGGGTAAGGTTTCTACTTGTGGAGAGTTCCTTTTGGATAAATTATTAGGCTTATTGTGCTCTGCTGAGACCAAGATAAAGTCACCACATGAGAAACTTTTTAACTCTTTATTCCCAACGCGTTTCAAAGTGGAATATCACTTCTTCTTCAGGGGATGACATAGAGTGAATAGATACAGCCTTCTCTGGTTAAATACATTCAAAATTTGAATTTGGGCGCCAAAAAGTCCCATGTGATGAGGGAACAGATGTCAGAGTTCAAGGGTTAATAAAATGCAAAGGCAATTTACAAAGGTTCTCATTATTTAACAATTGTACTATCTTAATTTATATTTTACAGATCACATAAAAATATGCGGACAAAAAACGAAAATAATTGCAAATCCTGAAAAAAAGAAGGAAAGAAAATAATGCGAACCTATTGAAAAATTTATATATGTATCAAAGTCCAGAGCCTATACCACTTGAATGGAGAAGAATTCGTTTGAGAAAAAAGTATGACGTTAGATGCAAGAAAAAAGCTAAAATTTATTACTCGCTGTACCAGAGAATGAATGTATTCAAGTGGTATAGGCTCTGGACTTTGATACATATATAAATTTTTCAATAGGTTCGCATTATTTTCTTTCCTTCTTTTTTTCAGGATTTGCAATAATTTTCGTTTTTTGTCCGCATATTTTTATGTGATCTGTAAAATATAAATTAAGATAGTACAATTGTTAAATAATGAGAACCTTTGTAAATTGCCTTTACATTTTATTAACCCTTGAACTCTGACATCTGTTCCCTCATCACATGGGACTTTTTGGCGCCCAAATTCAAATTTTGAATGTATTTAACCAGAGAAGGCTGTATCTATTCACTCTATGTCATCCCCTGAAGAAGAAGTGATATTCCACTTTGAAACGCGCTGGGAATAAAGAGTTAAAAAGTTTCTCATGTGGTGACTTTATCTTGATCTCAGCAGCGCACAATAAGCCTAATAATTTATCCAAAAGGATCTTTATCTGTGGTCACGGACGTGAACCTCGGGCGTGCAGCAGGCTGACATTGATCTACATGCTTTAAACTATCTTGGAAAAGGTGAGTAGATTCCCTGAATTTATTTAATCTGTTACCCAGATAAGACCCTATTGCGCTCTTTCTCTCCTCAGTTTTACTTGTGGAGAGTGACATGCAAGCTCTGGCTTGTCAAGGTAAGGAGGCTTATTCACCGTGCAATGCTCCTACTCATACTTTGCACTGACGAGGGCCAATAGCCCGAAACACCGTGTCTGCAAATTGAGATTCTGATTTGGCTGTTATCCTAAGTCATATTACAAGACTTGTTAAAGGGTTGATTGTGACTTGTAGGATCGCTACCACCAATAGGTGGCGCTGTAGAGTAAAAGTCCTCTTTCTTTCTGAAGAGGCAATTTGCATATTAAATTTTCCAGAGGAGCATTGCATGGCGAATAAGCCTCCTTACCTTGACAAGCCAGAGCTGGTATGTCACTCTCCACAAGGAGAAACCTTACCCCTTAGACCTCTGTCTATACACCTGTCACACTCAGCTCAGAAGAGCCGCCGGCCAGTCCGTGCCCTGGATTGTGATTGTCGCCCGTATTATACAGCCGTCTGACTGCACCATTAGAAGACTCTTGAATTTTGAAAATCATTATGCCATAAGACCACATTATCCTTCAATAATACATCATCCACTTTTCAATATCCAAAAGATTTGATTATTTTTTCTCCTGGTACTTTGCACCCAATGGTTGGTGTCCCACCTCTCCCATTGGGCAATATTAGGGTGAAAGCAGATGTGTAGTTGGTCGGGTAGTCAAAACGGCAGCTATTTGTGGTGGCCAATGACCACTCAATTTTATTATATAGCCAAATGTCCATTGTCTGTCATGGGTGGCCAGTTAATATACTCAAATACTTTTATAAGGAGAACTTGTAACAGGTCTCTGCATTAGTCTAATTAGTAGGACACTTGCATTTGCCTCCTTAAGTGACGGTGGATAACTTAAAAATACTCAAAATTCTTTCAGAAACTCAAGCACTATTTGAAGAAGGACTGGATTTTTATTGCTTGCTTTAAAAGGATATTCCCACCTCAGACATTTGTGGCCAGACATTTTATACGTAGGATATCTGAGTCATGCATTGTTCTCCATAACAGCATATGCTCAGCTTCATCTCTGATTATTCTCTCCAGATAGAGACCACCATTCAGGAGATAGGTGCAGGTCCCAGAGTTGGGTCCA
This sequence comes from Dendrobates tinctorius, assembly GCF_039654945.1. NCBI lineage: Eukaryota > Metazoa > Chordata > Amphibia > Anura > Dendrobatidae > Dendrobates > Dendrobates tinctorius. The sequence continues at coordinate 23,103,625 of NW_027361697.1, read as the reverse complement.
GCTTCTGTCCGACACTTATGGCATAGTCTATAGATATGCCATTATTGGTTAAGTTCGCAGAAAAATAAAAATAAGAACTTGTAATATTACTCATCCTCTATTCACAGATTATGAAAATGGCCAATTTGATATGGGGGTTATCAAAACCTGTGATGTAGGAGAATCTACCACTAATTAATGGTTAATAGGAATAAAATGCCTTTGATTATTTCTATGTTTAGTAGCTTACAGATATCTTATTCAAAAATAGTTATTACTGTAATTTCAGAAACCTGAAATGGTCATAGACAAAACATGTGTTAATTATAAGTAAGAAAATCATAAGCGGCACTCCAGGGGGCATGAAAGAGGTGCCTGAGTAAGGCTTTAATCCATACCAGTAGTAGTAGTAGAAAAACTTTGAACCAAAAAGAATAAGTTGGAAAACAAGGTGAATTGTTAATTTTAAGGTAGCTTAAGACAGAATGCAATAAGTAAGGTAAATGCGTCAGGTTCCTACAGATAATCTTAAACTTCTGCATTCGAAAGTGCTTCACATTTCTAAACAATTCTTCTAAAAGAATAGACTTTAATGGGTTGTCTGGGCTTATCATGAAAGTCTGCAGTCACTGTATGTGACTGCAGACTTGTAAATTTTCACATTGTGTGCACTGCTCACTGTGAGGATTCTCTGATGCCGGCGGCGAGACTGAGTAGTTATGTGACTGCAAGTATGCGATATAATACTTCCAGTCACATTCTGACTAGATGTGCACTGCCTTGCTCAATACACTTGAATGCTGACTAGACAGTGTGCTCCCACTTTGGCTCTGATGAGAATTGACGAGCCGGCTGTCAGTATGTATTGTAAGAAGATAACCCAGGGAGCAGGATAAACAAAGACCAGCCCCACTTCCAAATCCAATGCCACTTTTTAGGTCGAAGCTGGTCTCTATTCTTAATGCTTGTTGGGTTCTCTCCTTACAATGTTCACTAACAGTGCGCTCTCTTGCTGGCTGGTCCATTCTCATCAGAGCTGGCAAGGGAGCGCACTGTCACTGTGCATTAAAAAGAATATTGCTCAGTGATAAAATCCTACAAAGCTTACACCAGAATTCACAACCGACACATGCTTAGTAGAAAAGGGACTAGCCCAGCCCCTGAATTGAATGTCACTGACAACACTTCATTACAGGGTTGGGGCAGAGGCTGTGACAGTGACCACAGCCTCTGTCCCCCAATAACATCTCGCTTGAGAATACCAGCATGCACTGGAATTCTCAAACGAAGCATCATCAAACGGAAGTTGGTAAAAAAGCAGATAGTGTAGAGAGGGAACAGTAGGGACTTTTTTATAAATTACATTAGAAAAGAGATTACGTTATTACAATAAATAGACAGACATTTAGGATTAAATCAATGTTAGTTTAGAACCACCTCTTTAACTATAGTGGGACCTATCTATAAAAGTGAATTATTTGATATTTTGTATGGTAACTTGGATGCTCAGTGATTAGCAGCACTAAATGTGCGCCTGTTCTGTTGTGGAATAAAACCATTAGGATGTGATTTTAATATATGATGTAGTTAGTTGGACTTTGTTAACTTATCCAATTTAGTATATTACTTGCTATGAGTAAGTGTTTCTGAGACTCTCAGCACTTGCATTAAATTTGATGCCGACATTGTTTTAAATGAAGGATACGAATTATAAAAAACAAAGCTTTAATCAAAACGGTGCTTGAGGTTTTTTTTAAATACTTTAAAAGTTTATAGTTTGTGGGGCATCAAATTGTCTATCCCCGCTCCTCTCATTACACCGGTGTCAATGGGCATGCAGACGACTCTCCCTGGATGAGCTGAGTTTATTGCTGTTTTACTAGAATTATAACAGATATGTTATTAATTAAATGGAGGACACATTGGCAAAGTCTTTATACATTGCTGCAAGGTGCAAGGGGTTTCCATTCCTCTAAACAAAGAACTTACTACTACTCATTGTAAATTAGAAATAGCGAATGCTACTCATTCTTCCCTACCAGATTGTTTCCATAAATAAGACAAGTAACAAATAATATAGGAAAAGTTGTATAATCTTTTAAAACACACTATAAAACTTCAATAGAGTAAACGTTTCTTTATCATGATGCCAGAAATAAAAAAGTTAACAGTTAAGAGTTTGTATGAGGACACAGACCACAAGCAAACACTGAATAGACATAGACATGATGTCTCGTTTTTATTATTATTGTTTCATAATGCAAGAGACCCAAGTCCAAATCAAGACAAATCCCTGGAACTTTTATGACAATGTCCTCTTGTAATATTATTGTGTTATTATGACTCAATAGACAAGTTATGTTCATAGTTTTTGTTAGGCAAATACTGTTCTTCTTGCATATACTCGTAAATTATCGTAGCGCATAACTGAGCAGTGTTTTTTATTTTGGGCTTTGTTACTTCTTCCACTGGCAGGATACAAGTGTGGAACAGGTAGATTGGAGCTATAAATCTGTAATGTATTAATGTTGCCAAAGATGTGTGTGTTGTATAATTCTAAGAAACTGTTAATCTAGAGATCCAGATGTTGAACACTCAAGCAATGGTCTCCACTCTGCTTCTCTCCAACTGTTGAGAAACAGCTACTTTACTGCTGTAGTTCACGGCTGAAGGGCCCCAGGTATGAGACCACTGCTTTAGGAGATGTCCAAAAAGGGTTTCTGATAATATATGTAAGCTCTTCCTGCTTATATCTGTCCATATTATACACTAAAGTTCCATTCTATTACATTTACCACTGAAGAATAATGGTGCATACAACTACACTAACAATCCTAAGAAGGTAATCATTCCAAACACACTTCTGAAAAACATTTTGTCATTATCCCTATAAGAATGTCAAAATGAATGTATAGAGCCTGACAAACTAATATAGGGAATTCCTAAATCTGGCCTACACCAATTCATTGTCTATGGCATTGAAGGAAATAGTTGATGGCTATCTCCATCAGTCTCATCAATAGAGCAGTGCTGCGTGGTCATGGCAGTTACTCGCATGCCTCCTCAGCACTGTAGTCCAGTCAAAATACAGTTTGACCCGGAACAAATTCCAAGAAAGCGTTTTATGATTTTTTTATTACTATTATGTGGGGAACAACATATTAAAAGTTTTCCAAAAATTGATCACCACAAAGGTCCTAAGTATGACGTCATAAGACGATGACAGCCATCGCACTAAAAATAACAAATATTTCCCTATTTCAAAGCTGTAGCTTTAGGTTACAGAAGAGTTTGCATTTTGTATACTATATATTTTCATATAACAATTTTTATACAAAGTTTTCTACTAACAACATGGACAGGCGAGGTCATGACGTCATCAATGACGTCATGACATATATGTACATTTCTAGAAATTATAGAATTAATACACAGTGCATTTTAAGACCTACTTCATCACTGAATAAGCGTGTCAGGTCAATAGTCACTATTTTCATCATCAGACACTGCTTCCTCACTCATATTGTCACAATGCCCTGCTTGACATGGTCCGCATACCCGTGAACAGGTAAGTCTGTGTCTTTTGCAAGTGCACAGAAGTGTACTACAACCACGGGAGCAATTGCAGTGATTTATATTCAGAAGTGTTTCTGACGCGGGTGAAGTATCCATCATCACTGGAACTAGACTGTTGTTCTGCAATTCCTATCCCCATTCAGTAGTGTCCATGGCCTCACCATTGTCCATCCAAAGCATCACATGGAAGTAACTCCGAAGGGCATGATACTTCGTTGTAGAGGAGGTCGGTGGCAGTTGTTCAGGTGTAACAAAGATTTTGGCTGAATCAACTTTTGCAGAGAGTAGAATACCTCATTGCAGACAGATTGTCTCCAGGTTTCCCCTCGAACAATACCACCATCGCTTTACACCCAGCGTCTTCAATCTCAACTCTGTTTTTGTTAGGTGTGGAAAAGATTTTAGCACAGCTATTTAAGACCGAGTCTCCCTTCAAAACCTTGTGTAGACTGAGATTTTTTCCGATTCCAAAAACCGCTGAAGTGGTATCGCAACCCGTGAATGCATGAAGGAACAGAAGACTGCTGCAGACATGTTTTCCCAGGAACTTCTTCATAACCTTAATGTCGTATACTGTTGCAGCACTCCCTTTATCCGAGTAGAAATAAAGCTTGTTGCCATCGCTGGTTGACACGTGATGAAGTAACAACACCAAAACATCTGTATCTTCGCCAATGAGACTTTTACTTTTGTTGGATGACATTGACACTGCTGCCTTAACAATCTCCACATCTGCATCCCCCTCTGATTGTATTACGTGGCAACCTCTGTCATTCATGCGCTGTGAAATGAGATTGATAAGAGACTGTTTGTTCTCCACATTCAAAATGAAGTCCTCCTTTTTCCCGACAAATTTCGTTCCTTCAGCAATGTTCACTTTGTTACTTGTTCTTTTTTTCGCCGTCGCTGATGGGTAATGTCCTTAGTGTTTGATCCTCCAATGTAACCATCAAATACTATCGTAGCCTTACCATAGTGCTTTAGTGTGAAAGATGCATAGTCTTCAGCGATTGAACAATATGTCTTTCCTTCTGACCACTTCAGTCGATGGAGAAGAGAACCTCCGTCAAGAACATAATGTTCCACTTCTGGTACATCCATGAGTACTGCGTCATCTGAACTCTGTTCTTTTATAGCAGCCATCAGTTGTGCTTTGTTTGGTTTGCGTAAGAGATGTTTTGCCTCAAAGAGGGATGGTGGGTATGGTGAAAGTTCATAGGCCATCACCTCATCAAGGGAAAGATCAGCAGTTTGAGACACCACATGAAACCTTTGGAACAAAAGAGCGAGTTCTATTGTTTTGTCCTTAGCAATGTCAATAGCCTCACTGGATGCCAGGGTCTTGGCTTTCATTGACCGCTTGTACTTAACTGAAAACAGTGATTGACCCTCCATTGTTGCCACTATTTCTCTGCCAATGGTGAACAGGTTATGGACATTCACATCCTTATTTGCATTGACACCGGTGATAAAGTTGCGAAGAGACACTTCATCAGAGAAAGGTGAAAAGGTCTCGAGTTTATCTGCAATTTTCTCCAGGTCTTCACGATCTCTTCTCGTCCTTGACGTTCTTGCCTCCTTGTGTTGTTCACTGGTGACAAAGCTCTGGCGAGTGAAACCCTGCATTGCATCATTGTAGGAAGAGGACACTGGCTCAGACAGAGTCCACAAGGCCCTCTGATGTTCGGACATTCCACTTCCTCTGGTGAGTCCTCCTGCAGTTTTTAGGGAGCGCATCAGAGCTTGCTCGATGACTAGGTCGCAACCCAGGCCTGCCCAGTACTGATCAGTCCGCCTTACAACATGCAAGCCATTCATAAATCTATGGAAGACTGATGGCATATCATCTTCCAGAGTGGTCATAGACTGGAGGTAAAGGTAGGCGGCCTTCACATAGTTCCCATGCCCAGCAGCTGCAAGAATGGGCAAACATTCGGCTACAGCATGAAGGTGCATCAGCCAGGATCCTGTACGATCAGCCTCGATAAGCTCCCTTGCAATTCCAACCATCTGTTGGTAATTCAGCCATAGTTTACTGGTGCGAGAGTGAGCGGATAATCCGTTTCTTTTGGTGGACAATTTCACTAAGGCAGGTAGAAGTGATGACCGATTTGAAGTCACTCTCCCCTGTCAGTGTCTGAGCATACAACTGCTCAAGTTCTTGCAACAGGTCTGCAAAACCGGGATGGTCGCAAAGTACTTTGTCTGCAACATGCTGAATAAGACACTGATCAAGGAGGAGATGGCCACGAACTGCACGCTGAACTGCCTTTCCAGTCATGATGTGTTGCACAGCATTGTCACCGTAAATTGTTCCCAAGATCTCTTTGATTCCACTCCCATCCATCAACGTTCCTATGGCACCCATAAGATTCATCAATGTGTGGAAGCTCCCGAGCATCAGGTCAACATCTCGAACCGGGCTGTCTTCAGGCACCTTGTGCTTGATTTCTGACGCTTTCCAGTAGAGTGGCTGATCGAATGTAACTGCAGCGGATCGGTGTTTATCAGCAAGGTTGCACAGATACTCAAGAGTAGAGAAGATGCATGACTTGTCTCCGGAATACATGTCAATGATGGGCAGGAAGATTACCGAAGACGACCCAGGATGATCACAGTCTTTATGTAGCATGTGCATCATTCCATTCTAGCTCAGTGCAGGCTCTTTGAAGCGTAAAGACATCTCCCACAATACATCAACACAATGGTCAATGGCGTCGAGAAATGGCAAGGGCTTGAATTTTATGTTTCGGCGAGTGTGTTTTGCGAAATGGTATTCCCTTACATCAACTCTGCTTTGTGCAACTATCTCCAAGTCCACAGTCTTCCGTCTGAGAACAGTGCGACTGACCTTCCTTCCTGGAGTCACAGTAGCTACCATCCCCATACCGTGGAAAGTCCCCTTCCCATCTAACGTGATGATATTATGATCGACGTTGTCCGCAGCGAACAGCAGTGCCGTATCCAGTCTGTCTATGGTACCACCGAGTACATCCTGGCCAACAGAAGCGGCAGCGTTTTCCTCGAATCGCTGAACTTCCGAATATGATGAACAATATTCCATGGCTGAGAGACTGTCTACAAGAAATCGAGACCTGAAATGATGATGGAGCTGGACTGCTAACCAAAGCTGCAATGGAGCTACTACAGCCCTGGGACGTACAGCCTGAACAACTTATTGTCCAATGCTTGCGACCTTCCTGTGAATGTCCTTTCCAATGAAGAGGGTTTCAAGCAAGCAAAGCAAACTCAGGGGGAGATAATCTAAGGCAGACTGACATTCAAGCAAAGAAGTCTTCGGATATTCATCGGTTGAAGATGGGATCTTAGACTTGATATCACTCTTGATTAGTTTGGCCGCAGTCTCTATGATGGCTCTCTTCTCATTTTCTTTGCAAGATCTGTGACAGTCAGTTGCTCTTCATCATTGTCCTCGAGAAATGCACACATTCTCAAGAACGCTTGCTCTTGGTCCATGTTCATCGGCCTCCCTACCTTCCGCGGTTTCTTTGTAGTAGATCCACCACCATGACGCATAGGAATTCCGTAATTTGTCAGAAAAGTTAATGTCACATGAACGATGATACAGACAGTCTGCAGCATGTAAGTCCTTCCCAAAGTACGCGATTCTCCCTTAAATGGTGATTGCCCAGTCATCATTACTCTGTTTGCAATGTGACAAGATGGACCTTACAAATCCATCCGTTTTAACAAAGCTATAGTCATCGAAATCACTACTAGATCTTGTTTTCACCACTTCATGTCCACAGAACAAACACTGCGTCGCGCTATCATAGGATCAAGTAGACACCCGTGTACCTCTCTTGGCAGGTGAACGATGAACGGAAGTAGCTTTCTTATGCGAGTCTATTTGCTTCTTGTTTATGTAGTTCATACGACATCTCTTGTGCACCACTGCTCCAGCAGCTACCACAGTGCTAACGCCCCTCTCAATACTGGCTTTATTGATCCCTTCAGCTCCTTTTGCACCAATCACCACTCTTTCTCCGTCATCTTCTACTTCATGGCTGCATAAGGGGCAAGTTTCTTGACTTTCCATCATTCTCAGCTCTGTAAAAGAAGATAAATAAATCGTTAAATAATAAATATAGTAATAGTAGTAATTGTAAAAGAAATATGATAGACACTGAAAGGCGAGTCGCATTTAACATTTTACAGCTTTGGCGGCCATATTCTTTGACATCACATTTGAACCCTTTGTGGTAACCCTATCTTGGTAAACTTTTAGTATGTTTTTCCCTACATGTAATACTGCCAAAAATAAAACGCTTTCTTGGAATTTGTTCAGGGTAAAGGATTTTTTTTCGTATTTTGACTGGACTACTGCCCTATTCATCATAGTTATCATGCGGCTTTTCCTCACGTCAGGCCAGTCGCCGAGTTTTGCCTCTTTCAGTTCTCCTCAGCACTCCTGCACCTGCATGTGTTTCTGATTTGGCTTTAAGGGTATGTGACCGGTCTCTGCAGGAAATTAACCCTGCTGTGTCCTGCAGAGATTAGGTTCCCTGGCCTATCCTATGCCAGCAGACTCTATATTAGTCAGCTCTTCCCTCAACTCCTGGTCCAAACGCTGGTTCCTAGTCTGCTAGTGTCCTGTTTGTGTGTGTGTATTTTTGTTTCTCCCATTATTGACCAGTATGCCCATCCTGTCTGACCTCTCTGCTCCTGACCTGGGCTATGCATTCTGATCCTGTACTGCCTGGCCCGACCTCGGACCATCTGACCACGTCTTTGTCTCAGACTCCTGTACCTCGCGCCCACGCCTCTGACCCTCCTGTCAGCTGCTGCAGTCCCAGGGACTGTCCTGGGGAGTGGTGCCTCATGTCTACCGGCTGCCCAGCTTATCCTCACCACCAGGGGTAGACACCTAGTCACGCGCCTCCAAATTAAGCCCAAAAGTCGCACAGTGGGTCTACGCCAACCAGTGTTACTTATTCAAACTGGAGTTTCCAGAGCCTTGTTCTGCTAATCAATGAGGGTCCCAGAAGTTGCATCCTCCACCCTCCTCAAGTTATTTGATATTTATTACATTTTTCCTTTATATAGTTTGGTTAAAAAAAGGATCAAATCCAACCATGGGATAGTAAAGGTTATGTAAGGGATAGGAATGGATAAATTATGTGACATTAGTCACTACTCACGGACAAGCCGTGAGACTGGATAATCAAGAGGTCCAAGGTGAAAAGACAGGAGGGTATGTCATAGACAGAGGAGTGTAGGAAAAAACACCGTATGCACAACTGTGGTGGTGCCGAGGTAGGTTCCCAAACCATTTATAGTATAATGAAAACCTGGCACTCAACTTAAATGCTTAAATGGAACGGCTTATTTGTAGTACCAAACAAAATGTTTCGGTCAGTGCAGATCTTCATCAGTTACGTGCTCAAAGATTGTCTGTACTTAGATTGGAGGGCGCTTTTTGTATGTCCCTGTAAAGCCAAATGTCAGTGTGCTGCTGGAGCGCAGTTAAGTCTTATCTGTCTGACAGGGAAAGCGCAAGCCTGGTCCTCCTGGACGCTGTGTTCAGGAGGACCAGGCTTGCGCTTTCCCTGCCAGACAGATAAGACTTAACTGTGCTCCAGCAGCACACTGACATTTGGCTTTACAGGGACATACAAAAAGCGCCCTCCAATCTAAGTACAGACAATCTTTGAGCACGTAACTGATGAAGGTCTGCACTGACCGAAACGTTTTGTTTGGTACTACAAATAAACCGTTCCATTTAAGCATTTAAGTTGAGTGCCAGGTTTTCATTATAATAGACAGAGGGGTGAGCATAGTCAGGTCATAGTTCAAGGTCAGCATTCCAAGAAGGTAGCAGATCACAAAAAAAGGGCTAGGCAAACGAATGATCAAAGGCAAATCCAAGGTCGAGTAACAAAAACTAGGACCACAAAGCAAACAATGTCCACTTGAGCAAGGTAGCAATTGGCAGAAATCTAAGTCAGAGAACTGGCTAAATAGCCAGGTAATTAGTCCTAACAGGAAACACATGCAGGAAGCTCCGGCATGCCCTGACTCTTATTGGATGGATAAACTGTAACTCACAGCACTGACAGCTCAGCACACCTCAGCTCCCAATGCGACGGCTGAGCTGTCCATCACTATACTAACAGCTCAGCATGCCCCTGCCCTAGATTGGACTGAAGAACAGTCTTTCGGTATATCTGTATACAAGTGGAATCGGGACATTATGTTATGCTCCTGTCTTGATGCCAAGGCCAGGCTCTACTGCTTTCTCAGCTGCCACCCTTTACTGTGCTCCACATCTGGTTTCACAAGTTCTCTGCTGAACCTTGAGGCTGCCACTATCCAGATCTCTGGGCTGAAATAATCTCTTCAGACTCCTGTGGGTTCTACAACCTACATTTTCTTCCTGGTTCTAATCTGCTGTTTAACTTTTCTTCTACTGCAGAACTAACTGCTATCTGGACTTATTCACAATATGCTGCAATCATCTCTGCAAACTCCAGTGTTTCTGTAACCTGCATCACACCTGCTGTTTAGCCCTTCATCTACTGTAAGCATAATAAGCTATTGGGAATTGTTTGCATTAGGTTGCAGCAATTCATGGACTACTATACATTTTCAGTTAATTTGTATGCCTACAACTCTGACTCTATGGCTTCTGGTGGATCCTGCTCCGCTCGTTTGCTTGCCAGCATAACAGTAAAGACCACATGATTAGGATGTCCTTAGAGGGTGCTTGGATGCGTACTCTTATTTCACTTATTATTAAAAAATACTTTTTATTTTCTACCAGATGATTGACTGTACATGTGTGTCTAAGTTTCTGATTGAAGTTAACAGGTTTTCGTGCTCTCGGAGAAGTCATCGGGGAAAAGTTTTCCAACACGAGATTATGGTGTGAGGTGAGCTGTTCAGATACAGTTGTGGCCAAAAGTATTGACACCCCTGCAATTTTGTCAGATAACACTCAGTTTCTTCCTGAAAATGATTGCAATCACAAATTCTTTGGTATTATTATCTTCATTTAATTTGTCTTAAATGAAAAAACACAAAAGAGAATGAAGCAAAAAGCAAAACATTGATCATTTCACACAAAACTCCAAAAATGAGCCAGACAAAAGTATTGGCACCCTCAGCCTAATCCTTGGTTGCACAACCTTTAGCCAAAATAACTGCGACCAACCGCTTCCGGTAACCATCAATGAGTTTCTTACAATGCTCTGCTGGAATTTTAGACCATTCTTCTTTGGCAAACTGCTCCAGGTCCCTGATATTTGAAGGGTGCCTACTCCAAACTGCCATTTTTAGATCTCTCCACAGGTGTTCTATGGGATTCAGGTCTGGACTCATTGCTGGCCACCTTAGAAGTCTCCAGTACTTTCTCTCAAACCATTTTCTAGTGCTTTTTGAAGTGTGTTTTGGGTCATTGTCCTGCTGGAAGACCCATGGCCTCTGAGGGAGACCCAGCTTTCTCACACTGGGCCCTACATTATGCTGCAAAATTTGATGGTAGTCTTCTGACTTGATAATGCCATGCACACGGTCAAGCAGTCCAGTGCCAAAGGCAGCAAAGCAACCCCAAAACATCAGTGAACCTCCGCCATGTTTGACTGTAGGGACCGTGTTTTTTTCTTTGAATGCCTCTTTTTTCTCCTGTAAACTCTATGTTGATGCCTTTGCCCAAAAAGCTCTACTTTTGTCTCATCTGACCAGAGAACATTCTTCCAAAACTTTTAGGCTTTTTCAGGTAAGTTTTGGCAAACTCCAGCCTGGCTTTTATATGTCTCGGGGTAAGAAGTGGGGTCTTCCTGGGTCTCCTACCATACAGTCCCTTTTCATTCAGACGCCGACGGATAGTACGGGTTGACACTGTTGTACCCTCGGACTGCAGGGCAGCTTGAACTTGTTTGGATGTTAGTCGAGGTTCTTTGTCCAACATCCGCACAATCTTGCGTTGAAATCTCTTGTCAATTTTTCTTTTCCGTCCACATCTAGGGAGGTTAGCCACAGTGCCATGGGCTTTAAACTTCTTGATGACTCTGCGCACAGTAGACACAGGAACATTCAGGTCTTTGGAGATGGACTTGTAGCCTTGAGATTGCTCATGCTTCCTCACAATTTGGTTTCTCAAGTCCTCAGACAGTTCTTTGGTCTTCTTTCTTTTCTCCATGCTCAATGTGGTACACACAAGGACACAGGACAGAGGTTGAGTCAACTTTAATCCATGTCAACTGGCTGCAAGTGTGATTTAGTTATTGCCAACACCTGTTAGGTGCCACAGGTAAGTTACAGGTGCTGTTAATTACACAAATTAGAGAAGCATCACATGATTTTTCGAACAGTGCCAATACTTTTGTCCACCCTCTTTTTTATGTTTGGTGTGGAATTATATCCAATTTGGCTTTAGGACAATTCTTTTTGTGTTTTTTCATTTAAGACAAATTAAATGAAGATAATAATACCAAAGAATTTGTGTTTGCAATCATTTTCAGGAAGAAACTGAGTATTATCTGACAGAATTGCAGGGGTGTCAATACTTTTGGCCACAACTGTATACTTTGAGTTAATAGCTGTTGTCCTGATCCTCATTGTTCCAGGTGCGATTTGTCAAGTCCAGTCTCGTGCCATAACCCTTGGTCCGTGTAGTCACCCAGACATACGGCTTAGTGAATTCACCTCACCAAGTGAGCCCTAATAGATGAAAACTTGTTACAGTAAGACATCCCTTTTAAATGGGTTAAATGGAATCAGACACCAGGTATTTGCTACACTATCTGATAACAGCATAATGTATGGGCAGAGACCCTGATTCCAGCGATGTGTCACTTACTGGGCTGCTTGCTGCAGTTTTGATAAATTCACTGATTTCTCATTTGAATATTTAACAGATCACTGACTGCTGAGCTCTGTATAACCCTACTCTGACCACTGATTGGCAGCTTACTGTGTACACTGTGCATAGGCAGAAAGAAGCCAGTTAGTGGTGAGAGCGGAGTTATACAGAGCTTGTCAATATGGAGGACTAAATGGCAGCAGGTTTATAGGTCTAATGAGAGCTAATAAGGTGATTATTTATTTTTGATAAAACAGTGATTTTATCAAAACTTCAGCAAGCACTCATGTACATTATACATCACTGGAATTATGCTGCTCTCAGATTAGGTGGTAAAAACCTAGGGACAAAACTTCCTTTAGAGAAGTAGTCCACTACTTGGACAACTTCTTGTCATACCCCTCGCTTGGCCGCCATCTAATATATAAAGCTCAATGTGGGTGTGTGTGTATGTATGTATGTATGTCTGGGATTGGCATCCGCACCGTCGCAGCTACAGCCACAAAATTTGGCACAGTCACACGTCTGGACCCCGAGAGCGTCATAGGCTATGTAGTGAGGCAAAATTTTAACCTCGCGCATTCCAATTCACCAAACAATTTTGCCCCTAGCTACATAATGGGGAAAAAGTTTATGTATGTATTAGCATCTGCACCGTCGCAGCTACAACCACAAAATTTTGCACAGTCACACGTCTGGACCCCGAGAGTGTCATAGGCTATGCTGTGAGGTGAAATTTTAACCCTGCGCATTCCAATTCACCAAACAATTATGCCCCTATCTACATAATGGGGAAAAAGTGAAAGGAAAAGTGTTGGAGGCAAATTGACAGCTGCCAGATGTGAACAAGGGGGACTTAAAGAATGAGAGCGATGGCGCCAAAGAGTATATACCGTACAGTTGCTAAGGTGGGGCCCTGACATGGGATACTCACCACACACGGGTATATGAACACACACAAAATGCGCCACACACTACCACGTGCTTCAACACATATACTGTGGGGAAGGTGACTTGACGGACAGACGTGACTGGTAGTAGGAGGGGACGGTTTGTGCAAGAAAGACGGAGATTGACAGGATAGAAGGGTGACAGCTGGGAAAGGTAGATAGGAGGGTGTAGTACCGAGAAATGACCACAAGATGGCAGGGGAGAGTAGTTGAGGACTGAACATCAGCTTATGGCTCAAGAAAACGCTTAGTCATGGGGGGCGGGGAGACAGGAACCCAGGAGGGGAATTCCCCTGTGAGAGAGGGGATAAATAGAGCTGGTTGGGGTTCCAGGTAGACTAGTCCCGGGAGGATCTCAGCAGAGGAAGATGCAGGACAGAAGACGGAGACTGTGGAGGAGCTTGACCAGGGGACAGACAGAAGAAACAGTCAGGGAGGTGGCCCCTGACCCGACGGACCGCAGGATAGACGAGGCCCCAGGGGTACCAATTGGACGACGACCTCGGGCAGGTGAAGCGCTGGCGGTAGATTGGTCTAGGACAGCCCCAGCGAAAGATCCACGAGGGACGTTACTGCGACTGGAGCTAGGGAGCAGGTACCCGGGCCTGGAGACATAGTGGTGTAAAGAAGCTGCGGTGCGTGTTTGGTGGTCGTCAGTAGGACGACGAATAAAATCCGGAACTGTTACAAGTGAAATCTGTCTCCGCCTTGTCCTTGAATCGCCTGGTGTCTGCGTCATCCGGACAGGGTAAGCAGTGGTCCCCCCCCAATCTGGCCCCCTACCGCAATACCACCTTCACCACACATAGACCAACCTCGCCACATAAAAGTCGAAACACAAAAGTCGCCACTCAAAACACGCCACGCTGTCCCAGAGCTGTTTAAAGGATGAAAAATGAGCTGTGGTTGGTTGCTATCAGCAACAGTTTTTTTTGTAGACAGTTGTGGTAACTGAAGCCTATTATTCTTATCATTTCTATGGTGTTATCGTCCTTCTGTAAAGCTGGAAATAACACAATTTATTACCGTGCCAACACAGACCACCCTCTGACACAGACTGCAGGGGGAGCCCAGTATCACACAGGATAGGATTAGATACACGGCTCAGCAGTCAGTATCACACAGGATAGGATTAGATACACGGCTCAGCAGTCAGTATCACACAGAATAGGATTAGATACATAGCTCAGCAGTAATTATCACACAGGAGAGGATTTGTTAGCGTGGGTGGTCTGGAGCAGGAACCTCTGGGAGTGGACCCTCTGGACTGTGGCACCGAGTGTCCCCGGGCGAGCTGCCAGGTGGAACCGACCCCTATACAGGGACCGTTAGGAGCAGGCCCAGGGGTTCGAGTACCACGGTAGCCGGTACCGAGAGGGGCGGCTCAGGATGGACCTGAGTAAGACTGAGACTGGAGTAGGATGGCAGGAACACTGAAGGCAGGACTGGAGTAGGACAGCAGGAACACTGAAGGAGGGACTGGAGTAGGACAGCAGGAACACTGAAGGCAGGACTGGAGTATGATGGCAGGAACACTGGAGGCTGGACTGGAGTAGGACAGCAGGAACACTGAAGGCAGGACTGGAGTAGGACGGCAGGAACACTGAAAGCAGGACTGGAGTAGGATGGCAGGAACACTGAAGGCAGGACTGGAGTAGGACGGCAGGAACACTGGAGACAGAACTGCGGAAGAGAACAAGGAACACGGGTAGCAGGACTGAGAAGCTGCTGCGAGGAGCAGCCGACACTGGAACTGCAGGAGCAGAGTGCACACAAGGAAACGAGGCCAGAGTGTTAGGAAACACAACAATCAGGCGCCTCCCTCAGAGGGAAGCGGCCTGATATGGCCCCGCCTGGTCAGCCATTGGTCCAAAGGTGCTTCCGGGTCAGGGCACAACCGGAGCATAAGAAGCAGGAGGGAGGCACGGCCTATGGCGCATGCGCATAGCATGCAGGGAAGGCATCGGTCGCGAGCCAGTCTCAGGTGACCGCCGCGGCCCTCGGGTGGAGAGAGGCTGCTGCATGGGAGCGGAGGCCAACTGCGGCGTGGGAGCGGAGGCCGGGTGAGTATGGCGGAGCGGTACAACAGTACCCCCCCCCTAAGCCGCCCTCCCCGGAGGTTAGCAAGAAACCTCCTGAGGATACGGGGAGCATTGATATTCTCCCGAGGCTCCCAGGATCTCTCCTCAGGACCAAAACCCTTCCAATCAACAAGAAAGAAAGTCCTACCTCTAACCCTTTTCACAGCGAGAATGTCCTGCACTTCAAAAACGTCGTCGGCACCCACCGGCTGAAGACCAGGATCAAGCGAGGAATGGAAGCGATTCAGCACCACAGGTTTCAGGAGAGAGACATGGAAGGTGTTCGGGACCCGGAGCGAAGCAGGCAACCTCAATTTGTAGGCGACTTCGTTGATACGTCCAAGAATTTCAAATGGACCGATGTAGCGTGGCCCCAACTTGTAGGAGGGCAGTTTCAACCGGATGAATTTGGATGAGAGCCAGACCTTGTCCCCAACATGATATAGTGGAGGATCCAATCTCTTCTTGTCAGCAAAATTCTTCATCCGATCAGCGGACTTCTTGAGTGACATGTTGGTCTCGGCCCAGATCTTGGAAAACTCGGAGGATAAAGCGTTGGCCGCGGGTACCTCGGAGGCAGGAGTTATCGGAAGAGGAACACCAGGATGTTTGCCAAAAACAATGAAAAACGGAGACTTGGCCGAAGACTCACCAGCATGGTTGTTATAAGTGAACTCTGCCCAGGGGAGTAAGTTGACCCAATCATTCTGGTGGGCGTTGGAGAAGTGCCGTAAGTACCCCATAAGCGTCCGGTTGGTACGCTCTACCTGTCCGTTGGACTGTGGATGGTAGGCCGAGGAGAAGTCGAGGGAAACGTTCATGAGCTTACAAAGCGAATGCCAGAACTTGGAGGTAAACTGAACCCCTCGGTCAGACACAATGCGTCGAGGTAATCCGTGAAGTCTGAAGATTTGACGAATGAAAATTATGGCCAGCTCCGGCGCTGAGGGAAGACCAGGCAAAGGGACGAAGTGAGCCATCTTGGAAAAACGATCCACCACCACCAGGATGACTGTGCAGCCCGCAGAGCAGGGTAGGTCGGTGATGAAATCCATGGCGATGTTCTCCCAAGGAACCGTAGGGACGGGCAACGGAAGCAACAAGCCGGACGGAGGTCTCCGTGGCACTTTGTGTCTTGCACAGGATGGACAAGAAGCCTCAAAGTCGAGTACATCTTGTCGAAGCGTGGACCACCAGTAGTGATGCGTGATAAGATCAAGGGTCTTCTTAGTTCCGGCATGGCCAGCCAGTTTGGAGGAGTGCCCCCATAGAAGAACCTTTTGCTTGAGATTCTCTGGCACAAGCGTCTTGCCAGGTGGGGGAGTAAGCCAGTTCACTGGAGCCACGGTGATGATCCTAGTGGGATCAATGATGTGCGAAGGCTCCTTCGTGGGTTCGTGTGGCTGGAAGACCCTGGACAGGGTGTCGGCTTTGGAATTCTTGTTGCCAGGACGGAATCGGAGCTCGAAATCAAATCGGGTGAAAAATAGGGACCATCTGGCCTGGCGAGGGTTAAGTCTCTGGGCAGACTGGAGATAGGCCAGATTCTTGTGGTCCGAGAAGATGACAAAGGGATGGACAGCTCCTTCCAGGAGGTGGCGCCATTCCTCCAAGGCCAACTTGATGGCCAAAAGTTCCCGGTCGCCGATCGAGTAGTTACACTTGGATGGAGAAAAGGCCTTCTAGAAGAAGCCACAAGGGTGCAGGCGATCGGAGGTGGTTCTCTGGGACAGTACCGCCCCGGCACCCGTCGAGGAAGCGTCCACCTCAAGTACAAAAGGTCGATCGCTCTCAGGGCGATGCAGGACCGGAGCCATGGAGAAAGCCCATTTTAGGGTCAGAAAGGCCTCCTCTGCCTCAGGAGACCAATCCTTGGAAGTAGACCCTTTACGGGTGAGCGCAGAAATGGGTCTTGTGATCGCGGAGAAGTGGGAGACAAATTGCCGGTAATAGTTGGCGAACCCGAGGAATCGTTGTATCGCCTTCAATCCGACGGGGCGAGGCCATTTGAGGATGGCAGACAACTTCCCGAGATCCATCCTTAGACCAGCATCGGAGATAATGAATCCCAGAAACGGCAGAGAGGTCTGTTCAAAGAGACATTTCTCGATCTTCGCATACAGGCGGTTCTCCCGAAGACGCTGAAGCACCAGGTGGACACTCTTTCTGTGGGACGAGATGTCCGGCGAGAGTGTTGAAAGCGGTCTTCCACTCGTCACCTGCACGGATACGGACCAGGTTGTAGGCTCCCCTGAGGTCCAGCTTGGAAAAGACCCGAGCCCCTCTGAGACGGTCAAACAGCTCCGGAATGAGTGGAAGAGGGTACCTGTTCTTGATGGTAATCTCATTCAAGCCCCTATAGTCAATGCATGGCCATAGAGTTCCGTCCTTCTTTTTGATGAAGAAGAACCCGGCTCCCGCGGGCGAAGAGGATTTCCGTATAATGCCTTTGGCGAGGTTCTCTCGGACGTACTCAGACATGGCGGTGGTCTCTGCGGGAGACAGAGGGTAGATTCTGCCCCTTGGAGGGGTTGAACCGGGAACAAGTTCAATTGGGCAGTCAATCGGGCGGTGTGGAGGGAGGACCACCGCTTTCTTCTTATCAAAAACATCGGCGTAGGAGCTGTAAGCTGGAGGAAGACCCGGGAGGTCTGGAGGTGACCGAGGAGTGGCCACCAGGCGGACAGGAGTCAGACAGCAAGCTTGGCACGGGTGCCCCCAGCGGAGTATCTCCCCAGAAGACCAGTCGAGAACAGGCTGATGAGTCCTTAACCATGGAAGACCGAGTAGAATGGCGTGAGAGAGCTTAGGTAAAACGTAAAAGGCTATCTTCTCTCAATGTAAGGCTCCGACTTGCAACTCCACCTCTTCAGTGACCAAGGTGACGATCACCTGTAGCGGTTTGCCATCCATGGTGGCAATCTGAATTGGGTTAGATAGAGTGACTACAGGAATTTGGTATTTGTCCATCTCTTCTGGCCGAATGAAGTTACCCACTGAGCCCAAATCCACGTAAGCCACCTCGGAACCACGCCTCCCTCCTGAAACCAAAAGCACAGAAATCGTAAGGGGTTGAGAGGGATCATCATCACCTAGGAAGGCCTCTCTTACCTGACCTAGGTGGAGTCGTTTCCCTGTCTCTTAGGACAGGTGCGGATATAGCATGACGAATCACCGCAATAGAGGCACAGACCCTGTGCCTGTCTCTCTCTCTGACGCAACTTGGCCAACCTGAGACGATCTATCTGCATGGGCTCACCCGAAGAGAAGGAAGAGGACCCGACCGAAAGGGAGCTGGCAGACCGGGTGAAAGGAGAAACTGACCTGGAGGACCGCCTGTCTCTCGCTGACTCCCGAGCACGCTCCAGAAAGCGCAGATCAATGCGGGTAGCCAGCGAGATAAGGTCCTCTAAGGTGGACGGGGTATCTCGACTTGCGAGTTCACCGTTTATTCTACTAGAAAGACCGCGCCAGAATGCCCCCACCAAAGCCGCGTTATTCCAGCCGAGCTCGGAGGAGATAGCGAAAGCGAATAGCGTACTGTCCGACCGTGAGAGAGCCCTGGTGTAAGTTAAAGAGTGACTCAGTGAGAGAGGCTAACCGACCCGGCTCATCGAAAACCTTACGAAACGTATCCAGGAAAACCGGGAGACTCGAGACGACCGGGTCGTCACGTTCCCAGAGCGGGTTTACCCAAGACAGGGCTTCTCCCTCCAGATGGGACATGATGAAGGCCACTTTGACCCGATCCGAGGGATATTGCTGCGGCAGCAATTCAAAGTGGAGACTACACTGATTTAAGAACCCCTACAGAGCTTGGGATCCCCGGTGAAACGAGGTGGCTTGGCGAGGTGGGGCGTCGGGAGAGCAGTAGACGCAGGAGGAGGAGTCGGCACTGCAGTGGCAGCCTGGAGGGCCGACAAGCGACTATCAAAGGAGGCCATGTAGGACAAAATGTGGGCTTGAGTATCTTGCTGCTGACCCAGCTCCTGTTGGAGACTGGCCAGCTGAGTGGCATTTCCAGGATCGCCCACCTGAAAGCCGACAAACGGGTGTCCATCGACTTCATGACTGACATAATGCGCCCCTGATTCTTTCCGTAGGAATAGCAACTCTTTCTGGGTAGCAGCCGTAGTACCGGCGGGGTCCATGGCCTGATCGTACTGTTAGCGTGGGTGGTCTGGAGCAGGAACCTCCGGGAGTGGACCCTCTGGACTGTGGCACCGAGGGTCCCCGGGCGAGCTGCCAGGTGGACCCGACCCCTATACAGGGACCGTTAGGAGCAGGCCCAGGGGTTCGAGTACCACGGTAGCCGGTACCGAGAGGGGCGGCTCAGGATGGACCGGAGTAAGACTGAGACTGGAGTAGGACGGCAGGAACACTGAAGACAGGACTGGAGTAGGACAGCAGGAACACTGAAGGTGGGACTGGAGTAGGACAGCAGGAACACTGAAGGCAGGACTGGAGAAGGATGGCAGGAACACTGGAGGCTGGACTGGAGTAGGACAGCAGGAACACTGAAGGCAGGACTGGAGTAGGACGGCAGGAACACTGAAAGCAGGACAGGAGTAGGATGGCAGGAACACTGAACGCAGGACTGGAGTAGGACGGCAGGAACACTGGAGACAGAACTGCGGAAGAGAACAAGGAACACGGGTAGCAGGACTGAGAAGCTGCTGCGAGGAGCAGCCGACACTGGAACTGCAGGAGCAGAGTGCACACGATGAAGCGTGGCCAGAGTGTTAGGAAACACAAGGATCAGGCGCCTCCCTCAGGGGGAAGCGGCCTGATATGGCCCCGTCTGGTCAGCCATTGGTCCAAGGGTGCTTCCGGGTCAGGGCACAACCGGAGCAGAAGAAGCAGGAGGGAGGCGCAGCCGCGGCCTATGGCGCATGCGCATAGCATGCAGGGAAGGCATCGGTCGCGAGCCCGTCTCAGGTGACCGCCGCGGCCCTCGGGTGGAGAGAGGCTGCGGCGTGGGAGCAGAGGCCGACTGCGGGGTGGGAGCGGAGGCTGGGTGAGTATGGCGGAGCGGTGTAACAGGATTAGACACTTGGCTCAGCAGGCAGTATCACACAGGATAGGATTAGATACACAGTTCAGCACTCAGTATCACACAGGATAGGATTAGATACACAGCTCAGCAGTCAGTATCACACAGGATAGGAATAGATACACAGCTAAGCACATAGTATCACACAGGATAGGATTAGATACACGGCTCAGCAGACAGTATCACACAGGATAGGAATAGATACACAGCTCAGCAGACAGTATCACACAGGATAGTATTAGATACACAGCTCAGCACACAATATCACACAGGATTGGATTAGATACATGGCTCAGCAGGAAGTATCACACAGGATAGGATTAGACACACAGCTCAGCAGTCAGTATCACACAGGATAGGAATAGATACACAGCTCAGCACACAGTATCACACAGGATAGGATTAGATATACGGCTCAGCACACAGCATCACACAGAATAGGATTAGATACGCAGCTCAGCACACAGTATCACACAGAATAGGATTAGATACGCAGCTCAGCAAACAGCATCACACAGGATAGGAATAGATACACAGCTCAGCACACAGTATCACACAGGATAGGATTAGATACACGGCTCAGCAGACAGTATCACACAGAATAGGATTAGATACACAGCTCAGCAGACAGTATCACACAGGATAGGATTAGATACACAGCTCAGAACACAGTATCACACAGGATAGGATTAGATACACGGCTCAGCAGACAGTATCACACAGGATAGGATTAGATACGCAGCTCAGCACACAGTATCACACAGAATAGTACTAGATACACGGCTCAGCACACAGCATCACACAGAATAGTATTAGATACATGGCTCAGCAGTCAGTATCACACAGGATAGGATTAGATGCACGGTTTTTATGTGCAATATAATCATTATAATTTGTTATAACTAACCACAGTTGGTTACTATGCCCAGACAATGTCGGGCTCTTCAGCTAGTAAAACAATAAAGCTTATACTCACCTCCCATGTCGGGGCCATTCCTGTGGTGTCGACATTATCTATCCTGGGGCTTCGGTGCTGATATTGTGACATGTGATGCCGGTGCCCAATCAGCGCTGGCTTCACTGTCTCCGCCTCCTGTCGAATTGAGCATGAAGAGGAAGTCGGAGATCAGCCGCAGTCCGGACTTCCTCTTCATGTTCAATTTGTCCGAAGGCAGAGACAGTGAGGTCGGCGCTGATTGGTCACCGGGCTTCACGTTTCACAACAACAGCACCAGAGCCCCAGGATACTGCGGGAACTGTGTCAGCACAGGGGTGGAGTAAAAGCTTTATTATTTTATGGGGGCCAAACATTTTGATCAAGAAGGGGTTGTCCTAGTAGTGGACAACCCCTTTAAGAGAACCCTTGCATATATGCAGTTTTGGAGCACTCTATTTGTGACCTTCATCTATAAGCCTGCCATATAATACTATATGCATTCACGTCTTCATGCCCTTGGTTTTGTTACTTATTATTTTCCCTGGCCATGTGTTCGTATCATTGCTATTGAAGTGCAATCCTGCACAAAATATAGAATATAATATTTATAAAGACAATTTTTGTTGATTTTTGAATGCAATATTACATCACTAAAGTGGCCAATATAGGGGAATTTCTCTATGACAAAAATATGTACAGTAGGCAAACTAATCGCCTTTCTCTTTATTGTGCAACTGCAGGCACAACGTGTCACGTCATCATCTATATAAAGAATACAGCATGCACTACCAGGATAGGTGCCTTAGAAGGTTCCCACACCATACATCAAAAAGTAATCAAAACTAGGCACTCAATTTAAGGAATAGATTTTCATGATTTTATGCAGCCAAAAATAAAAAAACGTTTCGGTCACACACGGCCTTCTTCAATTACCGGCTGAGATAAGGTAAATAGGTTTGTATATAGCACATATGCGTGCTTCAGACACGTATCCGCAATTAGTGGGTTTGAATAAGCAGGTGTGGATCGGATAACCGGTAACTGAAGAAGGCCGTGTGGCCGAAACGTTTTTATTTTTGGCTGCATTAAAATCATGAAAATCTATTCATTAAGTTGAGTGCCTAGTTTTGATTACTACGTCACCATCTATAACCATTACCTACTGCTCTTGTTGGAGGTGGATAATGAATTTGCACCTCTGCTTGAACAGTTGCTACAAAATAGAAAAGGCTGGATCCGGCACGACAAAGCACTGGTTTAGAACCAGAAATCGTAACCAATGTTTTACCATTGAAGAATAACTGTACTTTTGGTCTTCGAGCGTTCTGGACATGTATATAATCAGCCAATCCCGACTTTTATATTTTTTGCAGGAAAAATGTCTAGCTGGCTTTCATCATGACAGCAGCTCTAGTATAAAACCCTTTTAGGTATCTTATAATTTGCCATCCTTAATACAAGTGAAAAAATAATACCTAGTGCTAATACTACA
This sequence comes from Dendrobates tinctorius, assembly GCF_039654945.1. Classification (NCBI taxonomy): domain Eukaryota; kingdom Metazoa; phylum Chordata; class Amphibia; order Anura; family Dendrobatidae; genus Dendrobates; species Dendrobates tinctorius. Next base: position 23,080,733 of record NW_027361697.1, on the reverse strand, counting down.
TAAGATGCGTATGCAAATACAAAATGGGCAGGATTGTTTTACAAATATGCAGCAAAAATATTTACCAGAACAGGGAACTTTTTTTTCTAGTTTTGGTGCAGTTAGGGTCAGAAATGTTTTTTTTGGACCATTGCAGTCAGATACCTGTTCTTGTCTATGAAGATCCAATCTGTACATGATAAGACAATATTTGGTAATCCATTGTTGTATTCAGTTATTTGCAGTTCTGTAGTCTTGTGGGTATGATGCACTACATCAAACATCATAGGATTACACTGTCATACTTGGGAAATGTGGTCCTGATTTTCCTTACTTTCATGTTTAATGTAAGACATACACAAAACAAAATCAAACAGAATTACAAATTGTTTCCGGCACGAAAGACCTTTTTATGTTAATACGAAAAAAGTTGTTTGTGGGGGGGGGATTATGTAATATTTTATTAGTGATTTTTGTACTTGAAATACTGTGAAATAATTTACAGTAGTTATAAAATGTAATTATCTTTCAAAGAAGCATGGCAGACACAGGGACCATCAGTAGGCCCTGACAACATTACTGACACACTGCAATACCCACCTTACCAGATCATTGAGAACTACTGCTGGGACCTGCAGAGTTCCTTGAAATCCAGCAAAGAAATCATGTGAAAATAAGCTGAAAGTGCTTCCAGTCTGATGGCCGTGGTTTCTGCTGTCTCCATCCCTCCTCCCGGCTTCTCTATCCTATGTCTCCTGCGTCATCATCCACATAGCCAGGAGAAATTTTGCGCCTGCACAGAGAAATCTCTGCCTCGCGCCTGCATATTATGGTCTGCCCTTCTGCAGGAAGAGCCTAAATTATAACGGCGCATGCGCACTTATGTTTTCGGTTCTGTCCGCAGTAGGGCAAAGAATAGTGTGCAAGTGCAAGGCGGCGATTTCTCTGCACAGGTGCAAAATTTCACCCGGCTTGACGGGGGAAGAGGGAGCAGCTGAGCCAGGAGTTGAAGAGGGGATTATTTCTCCAGTATGTTTTTACACAGAGCAGAGAACAGAGAAGAATTTAATGGGTAAAATGGCAAAATGAGAAATTGTAAGTACACAGTGCTTTATAACATGATGACTACAGTATATTAAGAAGATAAAAACTTTGATGGGAGGAGGAGGAGTGCTTCTTTAAGACCTGTTAGAAGCAAAAGTGTATATATTGCATTCATCTATCATCTCAGTCTCATGGAAGGAGTTGTATGAAGGTGGAGAACAGACTTCACGCAGATGTAGACAGTTAGCTCTTTAATTCTTTCCTGGAAGAATGAATCAAACAAGTGTAGGGAGGAGGACCCCGCAGAGTGTCTGGGCCGGAACCAAGGGGACCGCCATCTAGACTCCTAAGGGAACTGTACCCGGGGAACGGAGGAGGAAGGTGGACGGCTGAGAGTGACAGGACAGCAAGGGGAGGGGCGAGTATAAAAGGGGCAGGGAGCACACAAGGGGGTCAGTTAGGCTGGTTTCACATTTGCGTTTTTTTCGCGGTATTTTAGCGCTAAATAGCGCATGCGTTTTTTTTCCTATACTTTGCATGGGATGCGCTTATGTGCGCATACACATGCGTTTGTACGCGTTTTTCCGCTCATGCGTTTTTTTAGCGGTATGCGCTCGGGCGCACAAAATGCAACCTGTTGCATTTTTTGGGCGTCCGACTTGCCTCAAAAAAACGCATGCACGCGCAATGCGTTTTTTTACAGCAAGACACCCATTATAAGTCTATGGTGAGCATATGTGCGCATTGGCATGCTTATGTATGCGTTTTTTTGCACATGCGTTTTTTTTTTTACCATTAGTTTAGACAATGGAATTTAGGGGTTTGGGTTAGAGTTAGGGTTAGTTAAGGGGGTTTAGGGTTAGGGTTAGGGTTAGGGTCAGGGTCAGGGTTAGGGTTAGGATCAGGGTATGGTTTGGTTAAGGGTTAGGGTTAGGGTCAGGGTCAGGGTTAGGGTTAGGATCAGGGTATGGTTTGGTTAAGGGTTAGGGTTAGGGTTAGGGTCAGGGTTAGGGTCAGGGTTAGGGTTAGGGTCAGGGTTAGGGTTAGGGTCAGGGTTAGGGTTAGGGTTAGGGTCAGGGTCAAGGTTAGGGTTAGGATCAGGGTATGGTTTGGTTAAGGGTTAGGGTTAGGGTTAGGGTTAGGGTCAGGGTTAGGGTTAGGGTTAGGGTATGGTTTGGTTAAGGGTTAGGGTTAGGGTCAGGGTCAAGGTTAGGGTTAGGATCAGGGTATGGTTTGGTTAAGGGTTAGGGTTAGGGTTAGGGTCAGGGTTAGGGTTAGGGTTAGGGTTAGGGTATGGTTTGGTTAAGGGTTAGGGTCAGGGTCAAGGATAGGGTTAGGATCAGGGTATGGTTTGGTTAAGGGTTAGGGTTAGGGTCAGGGTTAGGGTTAGGGTTAGTAAAGTCATGGTTTGGGTTAGTGTGAGGGGCCACCTAATGTTTGGAAAAAACGCAAACGCGGTAAAAACGCACTAAAAACGCATACAAACGCATAAAAACGCTGCGTTTTTTTCATGCATGCTCATAAAAATGCTTGAAAAAAACGCAGCAGTTGTATGCTTTTGTATGCGTTTTTTCAATGCGTTTTTTTGCGGGAAAAACGCGCTGCAAAAAAAAGCAAGTGTGAAACTAGCCTTAGTGGAACGGCAGACACGGAGCAAGAGACTGTGGGGGCGTGAGAGAGCCAGAGTGACATTGACCAGAGAGGAGACGAGCAGCAGAGGGGAGATTTACAGTGGCCTTCGGGGAGGAGGCGCCGAGCTTACCGACAAGAGACTGCCGCTTCACTCCAATCCAGGGTCACGACCTTTCCACGGTCGTCCGCAGCCGTTGCCGCTGTGCTGCGGCCTGTTGCGGCCTGTCCGCTGCCTCTCGCGGCCGCTGCCGCTTCACTCCAGCCTGCGGTGGCAGCCTGCCCGCTGCCGCCCGCGGACCCTGCCACTCCGCTTCAGCCCGCGGCTGCTGCCTGTCCATCATCGCCCGCAGCCATCACCCTGCTGCAGACGGCAGTTGGGGCCTGCTCCTCACCAACAGAGAGACTCTTTACTCAGTCCCAGGCCGTGCACGTGGCCCACCAACTGCCACTCCTCGTAACTACGACACACCCCTGCTTGGAGACTGGAGTCCCCCTGAACCCGCTAACGAGTGGAACCCCGCTATCTTTACAGGGGGTTACCTCATCAAAGGACTCACTCAGGGCCTGTTGTGCCCCAACCCCTCCTGGGCGCTGGGGCGCCTGAAGACTACGACAGATCTTCAGCAGCTGAGCCCAGTGGCTGCAACGCCAAAGCAGCTTCATCAGAGATGCCGAGGGACGTCAGGACGGATAAGTGACACTATAGGAAATAAGGACCCGTAGTCGGCCATACCGCGGCCCTATAGTAACCGGCCTTTGCCGAGTTAGTCGTGTTCTCTTTAATAGTGTTTGGTTGTACTGAGTCCCTGCGAGGACAATTGCTGTTTGGTTGCTTAGTATAGCCCTAGCGGCTTCAAATTATAAAAGTTACTTCCCAAAGTACAACTCAGTCTCGCGTCTCGTCACTGCATCCTGCGTACCTGCTATTACCTACATTTGGCATAGTCGGCAGGATGCAGTCTCTGAGCGCGGACAATGACGCCCCAGACCAGGGCAGGGCCGTGAACTCAACAGATAATGAGGGCCCCCGTTCCAGCATTTTGTTGGAGGCTATGCTGAGCAACCTGCCTAGGTTTTCCGGCTCCAATACCATGCTATGGAGCTGGACAGAGCGAATGCGGGGGCTCTTTCGGATGCACTCGATGACTCCTGACCTGGAAGGCAAAGTAGCTCTCATGGCATTAGACAGGGAGACTCGGAATTCAGTAATTTTGAGGCCCCCGGGACACCGCAACACCTTTGATAGAGTTTTACAGATTTTAGGACAGACCCATGGGGACCCAACCAACGTGGGAGAGTTAAGGACCCGGTTGTTCAGTCGGATGCAGGGGGAGGGGGAGACCATCACTCAGTATATGAATGTCCTCAACTACCGGTCCCTGTTGCCGGGGTGGTGTGGGTACAGGTGACGCTGTGCGGTAAATCCCTCGGCCACAGAGGAGTGGTTCTGACCCAAGGGGAAACCGATAAGCAGCATCCTGTCATTCTGGGCATGAACATACTGCGGGAGTTCGGTAATCTGCTCCTCAATGATCCCACGCATGAGATCCTGAAGCAGTGGGGTTCCCGTATGGCCCAAGGACAGGTATTCCAACATTTGGTGCAGGAAGCGCGAGTACATCGGGACTGCTGGGGAGGCGAGGCTCTGGGCAAAGTCATCGCGCCAGCAGCTCCCCTGCTTGTACTGCCCCCTGGGCAGATGGTGATGGCCCTGCCAATTCAAGCCTTGATACCCTTGGAGGGTGTAGAAATGCAGGTGGAGCCATGCTGCTAGGTGCGCTTGCCTCCTGGCATACTGGTGGCTCGCTCCCTGACCACAGTGCAGAAAGGGACCATCCTGGTGCGCTGCGTCAACCTTGAAGACCAAGACATCGTTCTGAAGCCCCGGACTGAACTGGCAAGCTAGTAAGGCCTTTGGAAGAAGTGCTGCCGGGCCCTGCAGTCCAATTGAGTGTGCAATCCGAGGACCCTTGGGCAGTGACTATCCGGACTCTACAGGCTTCCGAGATCTCAACTCAGGACAAGGGTCGACACATCCTGGAACAAATGAGGGCCGAGCTCTCCGGTCTAACTTCAGCTCAGCTTTCCCAGCTAAAAACACTGCTCGGACAGTACCACGAGGTATTTGCTAGTCGCGAGGAAGATTTTGGATGTACCACCGCCATCACCCATGGAATTCTCAAGGCAGGAGCGGCCCCCATCCGCGAACAGTATCGGCAGATTCCTCCACAGCTCTACCAAGAGGTGAAAACTTTACTGGCTCAAATGCTACGAAAAAGAGTTATCCGAGAAAGCCAAAGCCCCTGGGCGGCTCCCATCGTGTTGGTCCGCAAAAAGGATGGCTGTCATGTCCGCCATGTCTGTCATGTCTGCCCTGTCTGTTTTCTCTCAAGAACTCCTGGAGCAATGTGCATGCGCATATCTTGTTTGCTATCCTGCTCGTTCCCTAGAGCAGTGTGCACACTCACCTCATGTCTGAGCTGCAGGATGCCTGCGTTTCTGCTCTGTCTTCTGTGATCTTCTCATCATGTCTAGAATCTCTGATCAGGTGTCCCTGTCTGGATCCTGCACTGTCTGGTTCTGCAATCATCTTGTCATGTCTGGAAAGCTGATCATGTGACCTTTCCTTGGATCCTGCACTGTCTGGTTTGGTAATCATCTCACATGTCTAGAACTCTGATCATGTGACCTGTCTAGGTTTCAGCACTGATTCTGCAGTCGTCTCGTCATGTCTGGAACTCTGATCATGTGACTACACTCTGCTATCCTGTGGATCTGAACCCAGAAGTGCTCCCCTGGTCCTGACCTGGAGGAGGAGGTGCTATGCCCTATATCAGGCCGCCCCTTCCTATGCTCAGGGCCTGAGTATTGTGTCGTGTCCCTGCATGGCTGCTTGGTCTGTGGGGCGCTCCCTCTATTCTGTGCCCTTGCACTCTGCTCTGTTGTGCATCTCTGCACACGCTCCATGCTCGTATTCCGTCTCTTGTCTCGTGCCTTGTCTAGCGTTTGTCCTTCGTGCCATGTTTTGTCCCTGCTCTGCTTTGCCTTGTAGTCCTTGTTTGCTCTGATTCTGTTCCGTGTTTCTGTCCTCGTGTCATGTCTCGCTCTGCTTTGTGGCTTCAGGTACCCTGCCTCTGTCTCTGTCCCTGGCGTGTCCTTACACGTGCAGGCCTCCGTCTCTGTACCCTGCCCTGACGTGTCCTTACACGTGCAGGCCTTCGTCTCTGTCCCTGGTGTGTCTCTACACGTGCAGGCCTCCGCTCTGAACCTCTCCCTGGCGTGTTTCTACACGTGCAGGCCTCGCTCTGTACCCTGTCTAGTCCCAAGGTCCTCCCTTGGCCCGGTTCTGGGCTTCGGCCTTCGCTCCGCTGCAAGACTGTCCCTGGCGTGTCTCTACACGTGCAGGCCTCCACTCTGTACCCTGACTAGTCCCAAGGTCCTTCCTTGGCCCGGCTCTGGGCTTCGGCCTAAGCTCCGCTGCTAGACTGTCCCTGTCCCTGGCATGCTCTCCGCATGCGCAGGTCTCTGCCTCGTTGTTTGTCTTGTCCCTGTTGTTTTGTGCGCTCTTGCACATTTCGTACTAGGCTTTGCCATGCTGTCTCGCATGTGGCTCTATCCTGTACCCTTTGCCTAGCCCTGCCTTGTGGCTCCGTGCCTCTGTGCATGTGCCTGGCCGCCTGTGCCTACCTGGTGTGCCTCAGCCGTGCCGCCTCAAGCCGTGCTCGCCTGTGTGCCCCAGCCGTGCCCCGTCCAGTGCTATAGTGGTCTGGCTGCATGGCCCCGCAGCAGTGCCACCTCTAGTCATGCCCGCTTGCAACTGCCATCATCGGTACCACCTGCCGGTGCTCCCAGCCGTGGTCTCTGTGCTTCCTTGCACTCACGCTGGTTCTCGCACTGTGCCTTTTCGTGCTACTCTTGCACAAAGCCTTTGTCTCTTTTGCTCTTCTCTGTTCCCTAGTTTGCCTGCCAGATTCCATAACCTGCCGACCGCTGCCAGAGGTCCGGACCTAGATGACTGCGGCCTGATGTCCGGAGCTGATGTCCGTAGCCAGATACCTGGACCCTGTCGGTCGATGCCAGCATTTGGATTCCGATGCCACCGTACTCTGTGCCTCTCCCTGGCATGCCCCTTGGCATGCGTAGGCCACCGTTCTGTGAACCTGACCCGTCCCTGGCATGCGCAGGTCACCGTCCTGTGAACCTGACCCGTCCCTGGCATGCCCCTTGGCATGCGCAGGTCTCTGTTCTGTGAACCTGATCCTGGTGTGTCCGTTGACACGCACCATGTCACTAACTCTATCTTGTTTCTTTGCATGGAACCCTGGCTGACTTCTGGATGTCCGGATCCTGCCGATCATCCTCTGAGCTACAGACCCTGATGCCCTGGTTGATCGTGGACTGTTGTTCGGAGTCCGATATCCGCGTACCATCTGCACGTTCCATGCTTGGACCTCGGCGTGCCATTGCACGCACCCTGTTCCACGAACTCTGTGTGTTCACGTTTGCTCCTGTTGCACCCTGAAGAGTTCCTCAAGTCTTGGACCTCAGCGTGCTCTTGCACGCACCTTGCCTTATGTTCTGTGTGTCCACGTTTTGCACCTGTTGTACCTGAAGTCTTCCTTAATGAAGTTTCTTTGAATTAACGACTCGTCTTGCCTTGTCTTGTTTCCCTGAGCCGGCCGTCTGGTCCAGCTGCCGTGGTGGCTCACCCCCTTGGTCTTGCCCCTGACACTCCCTGTATAAGGGGGTGGTTCTCATTAGGTCAGCTCGCCCTAGGTGGGTGGGTGCCACGGCCCAGAGGGTCCACTCTTTCTAAGAAGAATGACTCAGAATAAGCTGACACTCGTCACAATGGCACCCTACGGTTCTGCGTGGACTATCGAAAGCTGAACGCCTGTACCATCAAAGACTCGTACCCACTACCCCATATAGAAGAATCCTTGTCCGCCTTGGGGAAGGCGATGTACTTTTTGACTTTGGACCTGGCCATTGGGTACTGGCAGGTGCCCATGTCAGAAGAAGACAGGGCTAAGCCGGCGTTCATACTTCCCATGGGACTATTTGAGTTCAATCGGATGCCGTTCGGACTGGCCAACGCCCCGGGAACCTTTCAGCGGTTGATGGAGCGGTGTCTGGGGGATCTCAATTTCGAGGCCATGTTAATATACCTAGAAAATATCATCTATGCTGCCACGTTTGAGGACCACCAGAGGCGGTTGGGGCAGGTACTCGGCCGGCTGCAAAAGTACAGGCTGAAGGTAAAATCTCAGAAATGCCACCTATTTCGCACCCAGATCAAATATTTGGGGCATACCGTCTCGGCGGAAGGCAGAAGACTGTCCCAGGAAAAGGTTGCTGCCATCCAGGGATGGCCTACCCCCGAGACGATAAAAGACGTGTGGGCCTTCCTGGGGTTGGCCGGATACTACCGTCGTTTCGTAAAGGATTTTGCTTGTCGAGCCCGAGCCCTGCATGACCTGCTGAAAGGGGCTCCCGCTGGGGCAAATGGATGGAAAATCCAGTGGCAACAACCCCAAGAAGAGGCCTTCCAAGATCTTAAGGCTGCACTTTCGGGTGCCCCGGTGTTAGCTTATGCGGATTTCTCGCAACCGTTCATCCTGCACACTGATGGGAGTCTCTACGGGCTGGGGGCTGTGTTGTCACAAGTTCAAGACGGCCGGGAGAGAGTGATCGCGTATGGAAGCTGCTCACTTCATGATTCCAAGCGCAACCCTGACAATTACAGCTCCTTTAAGCTCGAGCTCCTCGCAGTAGTGTGGGCCATGATGGAGCGGTTCGCAGAGTACCTGGCGGGCTCCGAAGTGGTGGTGCGGATCGACAATAACCCGCTGGCCCATTTGGAGAACACCGAACTGGGGGCTGTGGAACAAAGGTGGGTGGCCCGGATGGCTAAATTCAACTATAAGAACATCTATAAAAGAGGGGCCGAAAATGTACACGCTGACGCCCTCTCCAGGATCCGACATCCAACTCCAGGAAAGAGTCGGGACGACGAACTGGAAGGGGAAGAGATACCGTTTGTCCTTACCGCCGCCGTACTCACGGCTGCCACCCAGAATGTACCCCCCTCGGAAACCCTAAGGGGCATGCTGGAGCAATCCCATGATAAATGGATCCAACAGCAGCAAGAAGACGAAAAAATTGGACTCCTCCGGCAATGGGTAGCTGCTGGCAAACTGCCCACTGACTCCCAAAGACAGACTTTGACTCAGGACATGTCACTGATGTTACGACAATGGGAGAGGCTGGTTTTCAGAAAGGGAATATTGTATAGTAAAATGACATCACGGACAACATGTATGATGATTTGGCAGGTAGTTGCGCCCGGAGCCCAACTCAACGAACTGGCTCGAGAAGCCCACAAAAAAGGGACTCATTTCGGAGCTCAAAAGACCTTGCAATGGTTGCAGCAGATAATTTACCATCCAGGCTTGCATGCTATTGTGGACGAGACTTGCCGGGCCTGCCGCCTATGCGAATTAGCCAAACCGCCCGCACAGCGATCCCCAGTACAAACAATAGTGACCTCAGCGCCCTTCGAGCTTCTGACGGTGGATTACCTGACCATTGGTCCCGCATTCCAGGAGTACGAACACTGCCTCATCATGGTAGACCATTTCACCAAGTTCGCTGTGGTCACTCCCACTCGAGACCAAACCGCGGAGTCGGCCGCCTCCGCAATTTGTAGAAACTTCATACAAGTGTACGGCTGCCCTCAACGTATACATTCTGACCAAGGAGCATGTTTTTTCGGAAAAATTATGGAGGAGCTACACCATCTCTACGATAATGACAAATCCTGGACCACGCCATACCACTCACAGGGAAACGGGGCCTGCGAACGATTTAATCGGACATTAATCCAAATGTTGCATACTCTGGAGAGTGACAAGGCCCGAATATGTCCCTGAACTAGTATGGGTTTATAACAACCAGGTGCACCGAGTTACCGGCTATACCCCCTACTCCCTGCTATTTTGACGAGAAGGCAGAGGGATCACGGAGGTAGAGTTGGACCCAGACGAGCCTCAGCCCTGGACCGGGGTATCATCATGGGTACGAAATCACCGACACTGGCTGCAAACTCTCCATCGAATTGTTGATACCAAACTCCAAGACTTAGAACACCCAGGAAGGAATCTACCTCCACCTCCCAACCTCCAAATCAGAGATCGAGTACTCGTACTGGACCAACGCCCCCAGAACAAATTAGAGCCACGCTGGGAAGAGAGTCCCTACCGAGTCCTACGCAGTATAAACCCTGAAGGACCTGTATACGAAATACGACTCGAGAAGGACGGAACACTGCCCACTCGCATTGTGCACCGTAATATGTTACGCCCATGTACTTCCACTGACTCGGTACAACCTGAACCCACTCTTCAGGTCTCTGAACCATTGCCAGTGGCCTGGGACCCGGACAACAAAGAAGACTTCCCCACGATATCCATGGGCTCTCCACTCAATGACAACACAACTGACCCAATTAGCCTGCCCGGACCAGCTAGCCCACCACCGTCCACCACCTCAGAAGACTCCACCCTAGTCGAACTTAGACGCTCTGAGCGGTCAACGGCTGGAAAACCCCCCGAACGATACGAACAGGACCAATTCATATGGCAACAAAAACTGACATCTCCGCAGACCAACCCTAGTATACTAAGACCCTGGTCTGAGGACTGGCGAGCATACAGGATGGAGGAGTGTAGGGAGGAGGGCCCCCGCAGAGTGTCCGGGCCGGAATCAAGGGGAATGCCATGCCATCTAGGTTCCTAAGGGAAGTGTACCCGGGGAACGGAGGAGGAAGGTGGACGGCTGAGAGTGACAGGACAGCAAGGGGAGGGGCGAGCATAAAAGGGGCAGGGAGCGCACAAGGAGGTCAGTTAGTGGAACGGCAGACACGGAGCAAGAGACTGTGGGGGCGTGACAGAGCCAGAGCGACATTGACCAGAGAGGGGATCAGCAGCAGAGGGGAGATTTACAGTGGCCTTCGGGGAAGAGGCGCCGAGCTTACCGACAAGAGACTGCCGCTTCACTCCAATCCAGTATCACGACCTGCCCACGGTCGTCCGCGGCTGTTGCCGCTGTGCTCCAGCCCGTTGTGGCCTGTCCGCTGCCACCCGCGGATGCTGCCGCTCTGCTTCAGCCCGCAGCTGTGGCCTGTCCATCACCGCCCGCAGCCGCCATCACCCTGCTGCAGTCTGCAGTTGGGGCCTGCTCCTCGCCAACAGAGACTCTTTACACAGCCCCAGGCCGTGCACGCGGCCCACCAACTGCCACTCCTCGTAACTGTGACACACCCCTGCTTGGGGACTGGAGTCCCCCCTGAATCTGCTAACGAGTGGAACCCCGCTGTCTTTACAGGGGGTTACCTCATCAAAGGACTCACTCATGGCCTGTTGTGCCCCAACCCCTCTTGCGCCCGAAGACTACGCCAGATCTTCAGCAGCTGGGCCCAGCGGCTGCAACGCCAAAGCAGCTTCATCAGAGACGCCGAGGGACGTCAGGACGGATAAGTGACACTATAGGAAATAAGGACCCGTAGTTGGCCATACCGCGGCCCTATAGTAACCGGCCTTTGCCGGGTTAGTCGTGTTCTCTTTAATAGTGTTTGGTTGTACTGAGTCCCTGCGAGGACAATTGCTGTTTGGTTGCTTAGTATAGCCCTAGCAGCTTCAAATTATAAAAGTTACTTCCCAAAGTACAACTCAGTCTCGTGTCTCGTTACTGCATCCTGCGTACCTGCTATTACCTACACAGGTTAGAGCAAGGCAACAGGAACAGTTTGCGTATACAGTATTTATCTCAGTATCCTTACATAGGAAGTCTTATTTGCAGCAACGTTAAAGACAAATTAAAACTTAGCTTACTTACATTTTAAAACTCGATTAGAAGAGGTTGTAACAACTTCTATAGAATTGGGTATCTTTGTTCTCCTCTTAATTGCACCGTACACCAGGTGCCCTTTCTCTTTGATCTCTGCAGGCACTTTTGGGATTGTGCCTTTGTTTTCCGTGGATTTAGGCTATGTGCTAACGTTACGGAATTGACGCGGAAATTTCAGTGGCAATTCCGCAACTCCCTGCCGTGGGAAATATGCGAGAAATCCACATGCGTAATTCCCGCGTATTTCCCACGAAAAATGAGCGTTTTGCAAGCGTAATCAGCTTGCAGAATACTAGCGTTTTCCAAGCGATCTGTAGCATCGCTTGGAAAACGGATTAACAGGTTGGTCACACTCGTCAAACATAGTGTTTGACAAGCGTGACCAACTTTTTACTATTGAGGCTGCCTATGCAGCATCAGTAGTAAAAGATATAATTAGCGAAATGATCAATGTTTTGCTTTTTGCTTCATTCTCTTTTGTGTTTTTTCATTTAAGACAAATTAAATGAAGATAACAATACCAAAGAATTTGTGTTTGCAATCATTTTCAGGAAGAAACTGAGTATTATCTGACAGAATTGCAGGGGTGTCAATACTTTTGGCCACAACTCTATCTATCTATCTATCTATCTATCTATCTATCTATCTGTCTGTCTGTCTATCTATCCAGTATATGTATACAGTATGTATATATATATATATATATATATAATATATTACTATATATATATGTGTGTGGGTGTGTTTGGGTGAAAAAGTGTTTGCCCCCTTCCTGATTTCCTATTCTTTTGCATGATTATCACACAGAAATGTTTCAGATCATGAAACAAATTTAAATATTAAACAAAGATAACATGAGTAAACACAAAATGCAATTTTTAAATGAAGGTCTTTATTATTAATATTACTAAACAAAGGAAAGATCAGCTCACCACTGCGAAGAATCCTCACCGCCAGCTAACGTCCAGCACGGTTCAAGTTTGGAGCAAACATATTGAACTGCAGAAAGGAAGGATCCAGCGACAAAGACTCTCCCAGTCGAAACGCATTGATCTAACTGACGTGCTATACACCCCACTTCATGTGCTTTTTTGCAAGTTTTATTGAATTGAAATAAAAAGTTGTATTTTAGTTGCCCTCTACTCTGCTGGATCCTTCCTTTCTGCAGTTCTTTATTATTAAAGGAAAGAGAACTCCAACCCTACAGGGCCTTATTTGAAAAAGTGATTGCCCCCTAAACCTAATAACTGGTTGGGCCACCGTTAGCAACAACAGCGGCAGTCAAGCATTTGTGATAACTGGCAATGCGTCTTTTACAAGGCTCTGAAGGAATTTTGTCCCACAAATTTTTGCAGAATTGTTGTAATTCAGCCACATTGGAGGGTTTCCGAGCATGAACCACCTTTTTAAGGTCATGCCACAGCATCTAAATTGGATTAACCCCTTAACAACCAGAGGTATTTCAGAGACTACTTACAAGACAGCAGTTAAGACATCATAGCTCCATCACGAGGGACACAGATTTGAAATTCTACAGTATGCTAGCTTAGGGGACCACAGCCCCGGCTGAAAGAATACAGATCTGCTCTATTGACCATCACTGAACCATGGATATGTTTGTGGTAGGTCTGGATTTGGACCCACTGGTCACCGGAGCCCCACTGATACATTTGGAAAAGCCAGGATGTGACTCTCCGGTCACCTGGCCTTGTACATCTGTAGGTACGTGAGCCGACCGGGGGGTGGTCCTTTTTTCGCCACGGCGAACAGACTTGAGACAGAGACTGATGTGCGTTCAACAGGTCCTCTTTATTGGCCATCCTCTCGATGACTGCAGCACCACACAGCAGCTGCACGACAACTTCCACGCACAGGCCTGGGTACCTTTCACCTTCTTCTCTTTCCTCTTATAGTGACGTCTCTCGTGGTTCTTTCACTGTGGCTGCCATTAGGCCCACGGCCACAGCGCTTCCCCAGTCCGAGTCCGTCTGGTACCCCCGGGCTTTCTTTGTCCTGCGGCTCTCCTGTCAGGGCCACCCCCTGACTGTCTTGCTCCTCAGTCCCTTCCGGAGCTTCCTCTTCTGTCTGTCTCTCCCTTCTGTCTCCTCTTCTCCTGAGCTCCTCCTCCTGGACTGGCTACCTTCTGGAACTCTCTCTGCCTTCTTATATTCCCCTCCCTGGGAATTCCCCTCTAGAGCTCCTGTAACTCCGCCCCCCATGACTCTGCGGTTTCATAGTCTTAAGATGTTGTTAAGCCCCTTCCTCACTGCTCCCCGCTTCGATCTTGTGGCCAAACTTCAGTACTGCACCGTCTCCCTTTCCTGTTGTTCTTGATCTCCCCCTAGTGGCCAAACTCAGTATTTTACCATCTTCTACTGTCTATAGCTGTCTCCCCACACACATATACAGCAGTCCACGTCAAGCACTTTTACGGCACATTTTACATTTACCTTCCTGCTGCAGTCCACTTCCCTACACCTCAATGGACTGTCAGCTTTCTAAGCTTGTCGTTACCTCCTCTTTGTGTATGCCACAGGTGGGGTAGTCAACCCTGGAAGCTCTGAAGTCACAGCTGCTCTTATCCAGGCGAGTCAGTGGAATGGTGAGACTCTGTAATTTTGCACCATCTTGGGTATTTTACTGGGACTATTCTATGTGTTATTTGCCTGTTTTGTGGTTCAATAAAGTATTGCCACACTGTTTTACCCTCATCCTATGTTTTCTGAGTAGTATTATGCCCACGGTAAAAGGAGAGTGGACGTCCATAGGAGGCACTCTTGAGACATAGAGGAAATTAATGCAAGTGTTAAAGGATATTGGCAGCAGCATTATATGAAAAGGAAATAGTAAAAGAGGCAAACCAGTGTGGATGTCCAGCCAGAAGAGTACCCCTTTTTGTATCATGTGTTGTTTAATAAAATCACTTTTTTTATTTTTTACTATTGTAGATCTGAGGGTAAGCAGGAAACACAGAAGTTTTGAAAGGTGGATCACTCCAAAAAGCAACTAAACTAATGAGTTTCAGTACTAAGATATAGGTGTGTGTCTAACTGGGCCTGAAGAAGCCTAAGGAGGTGATGTTACTGAAACATGCCGGGCAAATTGTAAAACCTGATGTGGAGCAAAGCAAAGGGTGGCACCATTGTGTCCTTAGGGGAAAGGAGCAGCGCACAACAAAGCCGTGAAAGTTGCTGTGATGAATCGTGGCAGCGCTGGGTCTGCTGAAATTGGAATTTTTTTTCATTTGGTAGAGCAAAAGTTAATGTCAGCCTCTTGCCTGCAGTCCTTTTAGGATGGTCAGCTGATGTTGGTTTGTAACCACTCCCACCTCCGTTTAAATAGTTACATGACCCATCAGCTGATCGTCCGGTATAGAGTTTTTATTCTAGGCAGACCAGCTTGGTGTGTGGAGCTTGCATGTGACGGTGATGTTGCTGCTGTTGGAGGTCTGTTATCCTGGTGCCGCTTTCTTTGCTGCTTTGGAGCTTAGCAGCAGAGCCGTAGCTGAGTACTTCCCTTTTTGTCTGTCCTGTGTTTGTCTCTTCCTCTGTGTATTACCATCTGCAGTGGTGATGCTAGCATCCTTGCCGGCCAGTGCACTAGCCAGGGTAGAGTGAAGTGACAGGCAGGGACTAGGCACGTGACGGCGGCAGGGGAAGGATCTGTTTAGGGTGTAAGGGAAGCTTAGGGACAGGCACAGGTTGGTGTCAGGAGATGTCCCATCCCCTGCTCCCTACTGTTAGAGCATTCTTCTCCCTTTTCCATCCCATCATATTTAAAGGCTGTGTCGTCCGCCAGACTTACCCGTGTTCGAGTGTGACAGTTGCATAACCACAGCTTTATAATAGTTTAATTCAGTGAAACATAACACATACTTCATACTGTAGACGTAATTTACAGTTAATATTTCTGTCACTTAATATGTATAACCCAAAGCTATGTCTACAGAGATACGTGGTCTTGCGTCTGTTTCTCTTTTGATAAATTCTACCCTTCATAGAATGTCCTTGGTGGAGTTTTTCTCATCTTTTAAATACATTGTAAATCATAGTGTTTAATAAAACAGTGGCAAAACTAATAAATCATACTTAAGCCAACATCTAGGTTAATGGAAATTTACAAGAAAAGTACAGGCCCATAAATGACACAAATGTAATATTGTTAATCCAATAATCTTGAAGTGTAGAGACAATTATTTCCTCAAAGATCTTGATTTTCTGTATTTGAGTGAAGTTTTTAAAATAATATAATCAAAGCCTGATGTGCGGAGAGAAAAAGCCTCGCTGATGTCACTGGAAGGCTGATGTTTCATTAATTTCACAAAATGAATCTAATTTTACAGTATGTTACATTTTCTTATTGTGACGCTAGTCATTATCATTACTTACGGACATGCGTGAGGTAAAGAAGTCAGGGAGTTCAAGGTCATGGCCGCCATCAGGGTATTACTGCACTGACTGGCGTATGGGGCCCGGTGGGCAGAGGGGGCCCGCATCGTGCCCGGTCTCCTCTGCTCACCGGGCCCCTACCGGCAGGTAAACCGGGCCCTAAGGCCTGTTTCACACTTGCTTTTTTTTGCAGCGCGTTTTTCCCGCAAAAAAACGCATTGAAAAACGCATACAAAAGCATACAAGTGCTGCGTTTTTTTCAAGCATTTTTATGAGCATGCATGAAAAAAACGCAGCGTTTTTATGCGTTTGTATGCGTTTTTAGTGCGTTTTTACCGCGTTTGCGTTTTTTTCCAACATTAGGTGGCCCCTCACACTAACCCAAACCATGACTTTACTAACCTGACCCTAACCCTAACCCTAACCCTAACCCTGACCCTAACCCTTAACCAAACCATACTTAACCCTAACCCAAACCCTAACTAACCTTAACCCTAACCCTAACCCTAACCCTAACCCTAACCCTGACCCTAACCCTTAACCAAACCATACTTAACCCTAACCCTGACCCTAACCCTGACCCTAACCCTAACCCTAACCCTAACCCTGACCCTAACCCTTAACCAAACCATACTTAACCCTAACCCTGACCCTAACCCTGACCCTAACCCTAACCCTAACCCTGACCCTAACTCTTAACCAAACCATACTTAACCCTAACCCTGACCCTAACCCTAACCCTAACCCTGACCCTAACCCTTAACCAAACCATACTTAACCCTAACCCTGACCCTAACCCTAACCCTAACCCTAACTCTGACCCTTAACCAAACCATACTTAACCCTAACCCTGACCCTAACCCTAACCCTAACCCTAACCCTGACCCTAACCCTTAACCAAACCATACTTAACCCTAACCCTGACCCTAACCCTAACCCTAACCCTGACCCTAACCCTAACCCTAAACCCCCTTAACTAACCCTAACTTTACCCAAACCCCTAAATTCCATTGTCTAAACTAATGGTAAAAAAAAAACGCATGTGCAAAAAAACGCATACATAAGCATGCCAATGCGCACATATGCTCACCATAGACTTATAATGGGTGTCTTGCTGTAAAAAAACGCATTGCGCGAGCATGCGTTTTTTTGAGGCAAATCGGACGCACAAAAAATGCAACAAGTTGCATTTTGTGCGCCCGAGCGCATACCGCAAAAAAACGCATGCGCGGTAAAACGCGTACAAACGCATGTGTATGCGCACATAAGCGCATCCCATGCAAAGTATAGGAAAAAAAAACGCATGCGCTATTTAGCGCTAAATTACCGCGAAAAAAAACGCAAATGTGAAACCAGCCTAAGCGCTGCGCTGCGGGCGGCAGCTAAACGCTATTGACATGCGGGCCCGCCAGCCCACACATCAATAGTTAACAGCCGCCAGCCAATCAGAGGCTGGCAGCTGATGTCAGCTGCAGCGTGCACATCGCCGGCGTCTGACGTCACTGTCAGTCGCCGGCTAAAGCGCGCTTCAGCAGCTTGGAGGGACGGGGCCTTGCCCGCCGTTGGAGCGCAGCCAGGTAAGGAGAACTTTTTTTTTACAGCGGCAATCCGGGGGGCCGGTGGCAGAGTGCTGGACATGGGGCAGAATGCTAGACTGGGGCAGAATGCTGGACTGGGGCAGAGTGCTGGACATGGGGCAGAGTGCTGGACTGGGGAAGAATGCTGGACTGGGGCAGAGTGCTGGACATGGGGCAGAATGCTGGACTGGGGCAGAATACTGGACTGGGACAGAATGCTGAACATGGGGCAGAATGCTGGACTGGGGCAGAATGCTGGACATGGGGCAGAATTCTGGACATGGGGCAGAATGCTGGAGACTAGGGCAGAATGCTGGACATGGTGCAGAATGCTGGACATGGGGCAGAATGCTGGACATGGGGCAGAATGCTGGACTGGAGCAGAATGCTGGACTGGGGCAAAATGCTGGACATGGGGCAGAGTGCTGGACATGGGGCAGAATGCTGGACATGGGGCTGAATGCTGGACTGGGGCAGAATGCTGGACTGGGGCAGAATGCTGGACATGGGGGCAGAATGCGAGACGCGGGGCATGATTGGAGACACTGGGCAGAATGGAGATACGGGGCATGATTGGAGACAGATGGGGCAGTGTTGGAGACAGATCGCACAGGATCATGGGGCAGGATGGATACGATGGAGATCATATGGGGCAGAATGTATACTCTTGAGGGCGCGATGGGAGAACATATGGCTAAAGCCAGGAATGAGACACACGGGGGTCAGGATGGGGGATATTATTACCATAGGGGCTAATTAAGGGATATTATTACTGCAGTGATGTACTTAATTTTTTGAGGATACTGTTTTAAATGGGGGGCGGTCCTGTTACTGTGCAGAGCGACACTATGTCGCCTTTTTTTCTTCATGTGGTGTAATGTAGAAGTTGGGAAAAAATAAGTAATGTGTTCTGCAAGCGGAGTTCTAGATAACTGTGTTATTTCCTGCAGAGACGAGCCCTGGCTGGAAGATGTGATGGCGATCAGTGCTGGATGAATGAAAAGCAAGGATGAAGGACTTCCCCTAGAGACATCACTGGTGAGTTAGTGTGTTACCTGTACACTGACACTATACATTGTATACTATATACAGAGGTCCTGTGTATAATGCCACCAGTGATCACTGTGTTACCTGTACATTACATACAGAGCTCCCGTGTATAATGTCATTGATCACTATATTACCTGTACACAGACACTGCATACTAAATACAGATCTCCTGTGTATAATGCCACTTATGGTGATAGTATTATGTTTTTTTTATTAATGATCAGTATTGTAGTATTCAGTCACCATGTGGTGGTAATATGTGGTCTGGGCATGGTGCGGTGGCATTTGTCCCTTGTATGTGCTATTATTTGGTCACTTTGTGGTGGTAATATGTGGTCTGGTCATGGTGCAGTGGTATTTGTTCCTTGTTTGTGATATTATTCGATCACTATGGTAGTAATATGTGGTCTGGTCATGGTGTGGTGGTATTTGTTCCTTGTATGTGGTATTATAGGTCATTATGTGGTGGTAATATTTGGTTTGGACATGGTGTAGCGGTATTTGTTCCTTGTATGTGATATTATTGGTCATTTTAAAAATTGAAAAATAAATAAAAATATACCTAAATGTATTGCATATTTTAACAAATGTTTAATAGGTTACAGTAGAGTAGAGCCCGGGCAAAAGTTTCTACCCTGTTATGGTGGCGGCTTAAAAAATCTTTTGTCCAAAGCAAAAGCTGTCGGCTATATGTGTGATCTGGTGATAGGAACTGTTAATGTGTGATAGGTGAGAAGTGGAGTTTTTCCAAGAGAGAGCGGTGGAACTGTGGACAGTTTGAGGGGTCGAGGCGAGGCTGGGTGGAGCCTGGGCGGAGTCTCAAGGGGGCCCCGAAAATTTTGCCAGTATGGGGCCCCGAAATTTCTAGTGGCAGCCCTGTTCAAGGTCAAATTCCAGGAGGGTACATCATAAACAGATGGGTGAGGCAAAGGCGCAGTCAGGTCACAGTCCAGGATCAGAAATCCAAGAAGGTAGTGGAACAAGACAAAGGGGCTAGGCAAACGGATGGTCAATGGCAAATCCATGGCTGGTGTTAGGGCTGGCAGAATGCACCAAATTATAAAATAGTAGTAGGTGCGTTCACAGCCCGGGGTCCACCGTGCAGAGGTGGCACACTGCTGCTAGATAATGGCGGAAGAATTAAGCAGTGTGAAAACAGTCACACGTGGGTTACGTCACCCAGCTGAATGTAGATGCCAGAGCCTGTTTAGCTCACAGAGCCCGGCCAAAAGAGAGCACAGTGTACGGCCACAGAACTCTACCCCAAGGACACGGGGTTAGAGTCCCTCTAGGCCCACTGAGCACACGGCGTCGCTGCGAATGCCACTATAGACGCTGGCTAAGGAGTGTGGAGCACGTGCACTGAGGCGTGCCGAGTCACTGGTGAGGACTAATGCCTGACTCGAACTCTGACCTAGCTACGCCTAAGCCTGGGCACTAGCAGGCTAGGCTGCACAACACATGCGTACCAAGGGTAGGGGTTTCCTAATGAGTCATTCACCAGAGACATTCATATGTGCATACATCACTCACTCCTCGTAGTCTGAAAATACAGTCTATCCTAGCGCATGGCCGAGCGGCCATGTAAGCCTTTTATAGCCGCGAGCGTCCAGGACCTTCCTGGCTTCTCGGATGGGCCAATCCGAACAAGAGCAGGACCTGAACACGTGACCTTTGATCTCCAATGGGAGATCACTCCGCGGGCATGCTCAGTGGCCCGACATGGGGACTTAGTCCCTGGAGTATATCGCTGCTGAGCAGCATGCAATGCCATAGCTGTGCCAGAGGTTGCAGCAGCAAGTAAACCCACGGAGCTGGTCTGGGCAGAGCGCCGGGACCGACGAGTTTGCTGAGCAACCTCCTCTGCGGCTGGAGAGGAGTGGGAGACCGCTAGAAGCAAGGCTCGGGATTCCCGCTGTGCAGTGACAGGAACCCGATGCCTAACATTATCCCCCTCCTAGGGCCCCCGCCTCGCTCCGCTCAAATTCTGCAATGAGAAGAGGAGTGTGGATGTTCTCCACCAGTTCCCAGGTCCGAGCCTCTGGACCATGACCCTTCCAATCCACCAAATAAAACTTTTTGCCCCACATCATCGTGCATCCCACAATGGCATTGACCTCAAACTCGTCAGATGACAGGTCTGATGTCCCGGCAGATGGCTCAGAAAACCGGGACATGTGAACCAGCTTAAGGAGGGACACATGAAACATGTCAGAAATGGCCACGTGTGGTGGAAGAGCCAGGTGGTAGACCACAGGATTGATCTGCTCGAGGACCTTGAAAGGGCCAATATAGCACGGTGCGAACTTAGCGGATTCAACCTGCAGCATGATGTTTCGGGCAGAAAGCCACACTAAGTTGCCAGGGGCAAAGGTCAGAGCAGGATGCCTGTGTGCGTCAGCGGAGGCCCTCATTCTCTCCTTGGAGGCCCGAATAGCATCCTGCGTGCGATCCCAAATATCACATGCCTCCACCACTCAGTCTGCCACCCTAGAGTCGATGGATGACACGGGCATGGGTACGGGGAAGCGCGGATGCTGGCCGTAATTTAAGAGGAATGGGGTCTGACCGGTGGAGTCGGCCACAGCGTTGTTCAAAGCAAACTCTGCCCACGGCAGCAAGGATGCCCAGTCATCCTGCCTGGCCAAGACAAAATGTCGCAGATATGTCACCAGGGTCTGGTTGGCTCTCTCAACCAACCCGTTCGTCTCGGGATGATAGGCTGAGGAGAGATTTAGCTCGATGCTGAGCAGAGAACAGAGCTCTCTCCAGAACCGAGATGCAAACTGAGGACTCCGGTCGCTGACAATCTTATCCGGCAAGCCTTGCAGGCGGAAGACATGTTTAATAAACAACGCTGCCAGGCCCCGTGCAGAAGGTAGCCGCGAGAGTGGCACCAGATGCACCATCTTGGAGAAATGATCGGTGACCACCCAAATGACGGTGCTGTCACTGGACTTGGGCAGACCCACCACAAAGTCCATACCGACCATCTCCCAGGGCCTGTCCGCTACTGGCAGGGGATAGAGTAACCCAGCGGGCCGCTGCCGAGAGGACCGATTCTGGGCGCAAGAGATGCACGCCTGAATATAGTCCCTGACGTCACGGACCATATGCGGCCACCAGTACGTCCTTGCCAGGAGATCAGAGGTCCGCTTGGTCCCAAAATGTCCCCCCACCCTGGACGAATGAGCCCAAGAGAGGACCTCCGGTCGCAGATGGGCAGGGACAAAAGTCTTGCCCGGAGGTTCCGACTCGAGATCAACCGGAGCCACGGTGCTCAGGCTCTCCGATGGGACTATCAGCCGAGGCTCCTCCTCCGATGACACCACGGAGCGAGAAAGAGCGTCGGCCCGGACGTTCTTCTCCCCGGAGAGAAAATGCAGGGTGAAATGGAATCGGGAGAAGAACAAGGACCATCTGGCCTGGCGAGAATTCAGCCGCTGGGCTGTCTGTAGATAGACCAAATTTTTGTGGTCGGTGAACACCTGGACAGGGTGGCGAGCCCCCTCCAGGAGGTGTCTCCACTCTGAGAAGGTCAGTTTCATTGCTAGCAACTCCCTGTCCCCGATGGAATAATTCCTCTCCGCCGGTGTGAAGGTCTTAGAGAAGAAGCATGGGTGCTTCCGACCTTGCAAGTCCTTCTGGAACAGGACCGCTCCAGCACCGACGGAAGAGGCATCCACCTCCAGAATAAAGGGCTTATCTACATCGGGGCGATGTAGAATGGAAGCGCTAGCGAAGTGGGATTGGAAGGCGAAGGCCTTGGAGACAGTTTCCGACCACATTTTGGGGTTTGCACCATTCTTGATGAGGGCTACCAAGGGCACTACCAAAGTTGAGAAATGGGGGATGAATTGGCGATAGTAATTTATGAACCCCATAAAGCGCTGCACCGCTTTGAAAGAATGGGGTTCCTGCCAATCCATCACCGCCTGTAGTTTCGCAGGATCCATGGCCAACCCCTGGGCTGAGATGATATAGCCCACGAAAGGCAAGGACTCCTGCTCAAACACACATTTCTCCAACTTGGCGTAACAGGAGTTTGCCCGCAGGAGATCGAAAACCTTGCAAACATCTCTCAGGTGGGAGTCAATATCTGGAGAGTAAATGAGAATATCGTCCAGATAGACTACTACCAAGGTGGTAAGCATATCCCGGAAGATATCGTTCACAAAGTCTCGGAAGACGGCTGGAGCATTACATAGACCCGAAGGGCATCACCAGGTGTTCATAGTGCCCATCTCTGGTGTTAAATGCCGTCTTCCATTCGTCCCCCTCACGGATACGAATCAGGTTATAGGCTCCTCGCAGATCAAGCTTAGTAAACACTCTCGCTCCCCATAGCCTATCGAACAGTTCCGATATCAGGGGTAGAGGATACTTGTTCTTAACGGTTATGGCGTTAAGACCCCTGTAATCGATGCACGGACGTAATTCTCTGCTCTTCTTTTGGACAAAGAAGAATCCCGCCCCCGCCGGAGACACCGACTTCCTAATGAATCCTCTTGCCAGATTCTCCCTGATATACTGAGACATGGCCTCTGTCTCTGGGAGAGATAGGGGGTAGACTCGACCCCGTGGAGGCTCAGCACCGGGCAAGAGGTCAATAGGACAGTCGTAAGGGCGGTGCGGCGGAAGGGTCTCCGCCGCCTTCTTGGAGAAAACGTCTGCATACTGCTGATATGGCTTGGGAAGCGAGGAGAGATCTGCGGGAACCTCAGAGATAGCAACCTGTATGCAGTCCCTCAGACACCTACCCTCGCAGGACTTGCTCCAACCGAGGATTTTTCCCGAGGACCACTCTATGTGAGGAGAGTGAGCTCATAACCAAGGAACCCCTAGGAGGACCTGGTCGATACCTTTGGGCATGACAAGAAGAGACAGCATCTCCTGATGGGAAGGAGACAGTGAGAGTCTCAGTGGAGCCGTCTGGTGGGTGATTTGGGAAGGGAGTGTCGCACCATTCACCACTCTGATAGTGTCGGGTTGAGGTAGCAGGACCAGGGGGATTGCGTGTTGTTGGGCGAAGGCAGATGACATGAAATTGCCCTCCGCTCCAGAGTCCACACAAACCTCCACACCCAGAGTGAAAGAATCAAACTCTAACGCCCCTTTAAACAGGAGCTTGGAGGAGAAAGTCGCTGTGTCTAGTAGGCCCCCCCGATAACCACTAGACGAGAGCGTTTCCTGGACGCTGTGGGCACTGGTTAGCATGGTGCCCAGTCTGCCGACAACGGGAAAAGACTGAAGGTACCCGTGCGGACCGGACCCTGGACCCCATGCAGGACACCTCCATGGCCTCTGGAGGCTCAGGCGGCTGACCGGGAGGTTCCGGCGGTCTAGCAAAATTAGGAGCCAACCTATATTGTTGGCGGGACTTGGAGTGCTCCAGCCCTCGCTCAGTGAAGCGAATGTTAATTCGGGTGAAGACCGTAATGAGCTCCTCCAAAGTGGTGGGCACCTCCCTGGTGGCCAGGGCGTCTTTAACATGATCAGCCAGACCTCTCCAGAATATAGGTATGAGAACCTTATCTGGCCACTCAATCTCTGAGGCCAGAGTTCTGAAGAGGATGTCATACTGACTGACCAGAGACGAACCCTGGGTTAGGGCCAGCAACTGAAGTGCGGTGTTGTGCGTGACCCGAGGCCCCAGGAACACCTGCTTCAGAGTGACCAGAAAATGGGCGGCACTCTGTACCAGGGGATCCCCATGCTCCCACAGCCAAGGCCCTGCCCGACAGAAGTGAGATGATAAATCCCACCTTGGCCCGCTCAGAGGGAAATCGTGTGGCCAGCAACTCCAGGTGAATGGAGCACTGACTCACGAAACCCCTGCATGAAGCACTATCACCCGAGAACTTCTCGGGCAGCGGGAGGCGAGACAAGGTCGAGGCAGGGCTGGCTGTGGAGACACCGGCGACAGCCTCTGTAACTGCTTGAACAGCGACTGAGGTAACATCCGCAGCTGAGGTGGAACGCTCTAGCGCTGCCAACCTACCCTCCAGCTGCTGGAAGTATCTATGCAGTCGTTGTTCGTCCGTCATTATTAGCCAGACCCTGGTGCTAGGATAATGTTAGGGCTGGCAGAACGCACCAAATTATAAAATAGTAGTAGGTGCGTTCGCAGCCTGGGGTCCACCGTGCAGAGGTGGTACACTGCTGCTAGATAATGGCGGAACAATTAAGCAATGTGAAAACAGTCACACGTGGGTTACGTCACCCAATGTGAACAAGAGCGAACTCTGAACTCACAGAGCTGAACGTAGATGCCGGAGCCTGTTTAGCTCACATAGCCCGGCCAAAAGAGCGCACAGTGTACGGCCACAGAACTCTACCCCAAGGACACGGGGTTAGAATCCCTCTAGGCCCACTGAGCGCACGGCGTCGCAGCCGCGAACGCCGCTATGGACGCTGGCTAAGGAGTGTGGAGCACGTGCACTGAGGCGTGCCGAGTCACTGGTGAGGACTAATGCCTGACTCGAACTCTGACCTAGCCACGCCTAAGCCTGGGCACTAGCAGGCTAGGCTGCACAACACATGCGTACCAAGGGTAGGGGTTTCTTAATGAGTCATTCACCAGAGACATTCATACATGCATACATCACTCACTCCTCATAGTCTGAAAATACAGTCTATCCTAGCGCATGGCCGAGCAGCCATGCGAGCCTTTTATAGCGGCGAGCATCCGGGACCTTCCTGGCTTCTTGGATGGGCCAATCCGAACACGAGCAGGACCTTAGCACGTGACCTTCGATCTCCAATGGGAGATCACTCCACGGGCATGCTCAGTGGCCCGACATGGGGACTTAGTCCCTGGAGAATCTCGCTGAGCAGCATGCATTGCCATAGCTGTGTCAGAGGTGGCAGCAGCAAGCAAACCCACGGAGCTGGTCTGGGCAGAGCACTGGGACCGACGAGTTTGCTGAGCAACCTCCTCTGCGGCTGGAGAAGAATGTGAGACCGCCGGAAGCAAGGCTCGGGATTCCCACTGTGCAGCGACAGGAACCTGACGCCTAACAGTCGGGCAACAAAGATCAAAATAGTAGAACAAAGCATAAAGTAAACACACACCAAACTAAGCAGAGCTACTACTGGCAGAGATAAGGCGCGGACAGCCAGCTAAATAGCCTAGTTATCATTCCAAACAAGAGACACTTGTAGGAAACCCAACACACCCGTCCCTGTTTAGTCGACTGGACTGTCACTTACCAAACTGACAGCTCAGCATGCCCTAGCCTCAGATTGGATGTCTAAGCTGTCTATCATGATACTGACAGCTCAGCATGCCCCTACCCTAGATTGGACAGATGAGCTACCACACTGAGAGGAGGAATCATAACACATCCTCAGTTGCGCAATTTCCTTAGGAATAAGATTAGGTCTTGAGGTCAGGAAGTGGAGTGCAGAAAATGGTTACTGATTTAATTTAAGAATTAATTAAGTGCTTGGTATTAGGATTGATTTAACAACTTAGGCTCAAACCAAAAATAAAAATGTATTTGTACTATAAAATGATCCCTCACAGAATAGCATGCACACAATTGTACTATGAAGGCTAGTAAGCTTCTCCTTCATGCTCCCTACAGTTCAATCAATTGCTTTTGTTCTGTGCTCCATAATAACTGTTGGAAATTGGAAAAGGTGGAGATTCTCAGACCGACTAAACAGGCCATTGATTTTAGACTACAGTCACACTATCAGTATTTGGTCAATATTTTAGATCAGTATTTATAAGGCAAAACCAGGAGTGGAACAATCAGAGGAAAAGTATAATAGAAACACATCACCACTTCTGCATTTATCACCTACTCCTGGTTTTGGCATGCAAATATTATTATTTTATTATTATTTATTTATATAGCTCCATTAATTCCATGGTGCTGTACATGAGAAGGGGTTACATACAAAGTTATAGATATCGTTAACAGTAAACAAATTTACAATGACGGACAGGTACAGAGGGGAGGGGACCCTGTCCTTGCGGACTTACATTCTATGGGATAGTGGGGAAGAGACAGAAGGTCAGGGGTGCAGCAGCTCTGGTGGTTTTGAGGTGGCGGCTCGGGCGGTGGTGAGGCGGCAGAATGGTTATTGCAGGCTGTAAGCTTTCCTGAAAAGATGGGTTTTCAGGTTTCGTTTGAAGGATCTGAGGGTGGTGGATAATCGGACGTGTGGAGGCATGGTGCAAGGACAAGGTACGACACTGGTCCCGTTTTATTGACGATATTTTTTCATCTGGTCAGGCTCTAAGGAGGAATGTGTGTCATTTTTGGATCTCTGGGCTGAGGTTGCTAACCAGCAGGACAGAGTTTCCAGGAATCCCTAGACCAAAATTACCAAGCCTGCTAGCGGCTGCTGCTGCAGCTGCTATTGGAAGTGCAAGGGGTGTAAGTGTTCCAAGGACACCTTGTAGGATTGCAAAGGCAGGAGGAAACCCAGCAGTAGCATATGCGTTGGCGGAAATCAGTCCAGATGCTCCAAAGGCAGCAAATAAATGATGTAAAATACTGACCAAATGGGATTATCCAATACCTATCAATAAATACCCACAGTGTGGCATGATCTATTGGTCTACAAACCACTTCTCATTTGTCTATTACAAAAGTCACAGAGCTGCAAAAAGCTGTTGAATCACTCTCTTTTGAGGCGATAATAATGATGATGATGATGATGATTATTATGATGACAATGATGATGTTGATGAAAGGAACGTTTGAAGAACAAACAAAAATATTACAATATATGTAGCACAGGTAATGAGCAGTACAGTACATGTAATATAGAAAGAGAACAGTGTAGCACAGATGAGAAGCAGTACAGTACATGTTGTACAGGTATTGAGCAGTACAATACATGTAGTGCAGGTTGAGAGCAATATGGTACATATATCCCTGGTAAAGAATAGTGCTGTACTTGTACAGTAATACAATACTTCCTACTTGCCTCATATGTGATGTGCTACTTCACAGCAGTTTTACCAGTGAAATGCACATTTTTTGCAGTATGCCACAAATTCGCACTGTCATTGTAAATTAATTGGGGGTTTATGTTATAAATGCGCAGCATAGACCATTGTTAAAATGATTGCAACCTGAGGCTGAAGTAATGTTAGGGATCCCTGGGCCAAATGACAAACTCAGCTCTGCTGTACCTGAATCATTGAAGAATCATTGCATAGAATCGCTATTAGCTGCATTGATGTCACTTGAGTGTTCTTAGATAATATTGTTACAGACACTGACGGCTACATAAACAGATTTATCATCAAGTCACTTGAGAAAATAACAAAAACCAACTTTGGCTGTTATTATTTTTCCCATGAATCCGTTTCACAGCTGTTGAATTCCTTACAGGACAATTTACCAAGTACAACAGAGCTAAATGTGGTGATCAGCTGAGGAACACGATGTATTGTCAAGAATCTCATGTTTTCTGAGCAGATCCCTGTACAGAAGGGTCTGCTATGCTGCAGTTGCAGATGTAAGGCTATCTCACGGTGTAGCGCTCACAGCCCTGAGAATCGCCATTCAATAATCGTCATAATTATATCCTAAACAGCAATATACCAGCCATATAGAAAGCTTACTCCACTACTATGGTGCCCTGAGGAAGTGTCGCCTCACCAATCTGTGCTAACACAAGAGTACAGAAACACAGCTTAGTTCAGAATTAGCTCTGTCATAGTCCCCTCTCTAGTCTTTTTTTTTACATCAGTACAAAAACCCTACATTTGTCCAGTGCAATGCATGTTGTGAAAAGAACAGATTTAATAAGAAAATTACCCTCCCCACATGAGATTTGAGTCATTTCTTCTTTTTTTAGCATTTCTTCTTTTTTTAGCATATGCCCTCCATATTTCTGCTTTCAAAAATGAAATACTGTATTAATCGGTATATACAAAAATGGAAGAAAATGTTAAAAATTTGTGCCAGTTTTCAAAAGTTGGGATTTTACAAATGTCAGACCCTAAAGGGCTACTTTCTTCCATATACATCACTGCTGTCAATGGCGTACCTTCTGTTGCTGCACCGCCACATTCAAGATAACCTGCAGCCAAATAAAGAGTGGAACATTCCAATGACCATTACTACTTAGGCCTCTTTCTCACATGACTTTTTTGCCATCAGTCACAATCCATCATTTTGAGAAGAAAACGGATCCAGCGACTGATGCTGCTGCATCCGTTTTTTCTCTTAGACTTGTATTAGCGACGGATTGTGACGGATGGCCACACGTTTCATCCGTCTTTCGACGAATCCGTCGGAAATTCTGTATCCGTTGTTTCGATACAATGGACATAGGAACGTTTTTTGTGTATGTCGAAAAGACGGACAGCGACGGATCCAGCACCATCCGTCATTGGCTATAATGGAAGCCTTATGGGCGCAGGATCCCTCGCTGTCCGTCAAAAAACGGATCCGTCACCAGATTCCGTTTTTTGCAACTGAGCATGCCCGGAATCATTTCTATTTTTCTCTCGCTCTCTCTCTCTCTCCCTTTAAAATTCCTACTACTGCTGTGACGGATCAGTCAAAAAAATGGATCCAGTGCATCAGTTTTTTGCAATCTACACAGGATCCCTTTTTTTAACAAAACGACGGATTGTGACTGATGGCAAAAAAACTGATGTGTGAAAGAGGCCTTAGGTGGTGTTTATTCATGCTTCATGATCTGTACTTGAGGTAAGGAATCCTGATGTTCTCAGTTTTCACCAAAGTGACGAAGAAAACGTAAAAATAAAACTAAAAAGGATTAAAAACGTATTAAACCACAACGCGTTTCGACTGTGACCAGCCTTCCTCAGGTGTCTTGTAGTACCTGAAGAAGACTTGTTACAGCCGAAACACATTGTAGTTTTAATACATTTTTAATCCCCTTTAGTTTTATTTTTCCATTTTCTTGTTCACTTTGATGAGCACTGAAAATTTTTCATTCTCTTGGGATTTCTTACCTCTAGTGACTCTCTGCTGGAATCTATCCTGGAGCAATTCCTTACAGCACACCAGTTTGGCTGCACCCTCTTTTGCTTATTAACATACCCGCATATGAAGTTGAATCCTATCTATACAACTTCACCTGGTGAGAGGCTCTACTTTCCATTGTTAAATAGCTCCCAACCATCCTGGATTCTGTAGGACTGACCCAATTTGAGGGCTCAGTCCTGCCGTCCCAGCACATCAGGGCTTTGTCCCCGCTTCTAATATCTCTCTCTGACATCTTTGTCCCTCTGTATCTCCTCCTTCTCAGGAGTGCTGATCTGCTTCGCTCTGCACTGACATAAATTAATGGAATCTAAACAGACCCCATTATAGATAAAGGGATGCGGATACATATTTTTTTGCCCAAGATACAGTAGCAGTTTTCAGCCTATTAACTACCTATTACCTTAAGTGCTGGGTATAAGCAACAAGATTTGTAGCTCGTCCAGCCTTCACGTAGCGCAAAAGTTGACTTTGCTGACCTTGCCCTCTATCTAATTAGATTAGCAAAGGTAATGTATCTTGTTGGCACTCAGCACCTGGCACACATGGCACAGTTGATATGTCTCAGTAAGCAACCAGTAGTTTATGGTGTATTATGTTGTACAATGGCTTGTAAAAGTTTGGACACCCCTGGTCAAAATTTATGTGTTTGTGAACAGTTAAGCAAGTTGAATATTAATTGATCTCTAAAAGGCCTAAAGTTAAAGATTACAGATTTCCTTAGTATTTTAACCCAAAAAATATATATTTTCATGTTTTACATTTTAAAAATTACAAAAAAGGAAAATGGGCCAGTGTATAAGTTTGAGCATCCTTGCAAATTGTGTACTCAGAAAACTTTGACCAAGGTTTCAGACCTTAATTTGCCTGTTAGGATTATGGCTTGTTCACTATCATCATTAGATCAGCTCACTCAGCTATACACGTAGGTAGACACATTAACACTGTCACTTCATGTCCTTCACTGGTTTATTATGTACATGCGGCACAAACCATGGTGAAGGAAAAATAAACATGGCTCTTTGGGCAAATCAGGAAAACAAAACAAATGGTATATCACAGTCCATACGTCTGCTTGGATCCGTCCGCTCAGGATTAGCAAAAACACATGGTTCAGTTTAACACCAGCAAGAGCACTTCTCTGGAAGGCTGACTATTTAAACCTAAGACCACACCCTGGAGTGGTGCTAAGGTGGACAACCTCACACTTGCTCTATGGTTGTCCACAAAAACCCAGACCTTAAAATGGCCGATTAGCCTCTCTCAACACATAGTGTGCTCTAGCAAACTTCTGGGTTTCAAATCACAGAGGCTAATAGCCTCAATGAAACATAGCTAACCTCTAGCACATTGCCAGTGACTTTGTCACAATATATATCTTATGTATGTGCCATTTCTGGGGCAGCTGAGAGCTGATGTTTTTACTCTAGGACGGGCCCATGGCCCCTTCATTGCATATTAATATCAGTCCACAGCTGTCTGCCTAGCCTTTGCTGGTTAATAATTATAAGTGGACCCTATGTAATTTTTTTGGGGGGTCCCCTTTTTTTTTTAACCAGTAGAGGTTATGTGTAAAGCTGTAGGCTGATATTAATAGCCTGGGAAGCTCCATGGGTATTACCCCATTGCCAGGCTCCAGGCTATAAACATCTGTCCCCAGCCGTCGGCTTTCCCTCTGCTGGTTAAGAAAATGTAGGGATCCCACGTCATTTTTTTCAGAGATGTATTGATTTACTCATTAAATACATGTACAACACAAACACTGTACTAATTATACTGTATATGTCACTGACATTGTTATATCTATCTATTGTATGTGTGTATATCAATTTTATCTATTCTATTTTGTCAGGTCTATTTTCATCTGTCCACCATAAAATCTATGTTATAAATGTATAATTATACAATTAAGTGAAAATTGTTAAATATCTAGAATTGACTTTTATCAAGCACTGGACTTTTATTAAAATATTTTTATTGTGGCATATTTTCTTTATTTATTTGATTAATATTTCTATCCATTTTATGCAGACAATTAACGCTACTTTCACACTTGCGTTTTTCTGCTGCGCGTTTTTTGCGCACACAAACGCATGAAAAAAATGCATCATGCGCTTGTGTGCGTTTTTTTGCGGGTTTTGGTGCATTTTTAAAATAGACCGTATGCGTTTTTTTGCGCATAAGTGCACATTACAATGCGCACGTATGCGCACCCATAGACTTTAATGGGTGTTTTGCTGTAAAAAAAACGCATTGCGTGCGCATGCGTTTTTTGGGGGCAAGTCGGACGCACAAAAAATGCAACAGGATGCATTTTGTGCGCCCGAGCGCACACTGCAAAAAAATGCATGCGCATACAAACGCGTACGTGCGCATATGTATGCGCACATAAGCGCACCCATGTTAAAGTATAGGGGAAAAAACGTATGCGTTTTTTTGCGCTAAAAAGCAGAGCAAAAAAACGCAAGTGTGAAAACAGCCTAAGATATTGAAAACACTCAAACACATTTTAGTATTTTTTACTTGCAGAGGATTTTTTTTGTAGTGTTTATTGGCAGGCACGAGTGAGAGATGGTTTGGCATGTCTTTTCCGTGGATATTACACAGGGAGACTGTCTAACAGCTGTGCTTTAAGAAAATTTAAAAAAAAGTTACCAAGCAAAAAAAAAAAAGGAAAAGACATTTAAAACTTAATGCTGAACCGTTAAATACCCAAATGGGTAACATTACCGACCTATGGGTAAACAGGAAAAACAGGTGTTAATGGGAAACATCATGGACGGGTGCCAAACTGTAAAATGAAAGCACATAAATGTTTGAAGTAATGGACACATGAGACTATTGCTGTGTCCTAATACTTTGCATTCCTAGTTATTCCCTTGCTGGGGAGCTGGATCTGGTAACATGTAGGCCTTATTGTGCTCTCCAAGGACAATGACTCACAGTGAAATGGCTTTCACTGCAGCACAGAGCAGCCACAGACAAGAACCAGATAATTCACACCATTAAAACTCAAAGGGGCCATAATAGTTTTCAAGGGGAATAAAAAAGAAAGGCAATTGGAGTGGGTTTAACTATGAGCTGAAATGAATTCCAAGAATTGGTTAAACCTTGAGAATCCATCAGATAATGTAAAAAATATGTAAATTTAGCGAAATGGATATGTAATGCAACGCATAATAGTTTGGAACAATCTGATAATCCAATTAATTGAATGATGGAGATTAATGGAAAGTATTACTCAAATTTGGAATTACCAGATAACCCGAAGTTTAAGGATGAGGCAAAATCTTTGAGAAACAGCTCCGTTCAAATGTTCAGTATTTGGTCAGTATTTTACATCAGTATTTACTGTATAAGCCAAAACCAGGAGTGGGTGATAAATACAGAAGTGGTGACGTGTTTCTATTATACTTTTCCTCTGATTGTTCCACTTCCGGTTTTGGCTTACAAATACTGATGGAAAATACTGAACATGTGAACGTAGCCTTGAAGCGATGGCCGGGGGACCACCACAATGCAGGGAGACTACGGTACAGAAGATGAGGTGCAAACAACAAAGGATTAATTAATTGACAGGCAAGGAATGCAGTGTTAGGAAAGTGCAAAACAGGGGTATGCAATGAAAACAGACAATTTACAAGAATGATATTCTTTAGCTGGGCCATCAAACAGCACGGTTCACCAACTATCACAGCTCAGTGTATTTATCCAACAGGCAAAACAACACAGTAAAGTACAGTATGCTGCTACTCTCACTATAGCCTATCTGGCCTCTGCTACACCGGCCACACGGCTGCCGTGCTCTGTCTATTGCAGACTATCCTAAGCCCTAGCATGTGCACAGAAGGCGTTAACACTCACAGTAGCGTTGGTATCTCAGTCCAGTCCTGGGGGCACCTGCAGCTTTGCAGGATGGTGTGCACGTCTTCCTGGAAGCTCTGTGCAACGTGATCTTCTCCTTGGGTGCGGGTCCCAAGATGCTCCTAGAAACGGTGGATTCCCTCCTCTGGATTCCTTTCTTGTATTTCTAAGTGGCTCCTCGCGGCTCCACAGGAAAGCCACCTTGTTATCCCCAGAAGAGTTTACACAATCACGCAGGTTCAGTCAGTCTCAGGCTGTACGTTCTTTTCCTCACAGCTCCAGGCACGTCAGCTTCCTGCAGAAAATCTCGGTACTGAACACACACACAGAAAAGCAGCCCCTCCCCTCTCCAGTGCTGGCAGAACAATCCACACAGTCTTTTCTGCAGGGGAGAGCAGAATGTCCCATTGCGCTAACCAAGTGGGTGCTGTCTCTTAAAGTGGCAGCTTGTCTCTACTGTCCATAGCAAAGCCACCCCCTTACAGCCTAAATGACAATTGGGGCATTTAGAATTGAGCTATTGATGACTGTCAGGGTGTGACTTTATCATCCATCTTCGTGTCCGTCATTCATGCCAGTTTGACCTAGCAGCCATGCCTCCATCTGACATCAGTCTGGGTGACCTATGTAAAGAAGTCATCAGGTACTGAGAAGTGATTAAGGTTCACCCTTCCTTTTCTCACATTCTCTGACTGATCTACCGATTGGATTCCTCAACTCACTTTTTTACCACAACACAGCTTGGACTGTACTTCCACCAGCAATGCGTAGCTTTTCTGGGGACGGTAGTCTTAGTCTTGCCTGCATCAGACAGATTGCAGCTTAGAAAATCTCCATTTGTTATTGTAAGGGGATTCAAGAATGTTACTGCTTTCCCTTTCCATCTCAGGTGGTCCCGGTACCGCATGTTTTAGTGTAATGTAAAGTCGATGTATGTTTGTTGATGTATTGTGGTATTGCTACATGAGTAAATGTATTACCGGCTATAAGTAATGGCACTGGTACTGCAGAACCCGCTAGGGCCGGGGTGTACTAGGTACCGGGACGGTCAGTTCTTCAGGGGATGTCAAAGCAGCAGTGACCCGGTCCATGGCCCTGGGCGTGCAATGGAAATGAAGATGATTTTGGGGATTAAAGATGGGAATAATTCGTGACACCACCCGTGGTGTTCGGCAATGATAATATGGCTGACGCTGCAGTTCAGATCCACTAGGGCAGTTGGTGACGCAGCAGAGTTGGTACAGCTCTCCATGGGTAGAGCTAGGCCCCAGGGGAGTTATGGTCTAAAATGAGATGATGGTGGTCATAGTGCAAGGCAGGTGATGCTGTAAATAAATCGGAGGACACAGTGGAGTGCAGTCTTCACACTTTTACTCACAGTTCTTCCAGTTACAATCCCCAGCTGGGATGCTGTGTCCTCCGGGTCCGTGGTCCAGCCAGCTCTCAGGTAATTTGGGGTACACTTTGCCAGAACCCCCTTCTGATGTTCCTTTCCTGGCCTTCTCACTGTGCTGGCTCCCACCCCTCCTGCTCTGTGCCTCACACACAGTGTCCCAAGCCAGCAGCCTCAGATCCTGTCAGGCGACGTACTCTAGGTCATCTTCATCCTATGCGGCTGCCTTTTCAGCAAATGTGTATGGGTGTTGCTGTGGAACATACAGATACTACAGCCTCTGGTTTGCTAGCTGAGGCCGCAGTTTCCCCTCTAGTCTGGGGCCAGTCCCCTACTGCGACCTGGTCCTTCCACCCGACTACAGTCGGCGTGGATCCGGGCACCACGAGTGGATTCCTCACTTCTCGTGCTCCTATGACCCTTTCTTTCTCTTCTCACTCTCCTCTAGTCTAGGGACGGGCTCCTCACTGCTCCATTCCCCAGCACCAACTGGCTACTCCTATTCTCACTGTCACTCCCTTAAGCTGCTCTCCTTCTCCACTTTCTCCACCCACAAATTCTACCTTGTCCCTCCCTGGCTTTGAGAGGCCTAGTGTTGGATGCTAGTGTGTGGGTACTGGGTAGTGTCCCCTCCTTACCCGAGAGCGGAGTACCATGACTCTGGCTGAGGTGCAGTACCTCTGTGGTGACTGGACCCTCAGGGGCACCACAATACATGATTATGTGTATTACCATTCCCTGTAAAATGTACATGTCATATTATGTTCCTTTATACTGTATATTGTATTCATGTGTTATTGTCTTCTTACAATAGGGTAAGCGTAGTTCCTAATAGTGGCCGCTAGATGGGGCATTATAGTGTTCAAGGCTATCAGCTAGTGTATTGTGTGTAGTATAGGAATAGGGACAGGAAATAGTTAAGATAGGAGGGGCTGCTGTGGTAAGGCTAGATACAGGAAGAGTTAGAGCCAGAGGGCGAGGGACACCTGAACCGTCCACAAGGGCTATAAGTCCTGACACCACAGCAGCCACGCAGCGTTGAAGGAGTAAAGCCCAGTCATCCAACACAACAGGACATCACAGCAGCAGGCAGATATAGTTGGGGAGCCAATAGTGGTTTCAGTATGTGGCAACTCATCGCCTGGGCATACACCCTCAGGACCAGGGTGAAACGGCTGGAGGAACCTACAGATGCAGTGAGTTTGGGCAGAAAGGATGTGGCACAAGCTCAGGGAGCAGCACAGAAGGGAAGATGATTCTCCTTGTGGCTTCTGTCTCCAGGAAATAATGATCTTGCGTCTGGGGCGAAACAGACCAAGGGATGCATAACTGTAGCAGAGCTGTGCAGAGAGGATGCTGAGGAATTGTCAGGGATGGTCCGACCCAGGCCCGCTCTTTGTGATCACGAGAGTAGTGCAGGGAAAGAAAAGGAACATTGTGCTGTGAAGCCTGTGGTAAAAGCTGTGAAGACTTCAGGTTTGCTGTGTAATGAACTCAGTAAAGATGTTCTTGTTAAAGTTGAAATGGACTGTATCTCAGTTAATGTAAATCCGCCTGGAGAGGCTCCCCCCAGCGACGTAGGGAAAATCCTGAAGGAGTCAGACCTGGAGACACAGGTATACTGACTAGTGGACATTATTTTTCTGTGAGGAGAGGCTAGGACACTAAAGCTCAGGTGTCCTCAACTACGACTATGGTCCTGGCTGAACCTTACATTTGGCATAGTCGGCAGGATGTGACTACCTCGCAATGCTGAGGAACCACAAAGAGAGAAGTTGATGATGATTTGTGTGTAGCTGTTGTGCCCTTGGAAAATGGCAAAGAAGTTGTGGATGATGTGAAAGTAATTGCTGTGTTTAGAAAAGTTAAGGAAGAAGAATTTGTGGATGCTTTTGAATACCGGATGTGACTAACAAACTGGACTTGACTTATACCATGAAAGAGAGTGACATTGTGATGGCAAAGATGGCGGCTGTGAAGATGGTGGTAAATGAAGAAGACAACAACATGGTCCTCATCCTTCATGGGCGTCTCAGTACAGCAAAGGCGCCAAAATCCACCTGTCAATATTTCCTGATCTGCCCCTGGTGGCTGCGGCTGAAGAAAAGAAAAAATCGCCCTCCCCTAAAGAATTTGAGCAAATGGGTGGAGTTGTCAGAAGCAACCCCACCCTGGAACGGGTGGGGCCCAGAAGAGAGGCCTGTGTGCAGTGGCACACGACAATACATACCGGAGGAGGTTGGCTTTCTGGAGGAGGGTGAGCCGGGACGTCTTCTTCAGGAGCCGGAACATCAGTGGGAGTCGTAACTTCCTCCTGCAGAGCTGAGGTCGTGACGTCCTCGTCCTCCGGAGCACGGATCTCGTCAACAGGAGCTGCCACACGGGGAGATGAGATCTTCCCATTGGAAGCCTGAACCGGGAAGCCAGGAGTCAGAGACCGAGGGACCAGAAACTGTGACCGCCACGTAGGAGCCCGCTCCAGAAGTGGGATCTGAGCTGCTACTACATCTGTGGGAGCCAGACCGCGCAGCTGCAGCCACGGAGGAGTGCAGCAGTCACGGGACGGGTGTGTACAAGATGCTGTATTGGGAGGTGGTGAATACACCTCAGCCTTTATTCCCTGGAATGTGCGCCTGTTTCTCAGTCCTGTGTTCCGGAAAGCGGGCCCCTTGTTCTGTCAACTGGCCCCCAGGTCCAGGAGACCGGACTCATAGCCAGCACTAGTGCAACGTTGGGTGTCTCTTTTTACATACAGGCAGCAGAGAGCCCATTTCTTGCTACCTCTCAGTCTCATGCTGCCTCTGCTACATTGTTGCAGCCCATGGATTCTGCAGCGGCAGAGTCCTCTTCAGCCCATAAACGGGCAAGGAGCCAGGATGAAAAGGAGGCATGGAAAGCGTGGAACTGACTCACCAGTACCTTGCCGCTTGAAGTTGTGCGCGTTGCACCTTACAAGAAAAAAAGGGACTGTTCTGCATCCCTGCGGGCAATGGAGCCCTGGAACACCCCAAGAGATGGGTGTAATGTGGCCGGACGGCCTAAGTGAATGATCACTTCAGTTTGTTTTATTATTTTTCTTTTTGTTGCGCCTGTTGCGCCCTTTCTTCTGGAAAGCAGGAGCTACCTTTCAACTTTGGACTGTATCCGGATGGAGAAGAGGCTTGGTCTCAGTGGAGAGGGACCATGCTCTCTTC
The DNA here is from genome assembly GCF_039654945.1 of Dendrobates tinctorius. NCBI lineage: Eukaryota > Metazoa > Chordata > Amphibia > Anura > Dendrobatidae > Dendrobates > Dendrobates tinctorius. The sequence goes on along the minus strand of NW_027361697.1, from coordinate 23,042,720 downwards.
AAGGGAAGGGGGGGACCATTCACAAGAACTACCCACTAATGGGTCATGCTGTAAAAATATGTTTTTTTATATACATATATATTATTGCACTAAATAGGACTATATTTAGTGGACTTCACCTGGAGGACTGTGAGCCAGGATCATGCTCTAATTGCATGGACTGCGGTGCATTATTTTATGGACTCATCTCACGTTGAGTCAAAAAATTGTTAGTGGTAGTATTACTTCGTATTGCCTCCCTGCGTGGAGTATAAAGAAAATATGAAGGTTTAAGCTGTACTTTGGTCGGGGACAACCAAATTCTAGGGAGAGAAGGAAAGTAAGAGGATTGAAGAATGTTACTGCTTTCCCTTTCCTTCTCAGGTGGTCCCGGTACCGCGTGTTTTAGTGTAATGTAAAGTCGACGTATGTTTGGTGATATATTGTGGTATTGCTACATGAGTAAATGTATTACCGCCTATAAGTAATGGTACTACTACACGATTACGTGTATTACCATTCCCTGTAAAATGTACATATCATATTATGTTACTTTATACTGATTACTGTATTCATGTGTTATTGTATTCTTACAATAGGGTAAGCGTAGTTCCTAATAGTGGCCGCTAGATGGTTGGGCATTATAGTGTTCAAGGCTCTCAGCTAGTGTATAGTGTAGGAATAGGGACAGGAAATAGTTAAGATATGAGGGGCTGCTGTGGTAAGGCTAGACACAGAAAGAGTTAGAGCCAGAGGGTGAGGGACATCTGAACTGTCCACAAGGGCTATAGGCCCCGGACACCACAGCAGCCATGCAACGTTGAAGGAGTAAAACCCAGTCATCCAACACAACAGGGCATCACAGCAGCAGGCAGATATAGTTGGGGAGCCAATAGTGGTTCCAGTATGTGGCAACTCATCGCATGGGCAAACACCCTCAGGGCCGGGGTGAAACGGCTGGAGGAACCTACAGATGCAGTGAGTTTGGGCAGAAAGTAAGTGGTACAAGTTCAGGGAACAGCACAGAAGAGCAGGTCATTCTCCCAGTGGCTTCTGTCTCCAGGAAATAATGATCTTGCTTCTGGGGCGGAACAGACCAATGGATGCATATCCGTAGCAGAGCTGTGCAGAGAGGATGCTGAGGAATCCTCAGGGACGGTCCGGGCCCGCGCTTTGTGATCACAAGAGTAACACAGGGAAAGAAAAGAAACATTGTGTTGTGAGGCCTGTTGTAAAAGCTGTGAAGACTTTGGATGTGCTGTGTAACAAACTCAGTAAAGATGTTCTTGTTAAAGTTGAAATGGACTGTCTCAGTTAATGTAAATCCGCCTGGAGAGGATCCCCCGCAACGTAGAGAAGATCTTGAAGGAGCTAGACCTGGAGACACAGGTATGCTGACCAGTGGACATTATTTTTCTGTGAGGGGAGGCCAGGACACTAAAGCTCAGTTGTCCTCAGCTACGACTACGGTCCTGGCTGAACCTTATATTATCATAACATGTTTGTTCTGTGCCAGTGACACTATGGCTCCACATACCTGATAAGTCACGTGTGCGATCAGCAGATGTACCATCATAGGAGACGCTCACCGCCAAAGAAGATGTGAACAGTGCTAATCGACTCCTGTAAAGGGGAAATCAAACCCATTTATATGCCCTTTAGTCCAGCACTTTAGGACCCCTTCTTTGAGCCAGAAGAGAGATTTCTTGGTAAGAGGAGCTCCTGCAATGTCAGACAGAGCAAGTCCATGATGAATATACATTAAGTTGAATGAGGATCGAGTTAAATTCAAATTTCCTCAAATTCATGGTTTCAAGAAAATTCAGACATTTTGAGATTCAATTTGGGGGTAGAGAAAGAAAATCTTCCCCATCACCATTTCCAAAATTGCTGAAGAATAAGAGCGCAAACTAATATCATTTTTGCGTTGCCACGCAAGCCCCCATATAATGTCCTGTAGCTATGACATCTTACGGATTATCATACCTTGTAATGTGGTGGTCAGTACCTGGGCCATCACAGATCACTGGTTCCCAGCGGAGCACAGTCTGTACGTCTGAATCATTTTCCATCTCCCGAGTGACTGTAAGCTCTTATGATCAGTGGGCTCCTCTCTCTCCTGTAGAGTGTTAGCTCTTATGGTCAGGGGAGTCCTTTCTCTAGTGTAAGATCTTAAGGTTAACGTTGTCCTCTCTCTTTCCTCTGTAGAGTGTAAGCTCTTTTGATCAATGGGGTCCTCTCTTTTTGTCCTGTAAAGTGTAAGCACTTAAGGTCATGGGGTCCTCTCTCTCTCACCTCACTTCCACGTGTATTTTCTGAGTAATTACACACTTTCCAGTATTGAGATTCATGTAAACTTATTTGCCATTAATTGAATGTTTTGTGAAAACTCTGCAAAGTTAGTGAAATCAGATTTCAAAATATCGAATCATCTATACTAATATGTATAGATGAGTAGATCTTTTGAAATTTGATTTTTTTTTCTCCAGCACAGCTGATCACTGGGGTCAACAGTAGTCTAAATTGGTCTGTAAGAAATGATGCAGCGCAGCTGCCTCCCCGAGAGAATAGGGAGTAAGTGGGTAGATGTGTCCAGATACTGGCCCAGACACATCTGCTCTATGTAAGAGACTCATATTGTGCCCAGAACACATTGAGCCCATCAGTTTTAATTACTATGAGGATCAAACCCCCAGTTATGTAAGGCTGGTTTCACACTTGCGTTTTGCAGAGCTGCGGAGGGCTGCATACGTCCTCCATTAAGCCCCTCCCACTGCCACACCTCTTACATTCAGCTCCGCCTACGTCGGCATGCGTCCTGCATACCTATCTTTAACATTGGGTATGTAGGCCATGCGAATGTATGCAGATGCCTCCACATGCGTCGTTTTGACGCTGCGCCGACCGCAACAAAATGCAACTTGTTGCATTCGATGCAGTTCAGCGCAGCGTCAAAACGACGCATGCGGAGGCATCCACATACATTCGCATGGCCTGTGTACCCAATGTTAAAGATAGGTACGCAGGACTCATGCCAACGTAGATGGAGCTGAATGGAAGAGATGCAGCAGTGGGCGGGGCTTAACGGAGGAAGTGCGCAGCTCTCCGCAGCTTTGCCCAACACAAGTGTGAAACCAGCCTAAGTGCAAGTGAAACACAAGTAAATGTAGGACTGTCCACTGCTGATCATCACACATTTACTTTATATAGGTCCAGTAGTGTAGCTACTGGGGGGCAGAGGGGGCCCTTGCCCCGGGCCCCATCACATGAAGGGGCCCACCGAGAGTGGCTGTCACTTTTTTATGATGCAGAACACAGCACAAGAGGAGAGCAGGAAAATGCCTGCTCCCCTGCCTGCCTGAGATTCTGCACGCCGTCTAGCACAGTGGCCAGTTGCAGAGTTTCCCTCCTGGCTCCTGCAGTCTACAGTGCTGGGTTTACTGACCTGAGAAGCTTCTTCCATGGTGCAATTTGGTGCATGCTGGGATTGGCTCAGGGACGCTGGGTCCTAGTGCCCACCCTGCATTTCTCCCAGACACTTCCTAGGACCACTGCCTGCAAAGTAACCTGGTAAGTGGGGATGGAAAGTAAATATACTAGATTGATTAAACGTAGGCATGTCATGGTCACTGGGGAGCTGAATGTGAGAGGATGAGGGTATTGTGGGGGGACAGGGCACTGGGGAGTGAATGTGAGAGGATGGGGGTAATGTGGGAGAGGGGGAGAGGGCACTGGGGAGTGAATGTGAGAGGATGGGGGTATTGTGGAGGCTGAATTGGAGGAGGGGGACAGGACACTGGGGATTGAATGTGAGAGGATGGGAGTATTGTGGGGGAGGGAGGACAGGGCACGGGGGGGCTAAATGTGAGAGGATGGGGGTACTGTGGGGTAAGAAGGACAGGGCACTGGGGGATGAATGTGAGAGGATGGGGGTATTGTGGGGACTGAAGTGGAGGAGGGGACAGGGGTTAGGATTAGGGGTATTATTACTTTTTAGGGACAAAAAGTGGCAGGCACTAGCACGGGGCATTAATATTTTTATGGGGGAATTTTACCATCTAGAGAGCACAAAGGTGGCATTATTACTATGTAAGGGGCACAGTGGTGGCATTACTATGTGGGGTGGTAAGAGGAGCCATTATTGTACCACACAGCAGGTGCTGTAGGACACATATGGCAGCAGCGGCTCAGTATTGGAGTATCAGAGTTTGCTCACTTTGGGCATAGATATGGACAGTGCAGGAAATGTGAGAAGTCAGATGTGTCTTTGTTGTAATCTCTGCAGATGAGTCCTGGCTGGAGAAGTTGTCATGTCAGTCTGGGCCAGATGGAAAAGATGGGAAAAGTGAACGATTCCATAAGAAGGAACGTCAGCTGTAAGTCACTATCTATAACTGTACTGTAATCTCTTATATAGTCTGCAGGACTTGTATCTACCACTATATGTTCTCCATATAGTAATAGAAGTGTTGGTTTTTGTATATAGATTTATTTTCAATCACAGCACGGTCAACTGCTGATGTTCCCCTATACTCACAATTAGGGTGCACCACGTAGCTGTAGTAAGGATTACCTGGTTATGGGCCCACTCAGATCTCAGATTTTTCGCCCTCCGCCTAAGCTGAAACCCTAGCTACGCCTCTGCATAGGTCGCTTTATAATCTCTACACCTTGGCCGATTGAAGGAGTCCTTGATTCTCTAGCCAGTTCTATCTTCAAAAAGTCATTTTTCTACTTTTACTCCAATTGTTCTTTTTTCCTGTATTATCTTAAAATGAATGTGTCACAGAAATGCAATCTGTAATGTTAACAGATCTTCCAAGTGCTCATAATCACGTCTAAGGGATATTTTTATAGCCTAAAAGATTAACGTTGTCTAAATCAGGCAGAAAGTAATGAAGGTTTAAAAACTGCAAAATTACGAAAGGAAAAATGATGTGTCCCCCAAGCCCCCGCTAAATGTGGAAATTATTCTGCGGCTACAGTAAACTAAGTAATAGCACATGAATAATGGATGTTCATTTAACTCTTTGTGAGGTGTGATACAATATGATTTATATCACTGCAATGTGTTTTCTTTTTCTTCATTTCGTGCTTGGCCACAGAGCAGCTTGGATGACATGACGGAACAATGGCTCCCAGACATCATGATATCATCTCTACTTAGGATACACATGGAAACAGGAAACAAATGTTACCAGAAATCAACATTGGAGACCTTGCTGGGGGTCCTCGTTAAAATAGTAAATAGTAATGAAGAGCCGAGATCATGGTTTATCAAGAAAAAAAACATATGTACATGACAATGAGAAGCACATAAATATCAAGGGTCCATGCAGACTGCATTGCTTATCAAGTGGGGAGTTAAAGGGCGGTGGTGGGTAAGGGCTCGGGGTTAAGCTCCGATTAACTGGGTTTTTTAAATTTTATTTAAGGATAGAGGCCTTGTCAGTGCAGTGCTCTGCATTAAATAAGGGGTCGGCAAACGGCATCCTAACTCTAGGTGGTAGTACTCTTCTTTGAGGAGTTATATACATACACTACTGGAGGTTAAATTGACCTGGGAAAGGTATAATTATAGAGACAACCTAAAAGGCACATTCACGGTAATGTCCCATCCCCTGATGATGCCGACTTGTCGGAGAAACATGTTGGAGTGAAATATGTAGCATGACTAAATTTTACATATGCAATATTTGCCATATTATCAACTGACGGTACCCGGGCTGTTATTTTAATAATAATAAGGAGATAAGCTATCGCTACTCAGTATAATAACAACTAAAAAATGGCAAATATGAAGTAGTTATTTCAATTCTGACCTCATAATATGAATTTTAAAGTGATATTACACAAGTTAAATTTTCTTGACCTGCTAGAGCGGGGTCTATCTAGTGGTCTCTAGACTTCCCTGAGGAAGCTGAATTTTGGCCATACATATGGGGAATCTTTTTTTCTCCCTTACAAGAAATTTTTCCTTTCATTTAATTCCTTCATATTTCTGACCCAGATTGGTAATATTCAATGTGTTAATTCAAATTTTCATTACTGGTACTGCTCATATGATATCAGATGTTGTGCTATTTTTCTATTATTGTTTATATATACTTTTCTGTATTATTTCATTTGTGTGTCATGTGTTTGCTTAACAGTTCCAGGTGGTCCTTTGTTGGATATTTATTGATATCTATTGTGCGGGAATCAATTGTCTCATAATTTGAGCTTAGATTGTTATTTTCATGGTGGCACATTGTTTTTGGGCTTGTTTTAATTGGTTTCAATCTGTATATATTTGGGGTTTTTTGTGTTATTGAAAAAAAATATTACATTTTAGGATGTGCCTGTTTAGTCATTGTTTCCTTTCCTCCTTGTAAGCTATATGATTATTTCACTATGCAATGAATGATCACTCCTTACTATTTTGGTGGCATCCGCTTCTTCTAAATGATTTGTGATAGGAAGTACCGACATGATCCTGATGCCGCTAACATCAAGGCATTCTGTACATATCCTGGCTGGTGCAAACAGTCATGTAACAGTGGCCAGCATCAGTACACATTGCTGCACAGACTGCATCCTCTTTGCCATCGATGAGACATCGCACAGGTTTTATGTTGCAGATTTTCATTGAAATTGTAATTAAATTATTATAATTTTACTGTAAAAAAGAAAAACTTAGGACTCATGTAAACTGGTACAGAACCTGGTACATATAATATCATGGAATCCAACAGACTTGTTTCCACTGTACATGTACGGAGGAGGTACAACAATTTTTGGCTTTTAATGGGGCTGTAGAATGGCTGTGTGCATATGAAGTAGAGGCTTAAATAGAATCCTTATGTTTTAACTGGCCTCTGCATTAGTAAAGGTGGGTTTACATGGTTGCTGCCCAGAACCAACACTGATCAATGATTTAGCAAGCTGATTGACACTTGCTAATGGGGTTGTCCACTTCTCAGACAACCCCTTCTCAAATGCCATATTCCACCATATAAAATGAACCACCTGCTGATTGGTTGTAGGACTCGTAGGCACACATTGCTGGAACGGTGCCGTCACCAGAGGTGAATACATGCTGGTTTATCTTACACAGAATATAGCTATTGAGAAGGGGTTGTCCGAACAATGGAAAACACCTTTAAACCCTCTTACTTTAGCCAATGAAAATTGTATGGGATGGGAGTAGAAGTATTTTTAAAAGGAACCTGACACCTCGAAAAATGCTATTTGCCTGCAAAAAAGGGTTAATCTATAGTGTTATAAGGCTATTCGTCCACCCTAGTTGAAGTGCACAGATGTTCTCCAAAGCGACCTGTCAATCGAAGTGCCGTGGCATCCTTATAGATGCCGCTCACACTATAGTGCTGTGAGTGGTGACTGTAGGCACTCCCTGCACACCTCCATGACTGAAAGCCAGCGGCTCCCAAGAAGAAATAAGTTCACTTTCCCCAAGTAGGGTGGCCAGACAGCATTGTAATGCTATTCAATTGCAGATTAACCCTATATCTGCAAGTAAATAGAGCTTTCTGAGGCATCAACTTCCATTCAATACGATCAAATATTCTCCATGCATTTTGCATATGGTTGGTGGTACATTCTCTGTTTACATAGGGACATGTGCTAGTGACAATGATGATTATTGGGCACGCACAAAGAATCCAATCAGCCAACTAAAAAACGTTTGGTTCATATGCCGGGTGATCAGTGGCGTGTTTACATTGGCTTCTAATGAATGGTCTTTCAACTGATAATTGACCCCAGTATTGGGACCTTCAGGGTGCAGCCATTCATGCTATGGTTGGCTGTGCCACACCACCACAAATCTGCAATGAGCCAATAGCCAATAGACTTTCTTTCATAATGCAACCATTGGCTCTGCATGGGTGGGTGCAGTTTTATTCATGCGGTGAGCAGCATGTTGTAGAACCCCTGGTGTGGCCATTTCCAAGTGATACAAAGTCATTTTTGCTTCTGTGGGGAAGGTGACTTGACAGACAGACTTGACTGGAAGTAGGAGGGGATGATTTGTGCACTACAGATGGAAATTGACATTGACAGAAGGGTAACAGCAGGGAAAGACAGAAAAGGGTCCATGCCGTCAGACTCTACACCCCCTTCTCCATGCGAGTGGCGGTGGTATATCGTCCTCCCGGCCCCTCCCATCAGTTCCTGGATCATTTTGCCACTTGGCTTCCACATTTTCTCTCCTGTGACATCCCTACCCTCATCATGGGAGATTTCAACATCCCCATTGCTCTTCCCCTCTCCCCATCTGCTACTCACCTTTTATCTCTAACCTCCTCATTTGGCCTTTCGCAGCTTACTAATTCTCCAACGCATGAAGACGGAAACTCCCTCGACTTGGTCTTCTCTCGGCTTTGTGCAGTGGATGATTTTGCAAACTCCCCTCTCCCGCTCTCTGACCACAATCTTCTTTCATTCTCTATAAAGAACTGCCAGGCTGCTCAGGTCACCCCCACTGTCCAGACTTATAGAAACACACAGGCCATTAACACCCAGAAACTTCTGAAGAACTTGCAGTCTTCATTGGCCCCTATCTCCTCCCTCTCATGTCCTGATTCTGCTTTGAAGCATTACAATGAAACACTTCAAACTGCCCTGGATGAATTTGCACCCCCTATAAATAGAACACCACAACGCAGACGGCGACAACCCTGGCACACGGTGCAAACACGTTTCCTGCAGCGGTGCTCCAGGTGCGCCGAACGTCTGTGGAGAAAATCCAATCTACACGAAGATTTCATCCATTTTAAGTTTATGCTTAGAACATACAACACTGCCCTTCACCTCTCCAAACAAACCTATTTCAACACCCTCATCATCTCACTGTCCAATAACCCGAAACGTCTCTTTGACACTTTTCATTCTCTACTCAATCCAAGAGTACAGGCCCCAACCACTGAGCTCCGAGCTGACGATCTGGCCAATTACTTCAAAGAAAAAATTGACCAGATCCGACAGGAAATTATCTCCAAATCCCCTCATACCATGCACTGTCCTCCCTCCCCCACTGCATCTAACTCACTCTCTGATTTTGAACCAGTCACAGAAGAAGAAGTAAGCAGGCTCCTTGCATCTTCTCGCCCAACTACTTGCACCAGTGACCCATTTCCGTCACATCTCCTCCAGTCCCTTTCCCCTGCTGTCACCCCTCACCTAACTAAAATATTTAACCTCTCTCTCTCTTCTGGTATTTTCCCCTCCTCATTTAAGCATGCCATCATACATCCACTACTTAAAAAACCATCCCTCGACCAAAATTGTGCCGCTAACTATAGACCTGTCTCTAATCTTCCCTTCATCTCTAAACTCCTGGAACGCCTGGTCCACTCCCGTCTTATCCGCTATCTCTCAGAAAACTCTGTTCTCGACCCTCTCCAATCCGGTTTCCGCTCTTTACACTCCACTGAAACTGCCCTCACTAAAGTCTCTAATGATCTGCTAACAGCTAAATCAAATGGTCATTACTCCATGCTAATTCTCTTGGATCTCTCTGCAGCATTCGACACTGTGGATCATCAGCTCCTCCTCACTATGCTCCGTTCCATTGGCCTCAAGGACACCGTTCTCTCCTGGTTCTCCTCCTATCTCTCCGACCGCTCCTTTACTGTTTCTTTTGCCGGTTCCTCCTCCTCTCACCTTCCTCTTACTGTTGGGGTTCCTCAAGGATCGGTTCTAGGCCCCCTCCTCTTCTCCTTGTACACTGCCCCTATTGGTCAAACAATCAGTAGATTTGGTTTCCAGTACCATCTCTATGCTGATGACACCCAATTATACGCTTCTTCTCCTGACATCACGCCAGCCTTTCTAGAAAACACTGGCGATTGTCTAAACGCTGTGTCTAATATCATGTCCTCACTATATCTGAAACTGAACCTATCAAAGACTGAACTCCTTGTGTTTCCTCCCGCTACTAATGTACCTACACCCGACATTGCCATTTCCGTCTGTGGTTCCACTATTACTCCCCAGCAACATGCCCGCTGTCTTGGGGTCATACTTGATTCCGAGCTTTCCTTTGCCCCCCACATTCGATCACTGGCTCGCTCTTGTCATCTGCACCTCAAAAACATTTCTAGAATTCGACCTTTTCTTACTTTTGACTCTGCAAAAACTCTTACTGTTTCTCTTATTCATTCTCGTCTCGACTATTGTAACTCTCTTCTAATCGGTCTCCCTCTTACAAAACTCTCCCCTCTCCAATCTGTCTTGAATGCTGCAGCCAGGATCATATTCCTCACCAATCGTTACACCGATGCCTCTACCTTGTGCCAGTCATTACACTGGCTACCCATCCACTCCAGAATTCAGTATAAACTTATTACCCTCACCCACAAAGCCCTCCATGGCTCAGCACCACCCTACATCTCCTCCCTTGTTTCAGTATACCACCCTACCCGCGCCCTCCGTTCTGCTGATGACCTGAGGTTAGTATCCTCAATAGTCAGAACCTCCCACTCCCGTCTCCAAGACTTTACACGTGCCGCGCCAATTCTTTGGAATGCACTTCCCAGGTCAATACGATTAGTCCCCAGTCCCCACAATTTTAAGCGTGTCCTGAAAACGCATTTATTCAGACTGGCCTATCGCCTCAACACATTAACCTAACCTATCCCTGTGTGGCAGAGCCAAAAATTTTACCATAACCAGGTTCCCAGCATCATGTTCCCACATGCTTTATGCATCCATTAGCCCTCTGTGTCTGTACTGTTACACACTTAACATTATGGCTGGTCCATACAATCAGGGCAACTGTTACCACCCACCTTTCGTGTCTACCTCTTTCCTCATAGACTGTAAGCTTGCGAGCAGGGCCCTCACTCCTCTTGGTATTTGTTATAATCTACTGTATGTGATTATTGTTATGCTGTAATGTCTATTGTCTGTACAAATCCCCTCTGAAATGTAAAGTGCTGCGGAATATGTCGGCGCTATAAAAATAAAATTTATTATTATTATTATTAAAAGGGAGTGCAGTACCGGGATTTGACCACAAGATGGCAGGGGGGAGTGTAGTTCAGGACTTGACATCAGCTTACGGCTATAGAAGCTGCTTAGTCATGGGGGGGCTGGGAGATAGGAACCCAGGAGGGAAATTCCCAGTGAGAGAGGGGATAAATAGGACAGGTTAGGCTTCCAGGCTAGGCTAGTCCCGGGAGGAGCTCAGGAGGAGAAGACTCAGGACAGAAGACTGAGAACGGTGGAAGAGCTCGACCAGGGGACTGACAGGAAGAGACAGTCAGGGGGGTGGCCCTGACACAACGGACCGCAGTACAGACGAGGCCCTGGGGGTAACGATTGAACGACGACCTCGGGCAGGTGAATCGCTGGCGGTAGATTGGTCTAGGACTGCCCCAGCGAAAGATCCGCGAGGGACGTCATCACGACAGAAGGAAAGGTGAAGGTTCCCGGGCCTGGAAACGGAGAGCTGTAAACGTGCTGCGGTGTATGGCTACGGTCGTCAGGAGGACGGCCAATAAACTCGGACCTGTTACAATTGGAATCTGCCTCCGTCTCATCTTTGCATCGTCTGGTCGTGATAAGCAGTGGACCATCCCCCCCAATCCGGGCCCCTACTTCACTTCTACAAGTTTTTTTTATAATGTCTTATAAATCAATTTTCTAATATTTAGTGATTAGTATGTCTGGTGCTGAAGAGCTTTCCATACATTTCATGGAGATGTTTAAGCTATCTCTTATATATTATAAAATGTAACACCCATTAAACATTGCTTCACTCCATCATGGTAATTCTGCTCTTTTCCAAAAGGCCCTTCAATGGTTTGACATGTAAATGAGACTTGGCAATTCCTGGGATGACGAGTGTTGCCAGATAGAACATTTACAATGTGATAGTGTAAATTCCTTCTGAAAGGTTCATGAAAGAAAAATAGCCATTCTTTGATTTATGCGTAAAAGATGCATCACTTAAACCACTTTTTACATTTAACATGTTAAAATGTTTCACTGATTTTTTTTTTTTTTTACTATAATTCAATTGTGTGCGGCCTGACAGCTATGTATGGCGCTGCTCATAACATCCGTGATCAGAATGATCCTTAATTGTGCTGCAGAAATAAACGATTCTCCTGGCAGAGACCAGCAAACTTGACAACGCACATTTTGTGAAAAAAATATATTTGGGTTCACAATCAAATCTTATTAAGGATAAGAACATTGATCCTAGATGTCAGGCTCAATATTATATAATCACGTTTTTTAGAATTTGTTTTGTTTTAATTTACATATTTTGAGTTATTTAGACTAGTTCTTTAATCATTATTAAATAATGATATATAATATTAAATCTTTTGTTGTACTTTTAAGCAAAACTTGTGAGTATAGAGACAGCAAGACTGTAGGACAACAAGGACATTGTGCTCTTTTATATGTGCCAACGTAATGTTAAATGTATAGATTTTTTGATATGTCAATATGTTTTTTCTTTTTTTCACAATCTGTGTTAAATCTAAATACCATAAATTTAGAAATGCTCACATTGGCCACTGTAGCTTTTTACAACTTTAAGTTCTTTTCGCTTTAGGAAACAACATATGTACATCGTCAAAATGGTCAGACCCTGACCCTATGTTTTGTATTGAAGCATCTAATGAACTTGTTCAAATGTCTTTGTAAAGGGAGTAGATTCAGCTGTGATATCATATATTGTAATTGGTAGATCATATGTTATCAGCTGTGTATGGAAGTGTTACCTGTCATTATAATCCTGCCTCTGATGACAATGAGCCTGCTGAAAACTTGAACGGGCAGAAACTATGAGTCTAAAAAAACTGCAGTGGCCAGCATGAGAATTGCTAGATTTGAAGATTTGATATGATATGAAAGAAACAAACATTGGGAAAAATTTGTAAAACTATATTTAATGCAGAACTCTGATTTTAAATAGCCATTTTCTGATGATAGTTTCCCTTTAAGCCAACGGTCACACTATCAGCATTTGGTCAGTATTTCGCATCCGTGTTTGTACGCCAAAACCAGGAGTGGGTCAAAAATGCAAAAATGTAGAAGTGGTGACTAGAGTTGAGCGACTTTTGCTTTTTTAGGGTCGCGTTTCGTTTCGTGAAACCCGACTTTTCCAAAAGTCGGGTCGAGCAAGATCGTCCGATTATAGGGAAAAGTCGGGGTCGTCCCGAAACACGAAACCCAATGTAAGTCAATGGGGAATAAAAGTTGGCAGTGAGAGGAGGACAGGAAACACACCTACAGTGCCCATTTGAATGCCAAAAGCATCAATTCTTCTTACTTAAGCTTGTCAACCTTAATTAACTTCATAATACAAGTTACGCACTGAAAAATGGGGGTTATTTGGCTAAATTTGTGGGGGGGGAGGGCTGGCTGCAGGTTTTCATGTGCCCTGGGCGAAAGAGCGCCCCTTTAACACATACCACAACTCATCATGCTCCGATACGGCAGAGAAATAGCGGTATAGTACAATGAAAAATACCTCACTTTTTACATCTCATGACGAGGCCCATCTATTTCTCCATACAAAATCATTGGTCCCATATAATGTTTGAAACAGTATATGATGAGCTCCACATAATGCTACAGTATATGTTGGTCCCCATGGATGAAGCTCCACTGTCTTATGGGCCCAAATAATGCTCCAAACATAATGGGCCCCATTTCTAATGCTCTAGTGTATAATGGGCCCTGTAAATGCTGCTCCAGTGTCTGATGTCCACCTTTGGAATGTTCCAGTGTATGGTGGGCCCCATCTATCATTCTCCAGAGTATAGTGCTCCCCAAAAATTGCTGTCCCAACATAGAAAACAATCAAATAAGTCTCCTCGCTAGGGAATCCCTGTACTTGTCTGGACAGGTGCTGTAGCTTGCTTAACAGCTCGCCAGCCGTTCTCACGCCCAGTATGGATTGCACGTGATTGCACAAAGGTTAGAAAGGGTACCGTATCCCTGGATAACATGTATGGATAGCGTACACATTCAAAATATATGTCTATACAGCATGAGGCAGGCTCAGACGGTGTTAGGCCCAGTATGGATTGCACGTCATTGCACAAAGGTTAGAAGGGGTACCGTATCCCCGGATAACATGTATGGATAGCGTACACATTCAAAATATATGTCTATACAGCATGAGGCAGGCTCAGACGGTGTTAGGCCCAGTATGGATTGCACGTCATTGCACAAAGGTTAGAAAGGGTACCGTATCCCCGGATAACATGTATGGATAGCGTACACATTCAAAATATATGTCTATACAGCATGAGGCAGGCTCAGACGGTGTTAGGCCCAGTATGGATTGCACGTCATTGCACAAAGGTTAGAAAGGGTACCGTATCCCTGGATAACATGTATGGATAGCGTACACATTCAAAATATATGTCTATACAGCATGAGGCAGGCTCAGACGGTGTTAGGCCCAGTATGGATTGCACGTCATTGCACAAAGGTTAGAAGGGGTACCGTATCCCCGGATAACATGTATGGATAGCGTACACATTCAAAATATATGTCTATACAGCATGAGGCAGGCTCAGACGGTGTTAGGCCCAGTATGGATTGCACGTCATTGCACAAAGGTTAGAAGGGGTACCGTATCCCCGGATAACATGTATGGATAGCGTACACATTCAAAATATATGTCTATACAGCATGAGGCAGGCTCAGACGGTGTTAGGCCCAGTATGGATTGCACGTCATTGCACAAAGGTTAGAAAGGGTACCGTATCCCCGGATAACATGTATGGATAGCGTACACATTCAAAATATATGTCTATACAGCATGAGGCAGGCTCAGACGGTGTTAGGCCCAGTATGGATTGCATGTCATTGCACAAAGGTTAGAAAGGGTACTGTATCCCTGGATAACATGTATGGATAGCGTACACATTCAAAATATATGTCTATACAGCATGAGGCAGGCTCAGACGGTGTTAGGCCCAGTATGGATTGCACGTCATTGCACAAAGGTTAGAAGGGGTACCGTATCCCCGGATAACATGTATGGATAGCGTACACATTCAAAATATATGTCTATACAGCATGAGGCAGGCTCAGACGGTGTTAGGCCCAGTATGGATTGCATGTCATTGCACAAAGGTTAGAAGGGGTACCGTATCCCTGGATAACATGTATGGATAGCGTACACATTCAAAATATATGTCTATACAGCATGAGGCAGGCTCAGACGGTGTTAGGCCCAGTATGGATTGCACGTCATTGCACAAAGGTTAGAAAGGGTACCGTATCCCCGGATAACATGTATGGATAGCGTACACATTCAAAATATATGTCTATACAGCATGAGGCAGGCTCAGACGGTGTTAGGCCCAGTATGGATTGCACGTCATTGCACAAAGGTTAGAAAGGGTACCGTATCCCTGGATAACATGTATGGATAGCGTACACATTCAAAATATATGTCTATACAGCATGAGGCAGGCTCAGACGGTGTTAGGCCCAGTATGGATTGCACGTCATTGCACAAAGGTTAGAAGGGGTACCGTATCCCCGGATAACATGTATGGGTAGCGTACACATTCAAAATATATGTCTATACAGCATGAGGCAGGCTCAGACGGTGTTAGGCCCAGTATGGATTGCACGTCATTGCACAAAGGTTAGAAGGGGTACCGTATCCCCGGATAACATGTATGGATAGCGTACACATTCAAAATATATGTCTATACAGCATGAGGCAGGCTCAGACGGTGTTAGGCCCAGTATGGATTGCACGTCATTGCACAAAGGTTAGAAGGGGTACCGTATCCCCGGATAACATGTATGGATAGCGTACACATTCAAAATATATGTCTATACAGCATGAGGCAGGCTCAGACGGTGTTAGGCCCAGTATGGATTGCACGTCATTGCACAAAGGTTAGAAAGGGTACCGTATCCCCGGATAACATGTATGGGTAGCGTACACATTCAAAATATATGTCTATACAGCATGAGGCAGGCTCAGACGGTGTTAGGCCCAGTATGGATTGCACGTCATTGCACAAAGGTTAGAAAGGGTACCGTATCCCTGGATAACATGTATGGATAGCGTACACATTCAAAATATATGTCTATACAGCATGAGACAGGCTCAGACGGTGTTAGGCCCAGTATGGATTGCACGTCATTGCACAAAGGTTAGAAGGGGTACCGTATCCCCGGATAACATGTATGGATAGCGTACACATTCAAAATATATGTCTATACAGCATGAGGCAGGCTCAGACGGTGTTAGGCCCAGTATGGATTGCACGTCATTGCACAAAGGTTAGAAAGGGTACCGTATCCCTGGATAACATGTATGGATAGCGTACACATTCAAAATATAGGTCTATACAGCATGAGGCAGGCTCAGACGGTGTTATGCCCAGTATGGATTGCACGTCATTGCACAAAGGTTAGAAGGGGTACCGTATCCCCGGATAACATGTATGGATAGCGTACACATTCAAAATATATGTCTATACATCAGGAGGCAGGCTCAGACGGTGTCAGGCACAGTATGGATTTGACGGCCCAGATTACACAGCGGAGGAGCAGGGAGAGGGAAAGATTGCAAATGCTGGGGCCCTGGCCAAGCAAGGGGGGCCCACTCGTGGGCGTTGGTACTGGCACTGGGCCCCTCATAGTACAGCGGTGTGTCTGACGGCGGGTGTGCACCACCACCGTCAGAGACACTTGATTGCACTATGAGGGACCCTGTGCCAGTGCCCGCGCCCAAGAATCGGCCTACCCACCTGTCCAGGGCAACGGCACTCGCACGGTGTCGTGCGCTAGGTGGTGACCCCGGCCATGGGGGGGGAGGCAGCACAGTTAGGGAGTTTTAGAAAGTGGCATATGTTGATGTTGGACATTCAACTGATGCAAAAGGCGAAATAGGTGAAGTCCCAGGAAGAGGTGGACCAAAGCAAGCCATTTTTCTGTCACCCTATGTGTCATCAGGGGAAGGTGGGACAAAATCCTTGGAAACCCATGCGTGGTTCATTTTAATGAAGGTTAGATCATCCACATTTTGGGTTGACAGACGGGTCCTTTTTTCTGTCAGGATTGATCCAGCTGCACTGAAGACTCTTTCCGATAACACACTTGCAGCTGGGCAAGCGAGCTCCTGTAAGGCATATTGGGCCAATTCAGGCCAGGTGTCCAGTTTAGCGGCCCAATAGTCAAAGGGGAATGACTTGTGTGGGAGAACATCGATATGGGAGGAAAAGTAGTTTGTAACCATAGTTGACAACTGCTGTCTCCTGTCACTTTCCATCGATGCAGTATTACCAGTTGTGTGAGCGGTATTTGAAAAATCAGTCCACAACATTGTCATGAAACCCCTGTCTCCAACGCCACTTCTGCTGTGTGCACCACGAACACCTCTGCCAAGCTGCCCCCGGCCCGTACGGCTCATGTGAGAACCATCACCGCTGCTGTGTGCTGGGAATGCCTCAAGCAACCGATTTACCAGAGTTGCTTGTTTATTAGCCAATATTAGGTCAAGGTTCTCCTGTGGCATGATGTTTTGTAATTTGCCTTTATAGCGTGGATCCAGGATGCTGGCCAACCAGTAGTCGTCATTGTTCATCATTTTGGCAATGCGGGGGTCCCTTTTTAGGATCCGCAAGGCATAATCTGACATGTGGGCCAATGTTCCCGGTGTCAATGATGCACTGCGAGTGCTGGGTGAAGGAGCACTTTCTGGCAAATCCACATCCCTCCAGTCACGCACAAACCCTGTACCAGACCTTGCCACGCCAACATTTTCACTTGCCCCACGAGATGCATCCTCCTCCCCTAAGTAATCATCCCCATCATCCTCCTCCTCCTCCTCCTCTTCTTCCTCCACCTCGTCCAGGAGAGGTCCCTGAGCAGACAATGGCTGAATGTCATCAAGGATTCCCTCCTCCTCTTCCTCCTCATCAACATTGGCTGCAGACGCCTGCTCCTTAAGGTGCGTCAAAGTTTGCATGAGCAGACGCATAAGTGGGATGCTCATGCTTAGAATGGCGTCGTCTGCGCTTACCAGCCGTGTGCATTCCTCAAAACACTGAAGGACTTTACAAAGGTCTTTCAGCTTCGACCACTGCACGCCTGTCAACTCCATGTCTGCTCTCAAAGTGCCTGGCCGTGTATCCTCCCACAAATGCATTATGGCCTGCCTCTGCTCGCACAGCCGCTCCACCATGTGCAGGGTGGAGTTCCACCTTGTTGCAATGTCGATAATGAGGCGGTGGTTGGGAAGGTGGAGCAATCGCTGCAGCTTCTGCATACGAACGGAGTGTACAGGCGACCGGCGGATGTGCGCGCACAGTCTTCGCACCTTCTGGAGCAGGGCTGTTAACTCCGGATAATTTTTGAGGAAGCACTGCACCACCAGGTTCAAGGTGTGAGCCAAGCAAGGTATGTGGCTGAGTTTTGAAAGGGCTATGGATGCCACAAAATTACGGCCGTTATCACTAACTACCTTGCCTGCCTCAAGATGTACACTGCCCAGCCATGACTCAGTTTGTCGCTTCAAGTACTCGGCCAGCACCTCGGCGGTGTGTCTGTCGCCCAAACACATCATCTGCAACACAGCCTGCTGACGCTTTCCACTAGCTGCTCGATAGGGGGACACATCGTGTGCAACAGTGGCAGCTGCAGATGGAGTGCTCGTACGACTGCGCTCTGTGGACGAGCTGTCGCTTCTGGAGGAGGAGGAGGAGGAGGAGGGTCGAACGCCTACAGCCAACTGTTTCCTAGACCGTGGGCTAGGCAGCACTGTCCCACCACCGCTGTCCCCTGTGGACCCTGCATCCACCACATTAACCCAGTGCGCAGTGATGGACACGTAACGGCCCTGGCCATGCCGACTGGACCATGCATCAGTTGTGAGGTGCACCTTTCCGCTCACTGACTGCTTGAGTGCATGGACAATGCGGTCTTTCACATGATGGTGGAGGGCTGGGATGGCTTTGCGAGAGAAGAAGTGGCGACTGGGTAGGTCATAGCGTGGTACTGCATAGGCCATGAGTTCGCGGAAAGCTGTGTTTTCCACCAACCGAAAGGGCATCATCTCAAACGAGATTAGTTTGGCAATGTGGGCGTTCAAACCCAGTGTACGCGGATGAGAGACTGAGTACTTTCTTGACCTACTCATAGTGTCTGGGAGGGTGAGCTGGACTTGAGAGCTGCATATGGTGGAAGTAGCGGTGGACAGGGCGGATTGAGAGAGGGTTGATGATGGTGATGGAGTTGGTGTTCTTTCTGATGGCCTAGAATCAGTCTTTCGTTGATATAACAGTGGGATTCCCTGACTGCTGTGGCCTTGCAACGACACCTCAACATTTGCTGCTGTGCTAACCGGTGTGCTTACAGTGGGGGAAACAATGTAGCGTTGCTGACTACCTTCGTTGTGATCAGTTGCACATGTGGCACTTGAGGTTTGGTGTTGTGTCCACGCTTGCAAGTGCATGCTGGTTAAATGTCTAAGCATGCAACTGGTATTCAAATTTTTCAGATTTTTCCCTCGGCTAAAGGTCTTTGCGCACTTCTTACAGATAACCTTGGCCTGATCATGAGGATTTTGTTCAAAAAACTGCCACACTGCACTCTTCCTACTTTGGCAGACATTTTGCGGCCTAGCACGCTGTGATCTTTTGACCCTCTGGACAAGCTGTCCAGCAACTCTTTTGATGTTTGGAACCTGTCTTTGGAGTGCTCCGGGCCTGCCAGATAAGAGCTGTTGCGATGTCGATGTCTGCTGTGGATGCTCCTCATCTGAGCTATTGGAAGCAGCACCCTCTTCCCCCAATGGATGCCAATCTGGGTCAACAACTGGGTCATCCATCACCTCCTCTTCTATGTCATGTGCACCTTTCTCTGTGTCACCGTGTATGGTGGTATAGTGTGCGGGAAGGGGCACCTGAGTCTCATCAGGATCAAAATCTGGCTCTGTACACTGCGAGGACAATGTAGTGCTCTGAGTGAATGTACCAGCAGAATCATCCATCAGCGGCTGTGCATCAGTGCACTCCATGTCAGATTCATCTTGGCCTGGGTAATTCACCATTTGACTTGATAATCCAGGCATGGTATGTGAAAACAGCTCCATGGAGTAATCAGTAGTATGGCCTGCGTCATCCTTCAATCTTGGTTGGGGTGAAGGACACAAGGAAAGGTGTGGTTCATGAACATGAGCCTCCAATGACGACTCAGTGCTTTTACTTTTTACAACTGAAGAAGAGGAGGCGATAGAGCTGGAGGCTGAGTCAGCAATGTAAGACAAAACTTTTTCCTGATGCTCTGCCTTTAAAAGCGGTTTGCCAACTCCTAGAAAACTAAGCGTTCGAGGCCTTATGTAGACAGACGATGACGCAGGGTCAGCACCTCCTGCATTTGGTCCTATTTTGCTCTTGCCACTACCATCAGATCCACCACCAACACCATCATTACCAGCTGCCAACCCCCGCCCAATTCCACGGCCTCTTCCACCAGCCTTCCTCATTTTTGGTAGAAATGTAGACAAAATCCAACAAACTATATAGTAATGTAAAACAAGGTACAAGGTGTCTATAGGACAGGGGAGTTTTAGAATTTCTGCACACACTTGTGGACAGTGGACACTTGTGGATTGTGTGCGGCCCACTGATATCTGAGCGCTATGTGACACGCTCGATGGCACAGCTGCCTGTGACCAAAGTGACGAGAGGATAATGGAGATTTTGAATCTCTGCGTACACTTTTGGACACTGGACACTTGTGGATTGTGTGCGGCCCACTGATATCTGAGCACTATGTGACACGCTCGATGGCACAGCTGCCTGTGACCAAAGTGACGAGAGGATAATGGAGATTTTGAATCTCTGCGTACACTTGTGGACAGTGGACACTTGTGGATTGTGTGCGGCCCACTGATATCTGAGCGCTATGTGACACGCTCGATGGCACAGCTGCCTGTGACCAAAGTGACGAGAGGATAATGGAGATTTTGAATCTCTGCGTACACTTTTGGACACTGGACACTTGTGGATTGTGTGCGGCCCACTGATATCTGAGCGCTATGTGACACGCTCGATGGCACAGCTGCCTGTGACCAAAGTGACGAGAGGATAATGGAGATTTTGAATCTCTGCGTACACTTGTGGACAGTGGACACTTGTGGATTGTGTGCGGCCCACTGATATCTGAGCGCTATGTGACACGCTCGATGGCACAGCTGCCTGTGACCAAAGTGACGAGAGGATAATGGAGATTTTGAATCTCTGTGTACACTTTTGGACACTGGACACTTGTGGATTGTGTGCGGCCCACTGATATCTGAGCGCTATGTGACACGATCGATGGCACAGCTGCCTGTGACCAAAGTGACGAGAGGATAATGGAGATTTTGAATCTCTGCGTACACTTTTGGACACTGGACACTTGTGGATTGTGTGCGGCCCACTGATATCTGAGCGCTATGTGACACGCTCGATGGCACAGCTGCCTGTGACCAAAGTGACGAGAGGATAATGGAGATTTTGAATCTCTGCGTACACTTTTGGACACTGGACACTTGTGGATTGTGTGCGGCCCACTGATATCTGAGCGCTATGTGACACGCTCGATGGCACAGCTGCCTGTGACCAAAGTGACGAGAGGATAATGGAGATTTTGAATCTCTGCGTACACTTTTGGACACTGGACACTTGTGGATTGTGTGCGGCCCACTGATATCTGAGCGCTATGTGACACGCTCGATGGCACAGCTGCCTGTGACCAAAGTGACGAGAGGATAATGGAGATTTTGAATCTCTGCGTACACTTTTGGACACTGGACACTTGTGGATTGTGTGCGGCCCACTGATATCTGAGCGCTATGTGACACGCTCGATGGCACAGCTGCCTGTGACCAAAGTGACGAGAGGATAATGGAGATTTTGAATCTCTGCGTACACTTTTGGACACTGGACACTTGTGGATTGTGTGCGGCCCACTGATATCTGAGCGCTATGTGACACGCTCGATGGCACAGCTGCCTGTGACCAAAGTGACGAGAGGATAATGGAGATTTTGAATCTCTGCGTACACTTGTGGACAGTGGACACTTGTGGATTGTGTGCGGCCCACTGATATCTGAGCGCTATGTGACACGCTCGATGGCACAGCTGCCTGTGACCAAAGTGACGAGAGGATAATGGAGATTTTGAATCTCTGCGTACACTTTTGGACACTGGACACTTGTGGATTGTGTGCGGCCCACTGATATCTGAGCGCTATGTGACACGCTCGATGGCACAGCTGCCTGTGACCAAAGTGACGAGAGGATAATGGAGATTTTGAATCTCTGCGTACACTTTTGGACACTGGACACTTGTGGATTGTGTGCGGCCCACTGATATCTGAGCGCTATGTGACACGCTCGATGGCACAGCTGCCTGTGACCAAAGTGACGAGAGGATAATGGAGATTTTGAATCTCTGCGTACACTTTTGGACACTGGACACTTGTGGATTGTGTGCGGCCCACTGATATCTGAGCGCTATGTGACATGCTCGATGGCACAGCTGCCTGTGACCAAAGTGACGAGAGGATAATGGAGATTTTGAATCTCTGCGTACACTTGTGGACAGTGGACACTTGTGGATTGTGTGCAGCCCACTGATATCTGAGCGCTATGTGACACGCTCGATGGCACAGCTGCCTGTGACCAAAGTGACGAGAGGATAATGGAGATTTTGAATCTCTGCGTACACTTTTGGACACTGGACACTTGTGGATTGTGTGCGGCCCACTGATATCTGAGCGCTATGTGACACGCTCGATGGCACAGCTGCCTGTGACCAAAGTGACGAGAGGATAATGGAGATTTTGAATCTCTGCGTACACTTGTGGACAGTGGACACTTGTGGATTGTGTGCGGCCCACTGATATCTGAGCGCTATGTGACACGCTCGATGGCACAGCTGCCTGTGGCCAAAGTGACGAGAGGATAATGGAGATTTTGAATCTCTGCGTACACTTGTGGACAGTGGACACTTGTGGATTGTGTGCGGCCCATTGATATCTGAGCGCTATGTGACACGCTCGATGGCACAGCTGCCTGTGACCAAAGTGACGAGAGGATAATGGAGATTTTGAATCTCTGCGTACACTTGTGGACAGTGGACACTTGTGGATTGTGTGTGGCCCACTGATATCTGAGCGCTATGTGACACGCTCGATGGCACAGCTGCCTGTGACCAAAGTGACGAGAGGATAATGGAGATTTTGAATCTCTGCGTACACTTTTGGACACTGGACACTTGTGGATTGTGTGCGGCCCACTGATATCTGAGCGCTATGTGACACGCTCGATGGCACAGCTGCCTGTGACCAAAGTGACGAGAGGATAATGGAGATTTTGAATCTCTGCGTACACTTTTGGACACTGGACACTTGTGGATTGTGTGCGGCCCACTGATATCTGAGTGCTATGTGACACGCTCGATGGCACAGCTGCCTGTGACCAAAGTGACGAGAGGATAATGGAGATTTTGAATCTCTGCGTACACTTTTGGACACTGGACACTTGTGGATTGTGTGCGGCCCACTGATATCTGAGCGCTATGTGACACGCTCGATGGCACAGCTGCCTGTGACCAAAGTGACGAGAGGATAATGGAGATTTTGAATCTCTGCGTACACTTTTGGACACTGGACACTTGTGGATTGTGTGCGGCCCACTGATATCTGAGCGCTATGTGACACGCTCGATGGCACAGCTGCCTGTGACCAAAGTGACGAGAGGATAATGGAGATTTTGAATCTCTGCGTACACTTTTGGACACTGGACACTTGTGGATTGTGTGCGGCCCACTGATATCTGAGCGCTATGTGACACGCTCGATGGCACAGCTGCCTGTGACCAAAGTGACGAGAGGATAATGGAGATTTTGAATCTCTGCGTATACTTTTGGACACTGGACACTTGTGGATTGTGTGCGGCCCACTGATATCTGAGCGCTATGTGACACGCTCGATGGCACAGCTGCCTGTGACCAAAGTGACGAGAGGATAAGGGAGATTGGATTGCTTTTAAAAAAGCAGTTTGCGGAGCAGTGGGTAAACAGCAATGCCAGCGTGTCAGGAAGCCTTAGAAGGCAGCCCAACAACCAACACCACTGATACACCACAATATAGCCTCCCCTTGCACTGCACACACAGTGACTTGTGTGTTGTGCAGGCCAAATCGCTAGCAGCAGAAGCAGTTTTTTTGTCTTCTTCCCTGCCTAACGCTCTCCCTACAGAATCAGCAGCAACCTCTCCCTATACTAAGATCGGCAGAAGTAAGATGGCGGTCGGCGTGCACGCCCTTTTATACCCCCTGTGACGCCCACCAAAGCAAGCCAATCACTTGCATGCCCTTCTGAAAGATGGTGGTGACCCGTGCCTATGTCATCACGTTGCCCACAGTGTCCGTGGATCCTGATTGGCTGAAAAAGAGCGCAAAACAAACTTTTGAAACGCGACTTTGGCGCGTAAGTCGCCGACCTCGTGGCCGACCTCATCCTAGGGTCGGGTTTCGTTTCATGAAACCCGACTTTGCCAAAAGTCGGTGACTTTTGAATTTTTTCGACCTGTTTCGCTCAACTCTAGTGGTGACGTGTTTCTATTTTATTTTTTATCTGATTGTTCCTCACCTTGTTTTGGCTTACAAGTACCAATGTAAAATACTGACCAAATACTGAATAAGTCAATGTGTCCTAAAGCTGAGTATAGCACTCAAGAAAAATTCCAGCAGTTCCGGAAAGAATGAATGGGACGGAAATGCTCATGCTTGATTGATGGATTGGTGATGGGCTCATAGTGATAAGTTATCTTTTATCTTATCGATAGGGAATAACTTATATACTTGGTACAACCCCTTTAACTATTCTTCTCAACCATTTTCCTTCATCAATTTGTGTATCAATGCCATACCAACACACGCTTATGGGATAAGATTAACCTTTCCTGCTTGTCTATCATCTCCTGGGATCCAGGCTTTTCCTGCATATGGTTGCAGATGGGAAGAAGACCTTGGTTGGAATCCTCCCATAAAGTCTTATTGTGCTTTCACAGAAGACATGCTCCCTACTTGGTGGACTTAAGCAAATAGTGATCAGGTTGTGGGTCCAGCTTTACCACCTTACCCACCTTCAACTTAAGCAAAAACCTTCGGGAGACACTGCTTTGTAAAAGTATTGAAGCTCTTCTTCATGCTAAGCAAAAATAAATAAATTGTTTCTTCCTTGCTGCTAACCAGACAATTTTGAAAGCTTGGAAACAACTAAACCTTGACTTTTTTAAAGTTTTTAACGTCAGGAATCAATTACTAAATGGTTAAATGAAAGACTGATGGCATTGTCATGGGTTACTTTTAATTTTTAAGCATTTTGAGAAAATGTTTGAATCATGAAGGGCCTAACTATGCCTGTTGGCTGCTCAGCAGGAGTTGTAGGAGAACCACTTGATATCCCTTTCATGCTTCCCCATCAGTTTAAGTTTAAACAAGTCAGACCTCATCTGGAATACTGTGTCCAGTTTTGGGCGTCACATTTTAAAAAAGACATCAACAAACTGGAGCAAGTTCAGAAAAGAGCGATCAGAATGGTGACCGGTCTGCAAACCCTGTCTTATGAGGAAAGGTTGCAGGATTTGGGAATGTTTAGTTGCAGAAGGTATTGTGAGGACAGAGGGAGACACAAGCGCAATATAGGGTCTTATCCCTCAATTACAGTAAGCGGTTTGACAAAAAACTGCTCACCTGGTAGTAGGTATTCAAAGCATGTATAGATAAGGGATGCTGCAGATCCACAATTCGGTCACCGACTATCTGAAACAGAACTCTGCAAAGGAATACGTGGATTTCGTCCGCGCTGCCCAAATGATGAAATTCCAGCGTGGTATTCCTGAAGAAGAGGTTGCAAAAAACCTTGACACGCGTAGAATAAACCACTGTCAAACTTTATTAACCTTCTGGAATTTCATCATTTGGGCAGCGCGGACGAAATCCACGTATTCCTTTGCAGAGTTTAGCTTGCAGAAGAGAAGACTGAAAGGAGACTTAATAGCTGTCTACAAATATCGCAAGGGCTGTCAGAGTGTAGAAGGATCATCTTTATTCTCATTTGCACAAGGAAAGACTAGAAGCAATGGGATGAAACTGAATGGGAGGAGACACAGATTAGATATTAGAAAAAACTTTTTGACAGTTAGAGTGATCAATGAGTGGAACAGACTGCCACGAGAAGTGGTGAGTTCTCCTTCAATAGAAGTCTTCAAACAGAGGCTGGACAGACATTTGTCTGGGATGACTTAGCAAATCCTGCTTTGAGCAGAAGGTTGGACCAGATGGCCCAGGAGGTCCCTTCCAACTCTACAATTCTATGATTCTAAGAGCTTTTACTAGATTTTTCAGTTTTTCATGTTAAGCTGGACATAGGATTTAGTGTCTGCAGGGCAGATTAATTTTTTTTTTTATTTTTAATTTTGCCTCTCCGTTGCAGAGATATTAGCAAATTATTGGCACCTAATGATTTAACTTTTGGTAAGTCCAAGTGATTGTTATCAGATAGCATCTCATACAGGGAGAAGTATCTAATAGCACCCACTTGAATTTAACTAAAGTTTACTCATTAGGTGAGAACTAACTTTGCTAATATCTCTGCCACAGAGGTAAAAGTAAAAAAAAAAAAAAGTTTTATTCTGCTTTGCGGCCACTATTACATCGTGTGTCCAGCTCAACATGAAACATTTAGTGAATGGTCCCCTTTAATTGTGATTGCTATTGGTCCTCTGCTTAGAAACTCCTATTTGTAAGATTTCTACATGAACATGTTCTGCTTTATCAAAAATTCAATGAAAATGTTTTTTTTTAAGAATTTCTCATGTAAAAACATGCAGTCAATGACCACATCATAAAACTCAGATTTGTCGCCAAATGGCACACTACGGCTACATGTGAACCCAGTCTCATCACAAGTTACATTTTTGGAGCTGAAGCCAGGAGTAACTCTAAACTGGGAAGATTAAAGTAACAAATACATCTAAATCTAAAAGTAGTGATGGCGACTACTTTTGGCAAACAAAATCTATACCAAAATGGCCATGTATGGAAGAACCCTTACGTTCAATGCCCAAAGTTTACCGCATAAATAGCCAGTTGCATATATAGTTGTAAGACAGCAAATTAACTTCCCTTGAATATGGATTGTTGGCTATAATACCAGGTGATTTTTGTTTTGTGCTTTGACTAAACCCTATGTTGTTCTAGGTTCACTTGAATAATACACAGATGTTAGAGATGTAGGACTAAAAGTCATTAAAATGCAGCCATATTATGGCGCAGTCAGACAACCTTATCAATTGGTCCAAGATCGGACCGCAATGCATGGACTGGTTGACTGGTCTCCCAACTCAAGAAGACAGCTTAATATACAGTATTTCTATGAAGCTGTCACGCTCAGGTTGGGAGAGCCACTAACCAGTCCGTGCATTGTGGTCCAATCTTGGTCCGATTTACGCCGTTGTCTGACTGCACCCTTACGAGCATCTAAAACCTGCCTTATGTCACAGAAAAAAAGTTGCACATCTTAAATGACACACACTGACCCAAATCATGGGCATTTGACACTTTTCGTAAGAGACCTATACCCAGGTTTGTGACCTCTGGGCAGATTTGAGATTTGTAATTCACTCTTAGTTACCTCTAATATAGCGCTTATTGATTCTGCTTCTCCCTTCTGAGTAATGAAACATTATACTTTCCTAGCAGAGGAACAGTTAATAGTTTGTAAGTCTTTAGGGTTCACATTTAGGCAGACCTAATGAAATACATCACGACATGGGCATTATAACAATAAGTACGTGAACTGAGCAGGGAATGCTCTTTGAAACAAAGGTTAACATGAAACACATGGTCCACGATCAGTGATTTTTCTGACAACCGGAGATCATATTTCTCCATCTGTCAAGACATTGAATATTTAATCGCCCAATAATGACCTATTAATACGTGCAGCTTTACAATGTGGAAGAAACACATAAGTCATAGCAATTAGGACAATCATGGATAGAGTGATTCATAATGCATCAGTGTTTACCACGACAAGAATTAATCAATAGAGAAATATAAAAATGTGCTCAGTCCAAGTGTTTCCCGTATTGGATTTATCAAAGACGGTCTGCAAATGGACAGTGATTGGACATCCCCAGCCTCATCTGCCTTTCTCCCTCCAAAGTACTCCTGGGTGAGTGGTTATTTCAACATGTGACATAAAAAGACATGTGAATTTAAGCTTGAGATGAATCACATTAGCATTGTGCAATATCTGCTTCAATATTATAGAGGCTGAATATTCATCCCCTATTTCTGCAAGGGAATATATACTGGACTTCATTTTACGATTCCCAAAATACATAAATTCTTTGGCCTCTGCAGTTGGAATACTTTGTGCAATGGTCTTATCACTCTTAATAAGAGAAACTGAGTCATAGTTGTGCAGTTATAAAACCACTCATCTTTTCTGCATATATGCTGTCTGCAATGCCTGATAAAGTACTGGTCTTGAAAACTTCCAGTTTAACATCATTTATTTTATATTAAGGCCCAATTATACTTTCAAGTAACTTTTCAGAATAGTCTGTCCTGTGTGTACATAATGAATAACCCTATATATGACCATTCTACCTCTCATATTTAGGATATTCACTAAATTCTGCCCTGCGGGCTCTATCTATTAAGTTGCAATTGACTCTGAGCTAGTGGGAAGAGATTAGCTTCTATGGCTGCTGTGATCTCTCTTATACACAAAGAGATGGCTTCCTACTCTTCATTCCTTTTTGGCATGCAAAGAGAAGAAGCAACAGCATGGAGGACATATATTCAGCAGTACTGAGCAGTGTAAATGTGAATCAAGCTCTGGAGTGAGGTAAAAGACTAGGTAGAACGCTCAGCACAATCTTTGTGTCTTCACTGCCTGTGTTCTCACTCTGCTTCTCACCCTGCCTCCCCCTTCCCTCTACATGGAGTTTAGTAGGAGATGCAACCTGACATCTCACTATGCTGTTTTTTTTCTGAGTGAACAGTGATTTCAGGACATAGGGGAAGGGGAAAAATGGTTCACAAAGGGAGAAAGAAGAAGATTTTTCTGATAAAATATATTACAAAGTTTATTATATTTGTCTGTACTATTAATTTATATAAAGTTTGTTGGAAGTATTGTTTCTGTTTAATTAGCCATTGAAAGATATCATACTAGCAATGCTGTAGTTTTGTAAGGCTTCTTTTTTTCACCTAGCTATCATGATTTTTCTTTTATGCTACGGTGAAATTGTTTAATATTATTACAAGGGCAAAACCTAAGGAAAAGAGGGTCATAGGGAAGATAATGCATGGAGTGTGGACAATTTGAAAGTTCATTAAACAATTCTAAAGACTACAACCATGCACCATTCTGGGAAAAGTTCATACTTTTTTTACATTTCCAAAACACTTTCCAGAATCCATCATATTTTAAGCCCCTGATCCCCAAAGTCTGTAATTCAGTTAAACAACCAGAAAGGAAAACCCCGGCAGCAATCCATTTAAGTGACTGGTTGGATTTTTATTCAGCCATGATGCAATCCATTCTAGTTGTTTATAATTATTATGTCTTTGCTCTAAAGGAAAATAATCTCAGCATGTATTAAAATCCTGATGAGTTTCTGCGGAGATTAGGCTTATTCACTGTATCCATTCTGAACGGGGTTTATAAAGCAGAAACAGGGCTGTACAGGGCTCTATGGCCAGTAGGCACTGGGTTGCAGGGGGGCAGTGCTGGCTTCTCACTACAATGAGATGATGTTACTTCATCGTGTTGTGGATGTTGCTACAAAGCCACAGAGGAAGAGAATGGATCAGCAGTCGTGAGAAGGCAAGTTTTCATAAAGCCAAACATATGAGCTGAGTTATGTGTTATTACAAACACTTCCAAATCTCATCTCACATTGCTGTTAGCTCTCACCCTCCCCCCACACTGACTGCTGTCAAATGAGATTTGGAAGGGTTTGTAATCAGCTCAGCTGTATCTCTACACCATAGCTGCAGTGAAGGGATGAGTGTGTATTCTTTTCTTCTCTGCCTGACGCTACGTGCTTATGATTGGCCAATAATATGCGTGCCCAGAGATGAATCTCTGGTAACGCTCAATTGAACTATAACATAAATCGTAGCCCAAACTTTACAAGTTAATATCTCTGTAATGGAGAGGGAAAATAAAGAAATAAAAAAACAAATTTTACTTAGCTCTGCAGCCACTATTCCATGATATAGACAGCCTAATGTGCTCAATCTGGTGAAAGGTCCTCTTTAATTCTGAGCACATTGGTGAAGAACCCTGTTCTGAAATCCCCACCAATGACTCAAAAGACCTCTTAGAAGTGCACATCTCAGGAGACAGGAGAACTCACACAGCAGAGTATGGGTGCAGTAGAAAGTAATGATTACTGTGAGCGCCTGTATCCTGAGATGAGCACTTCTAAAACGTTTTTACAGCAATAGGTGGGACTCCCAGGTCCCAGCCCTGCATGAATTATCGCAGAATTAAACAACTTAAAACATATAAGATAGCTCCCAAAAGTTAAGTTACTACTTAAATGTTTAAAAGAGCTACTGTCTGCTGCATCTAATCATTACTTTGTTTCCTGTATGGTCCTCAGTCTGATGATGGCTGGTAACAATAACTCCCATCTTCTCCATACCATTGTTAAGGAAATAATTGAAGCTGCAGTTTCATGCAATACAGTTGTATCTCCCAGTGGCTGACCTGACATTGCAATTGATCAGTGTACCAAGCTTGGTACTGTATTCAGGTACTGACACTGATCTGGTGCTGTATTCGCTTATTGATAATGGCTACGGTGCTGTATTCACGTACTAATGGTGGTTCTGGTTATATATTCATGTACTGATGGTGGTTCTGGTGCTGCATCTTTTGATAGATTTGATCCAGTATTAATTAGATACACATAGCTAGAATTGTGGATTTCAAAAAATGGCATATTCAATGCCACAAGAAACTCTCCATATAACATAGAATCATGACAGAACATTGCAATACACAGCATTTGCGGCTGCATAGCCCTTTATGCATTTTATGCACTCTGAACTATGATTAAGAACCAGTCGGTTTGAAACGCGTAAGGCCAAGAATTTCCCGGGTTGCTTGCCTTTTTTCTAAATTATACCATAATTTTAAGCATGTTATACATTAAAGATTTTTGTTTTTAAATAATATTTCACTGATGGATCTGCTACTGGATACCTTGCTTCTTTGATGCTGCTCGTTTGCTGCTAACACAAACTTCTTTCCTTGCACGGGCATTGGATTCTAATGCGGTGAGCTGGATTTTTTCTACAAAGTTTTTTGTTTTTTCCTTAGTCTGAGTTACCAGTAGGAGACATGAAGTGCCTAGGGTAGTGTGAACGCCAAATACAGCCCTGAACAGAAGTCACCGACTCACTGATCATAGCTGTGCACTTATTGCACAAAGCTACAGTAAATAGCAGTCAATTCTGAAAAAAATAGATATAAAAATATTATTCATTGGTAGCTGACTTATATATATTTTTTGATTCTCAGCCGGAATTCTACTTTTAGGATTTGCTTTTTGTCCTTGTGATACTGATGTTTGGTTGTTTTTGAGATGAGTACTAACAGCAGAAATTTTAACTGAACCATAAAGATGAGTTCCATAACAATTGCTAACAAGCAAGCAGATCTGTTTGCAAGACTTTATGGCATAGTTAATTGCTGCATTCTTTGAAGCAGATGGTCCACCAGAGACTGAAGAGAAGTCAGTGATTGCCCCTTTCAAGAGAATTCATCCATGATGTCTATTTACACTTTTATGTGGGATGTCTTCGTCATTTTTTCCCCGCAACTTAAAAAAATCCCTATTATTTTTTATGTTTGTACAAATCTAATATGTGAAGAATATGCTAATTACAACTGTACGGTAAGAAGATGAAATAATAAAATAATTTATTGCCACATTTCATAAAGCTGAATATAAGTACTGTGAAAAAATATGACAAGCAGGTGCCAGTCACAAATTACTCTTGTAGTCATTTAGTTGCATACATTTCTACATTTCTTTGCTTCTCATTTCTGCATTTCTTTCCTTCTAACATTTGATCTCACATCCTGCCGTTAAACATGTATGTCAGACTTTTTAGACATTTATATAAAACATCCTAAATTTGGCACCCATAGAATTATATGGGCATACATATAGCTCCATGTGCCCCCCAATATTCACACATCTGCACTCAAAATATTGTCATGTTTCCAGTGGTGTACCTCCAATGGAAGCTGACCATGCTACTGCTATGGGGCCCGTGAGTTGGAGGCCAAAACCTAAGCAGTTCTGTCCTTTATCTGGCATACAGTGGGGAAGAAAGTACCGTATTTTTCAGATTATAAGACGCTCAGGATTATAAGACGCACCTCAAATTTTGAGGAGAAAAATAGGAAAAAAAACTTTTTTTTAATAAAATGGTGGTGCTTCTTATAATCCATGTGTCTTATTGCTTACCGGGGGTGGTGGCTGCGGTGAAGCGAAGTCCCAGGGTCGCTGCTGGAGGAAGAAAGAGTGGAGCATTGCTGCAGGCTGGGATGAGGGGTGCTCTGATGTGCGGCGCGACACTGCCAGTGTCCAGTGCCACTGCTGCGCTGTGTCACGATGGTGGTGCTGCGCTGTGTCCCAGTCGCGGTTCTGTGCTGTGTCTCGGTGGTGATGCGGCACTGTGTCCCGGTGGCGTGGCTGTGCCATGTTGTGAAAGGCCAGAGCCCCCCGACAGTTCAATTGTTTCCTCTGCGGTGGACTTCGGGAAAATGGCCACCAGGGGCGGCGCATGCGCAGATGGAGATCTCGGCGCCGAAATCTCGGCGGCCATTTTCCCGAAGTCCACTGTACAGGAAACAATAGAACTGCCGGGGGGCTCTGGCTTTTCACAACATGTCAACAGAGCCTTCCGCAGCACCGCGGGACACAGTGCAGCACCGCCACGCCACCGGGGCACAGTGCAGCACAGCCACACCACTGGGACACAGCACAGCACTGCAACTGGGACACAGCATGGCATCACCACCGGGACACAGAGCAGCAGCGGGCTGGTAAGGTATATACGCATTATAATACGCACTCCCATTTTCTCCCAAGTTTGGGGGAAACAAGTGCATCTTGTAAAGCATAAAATACGGTATTTAGTCAGCTACCAATTGTGCAAGTTCTCACACTTAAAAATATGAGAGATGCCTGTATTTGACATCATAGATAGACCACAACTATGAGAGTCAAAATGAGAAAACAAATCCAGAAAATCACCTTTTCTGATTTGGCAACATTTATTTTGCAAATTATGGTGGAAAATAAGTATTTGGTCACCTAAAAACATTCAAGATTTCTGGCTCTCACAGACCTGTAACTTCATCTTTAAGAGGCTCCTCTGTCCTCCTCTCATTACCTGTAGTAATGGCACCTGTTTGAACTTGTTATCAGTATAAAAGGCACCTGTCCACAACCTCAAACAGTCACACTCCAAACTCCATTATGGTGAAGACCAAAGAGCTGTCTAAGGACACCAGAAGCAAAATTGTAGCCCTGCACCAGGCTGGGAAGACTGAATCTGCAATAGGCAAGCAGCTTGGTGTGATTAAATCAAATGTGGGAGCAATAATAAGAAAATGGAAGACATAGAAGACCACTGATAATCTCCCTCGATATGGGGCTCCACGCAAGATCTCACCCCGTGGAGTCAAAATGATCACAAGAACAGTGAGCAAAAATCCCAGAACCACAGGGGGATCTAGTGAATAACCTGCACAGAACTGGGACCACCAAAACAAAGGATACCATCAGTAACACATTACACCACCAGGGACTCAGATCCTGCAGTGCCAGATGTGTCCCCCTGCTTAAGCCAGTACATGTCCGGGCCCATTTGAAGTTTTCTAGAGAGCATTTGGACTATCCAGAAGAGTATTGGGAGAATGTCATATGGTCTGATGAAACCAAAGTAAAACTGTTTGGTAGATACAAAACTCGTTGTGTTTGGAGGAGACAGAATGTTGAGTTGCATCCAAAGAACACCATACCTACTGTGATGCATGGGGTGGCAATATCATGCTTTGGGGATGTTTCTCTGCAAAGGGACCAGGACGACTGATCCATGTACATGAAAGAATGAATGGGGCCATGTATCGTGAGATTTTGAGTGAAAACCTTCTTTCATCAGCAAGGGCATTGAAGATGAAATGTGGATGGGTCTTTCAGCATGATAATGAACCCAAGCACACCACCAGGCAACAAAGGAGTGGCTTCGCAAGAAGCATATGAAGGTCTTGGAGTGGCCTAGTCAGTCTCCAGATCTCAACCCCATAGAAACCTTTGGAGGGATTTGAAAGTCTGTGTTGCCCAGCGACAGGCCCAAAACATCACTGCTCTAGTGGACATCTGCATGGAGGAATGGGCCAACATACCACCAACAGTGTGTAGAAGGCCCTTATATAAGAACTGTATATGGGCCCTCTCATATCCCGTAGTTCATCATAAAGCACCAAATTATTTCCATCATGAGAAGTCCTGTGGAATATACCCAGTTGGTTGAAGGGAACATGTGCAGCATAATTACCAGGGGGAATAACTTTGGAATGGAGGGGCACAGAAGGAAAAGAAAAACTGTTCCAGAATCAGTGGGGCAGTGCCAATTAGAGGAGGTACTCTGTTTAAATGGAAAATAAATTCTGTACAAGGTCCTCATTAACTTTACAGAACTCCACCATATGTGTAACAGATCCCCCCACCTGCCACACGTACACCAACATTGATTTGAGTTTTCACCATTACATTTAGAGACACATGCAGCTTTTTAACAGTTTGGACATGGTTAATGCATTTTGGATTCCAGGAAAGTTCAAAGTCTTTATGTGTTCTAAGTTTATGATCTGTATTCCATCTGCTGTTAATAACAGTCATTGGCCATAATTATGACACATTTATAGAAAAAAACAGCAACGGACATCAGAAAATTATATTTTTCAAAAATGAAAACAGAGGCTGTAGTGACTTCATTGTAATAAAATATAGTCTAGAAGTAAAGAACAGCACTGTTATTACATTTCAACAGTTAGACACAGCCTAGAAATAAAGACAAAAACTATTGTCGCATCATTTCAAAAGAGCACGGTTGTAGGAAAACCTCATGGAGATGAAACAGAGTTTATGAAGAAAGACATCTGTACAATCAAGCAGACTAGAAATAAAGACAAACGCTATTGTGACATGATTTCAGTAGAGCACAGTCTAAGAATAAAGACAAATACTGTTGCTACAGGGAAATTAACTGTTAATTTGTGTCTGATCAGACTTCATCTGGGCGGATTCCATTTACAGAGGACCTGTCAGCAGGATATTTGACCCATAACTAAAATAATGAGTATAAATCCGCTTTAATGCTTATTATATTCATACCTTGCTTGTAGTATTTCTTTGGAGCATTTTTGAGAAATTCATTCTTGAAATTTTAATCGAAATTGCAGCGGGGCAGTCTCTGCACTTACAGATCTACTTTGCGTTTCCTTTTTCTATGTCTATCACTAGCCTCTGGTCATTGATTAATAGTTCACTCTTCTCTCAGTGATCTGTCTGGCTCTAAATTCTGCACAGGCACAATCAGAAAGTTCGGTGCATGTGCATTAAGCTCATGATGCCATTGCGGGAGCCGGTCCATTGATCTTACAATGTCATCAGTGGAGCTCACTGCACATGCGTCACCTCTGATGAAATGAACCTGGGCAATGACGACACCAGCCCAACAGTGGGCAGGGAAAATACGCTGCCCACCCCCAGACATGAGCCTGTCCGACCTAATTTGCCACATGGAAAAAAGGGCTCTTGATGATTTAAACAATAACCCAAATATAATGCTGAAACCATCAGACAAAGGTGGGAACAGAGTAGTGATGAACAAAGATAAATATGTTGAGATGTGTCGAATGATTCTATCAGACTACTCAAAATATGAGGTCCTTCATAGGGATCCTACAAAGGAGTATACTGCAAAACTATCTAAAGTCCTTCTGGAAGCCCTCCATACAGGTCTGTTATCAAAAAATTAGTTCAATTTTGATCCTAAATTGATGGTAACATCAACTTTCTATGCACTTCCTAAGATTCATAAGGGCATCCGTCCCCTCAAGGGATGACGGTATTGTCTCGTGGATTTATGTCTTATGTCAAAATTCCAGTATCTACTTGGACAGACTCTTAAGTCCTTTTGGGATGGCCTTTCCATCCTACTTAAAAGATATGATGGATCTCTTAAACAAACTAGAAGATATCACAGTTGACGGTGGGAAAATTTTGGCCTCAATAGATGTATAGACCCTTTCAAAACCTACAAAAGACAAAATGAAAAAAACCCTGCTATAATTAAAGTAAAAAGCAAAAGTGCATTTAAATCATACAGAGTTCTTAGTAATACTGTATTTGATCAAACATAGCATAAAAGCCGTCCCACCATCGACAAGGTGACTCTGTGGTCGGGGCGGTCCTACACTGTCTAGTATTAATAACCTTATCATGTGTCAAAGTTGACGTCTGTGTGAATAAGGGCAGACAAGGACCGGGTCCCAACCACTGGGCACCAGTCAGGGGAAGCCTTTAAATATAATTTCCAGCTCAGGAGAGGGAGGCCACACCCCAGCTTGCACAGAATGCAAAAATTCAAAGAAAAAACACAAAAATTGAGCTTGGTTTGAGTTGGTACACATGCAGCATATAAATGCATGTTCACATGGCCAAAAATCATACAAAACCTACAAAAGACAAAATGAAAAAAACCCTGCTATAATTAAATAAGTAAAAAGCAAAAGTTCATTTAAATCATACAGTGTTCTGTTATGTATTTCCGGTCAAGGATCACACTCCTTGGATATCTCCAGGCTTGTCTATTGCATGAGACTTGTGATACATTCCTCCATTACAAGATGTCTGCTAACAACAACTAACCAACAAGTTCTTACACTCTATAGTACACACATCAAAGTAGTGAGACCCCTAGAGGCCACATCAACATATAACATATTGCTACATCCTTTCTCTTTTAACTGAAAGAACAATAAAATGAATAAACAATGTATACCATGACCAAGTTAGAGCTATAACATAATAAGTCCAGTTAGATATAATCCTTGAGGTGTGCCGGCTTTCTGATAATTCTGCCAGCTCTAGTAACATAAGATGTGTCACTGCCTACATCTGGTAGTTCTTCTGATTCTGGTAATATGCCTTCTGATATTATCTGTCTCTGGGCAGAATCCTCACCCTGGGCCATGAATTATCTCTTTCTTGTGATTTCCTCAGGTATCTCCAATTTCTCCTTAGTCTTCTTCCTTCCTCTGTTAGAATTTCATAGGACCGAGGTCCTAGTTTCTGGACAACTTTTGCCTTTTGCCAGTGTTTGTCAAACGAGCTGCTTGGCTGCAACCGAATGTTGTCATTTCTCTGGAGCTCAGGCAGATCCTTTGCAGATTTATTGTAATAGAAAGCTTGCCTATCTTGATTCTTCTGTAATTTAGCTTTGATGTTTCCCAGCAACTTTGGCTTTAACAGATGACTAGCAGTTGGTAAGAGAGTCTTTGTAAGCCTACTCATGAGCCTCTGTGCCGGACTGCTGTCTAGGCCTTGAGTGGGTGTGTTTCTATGATCCAGTATAGACAGATATACATCAGTACCTGCTTGTTTTGCTTTCTGCATGAGTCTTTTGGCTGTTTTTACTGCTGACTCTGCTTTCCCATTACTCTGAGGATATCTGGGAGAAGACATCTGGTGTTCAAATTCCCATTTCTTGCTGAAGGTTTTGAACTCTTCCGAAGTAAACTGCGCCGCATTGTCCGAGAAAACGACATCTGGAATGCCATACCTGGCAAAATGGGCCTTGAGCTTTTTAATCACTGTTCTCGCCCTTGTGTACTGCAACAAATCAACCTCCCAGAAGTTAGAGAAATAGTCCACTGTAATCAGGTATTCTTTGTCATTCCATGTGAACAAGTCCGTTCCTATTTTTGACCATGGCCTATGTGGAATTTCATGTGGTTGCAATGTCTCCTTTGGTTGCTTATCACTGCAGGATGCACATATTTCACATTGTGCTATATAATTTTTAATGTGGTCATTCATACCTGGCCAATAAACAGATTCTCGCGCTCGACGTAGGCATCCTTCCATGCCTAAGTGAGAAGAGTGCAATGTTTTCAGTTTGTCTCTTCTGAGAACTTCTGGTATAACTGCCCTGTCTCCTTTAAAGATGATTCCTTGCTGCACTGACAATTCATCTCTTATGTGGAAGAATGGTGAAACTTCCCTTGGAGCATGTTGCTTCTTTTTGGCCAGCCCTGCAAGATGACAGTCTTTAAACTCTGGAGACTTTTATCCTTCTCTGTGAAAGTCTGGATTTTCTTCAACTTTTCTTTTGACACTGCAAGATAGTTACACATATTGATGGTTTCAATGTCTTTCTCCTCATCATTTGTGATAGGAAGGTAATCTCTGCTTAGCATATCTGCAATCAGTAAGTCTTTTCCTGGACAGTACCCGATGTCAAGATCATATTTATGAAGTCGTAACAGCATGCGCTGTAGTCACTTTGGGGCATTTAGTAGTGGTTTCTTTGTAATGCTCTCCAAAGGTTTGTGATCCGATTGTACTCTTACCCGTCAACCATAGGTGTATTGGTGAAACATCTTCAACCCAAGTACCACAGTCAGTAGTTCCTTCTCAATCTGAGCATATCCCTGCTCTGTTGTTGTAAGGGCTCTGCTTGCAAATGTGAGTGGCTGTTTGTTCTGCATTAATATAGCTCCAAGGCCTTTTTCTGAAGCATTACATTGTACCACTACTTCTTGATCTGGATCGAAATAATTTAGGGTTGCTGCAACTGCAATAGCTTTCTTTACTGATTGGAAAGCAGTCTCCTGGATTTCCGTCCATTCCCAGAGCACATCTTTGAGGGTTAGCTGTCTCAGTGGCTCACACATGTCTGACAGATGTCTGCAAAATTTGGAGAGATAATTTACCATGCCCAAAAATCGTTGTACTCCACAAACATCAGTAGGGGTAGACAAATCTTATATTGCTCTCACCTTTTCAGGATCCACTTTTACACCGTTTGAAGTCAGACGATGTCCAATATAGGCCACTTCTGTCATTTTCAGTTTGAATTTGTCCAAGTTCAGCTTTATGTGTTTTGCTCTGCATCTGTCCAAAAATTGTATCATCTTCTGATCATGATCCTTGATTGCAGATTCCATATCTTCACCTTCTCCCACTATTAGTATATCATCTGCTATTGTCTTCACTCCAGGAAGTCCTTCCAAAGCCTGCATTAATGTCTGCTGGAACACCTCTGGAGCAGGTTTTAGTCCCATGGGCATTCTCAGCCATTTAAAATGTCCAAATGGTGAAGAAAATGTTGTCAATAAACTTGATTCTTCAGTCAGTGCCACATGCCAAAATCCATTTATCACATCACATACAGAAAATATTTTAGCTTTTGATAGATCTGGTAGATCATCTAATGTCGGCATGGGGTAATGATTTCTTTTCAGCGCCTTGTTGAGTGGCTTAGGATCAATGCATAGTTGGGTCGCCCTCCCAGGGCTGTGGGGTACTCGGTACCGGGCCGGTGTCAGGGGGATGTGTCACAGCAGCGGTGACCCGGTCCGTGGCCCTGGGCGCCCAAGCAATGGGGAGATGTAGTTAATGGTAGAATAGTTTGTGACGCCACCCGTGGTGTTTGGCAAATATGTTAGGCCAACGCTGCATACAGATCCGCTGGGACTGATGGTATGTGCAGCTTAGATGGTAAAGCTCCCCACAGGTGGAGCTGTAGTCCCAGGGCAGTGTAGATGTAGCTGGCACGGGGATGTAGCAGTGCCGAAAGTGTAGGGAACAGACAAGACACAGTGGTTGTAGTTTCTGTACCTTTACTGAGTATATGCAGTCCAGAGTCCTGATCACAGATGGTATTGGAGCAGGTTAGCCTGGAAGCAAATCAACATTCTCTGTTATGAGTTCATTTTCTCCTTCACCTCTGATGTCTGATGAACTCCCTCTGCTGGTGAAAGGAGGTAGTGAAATTGATCTGGATGGGAAGAACCTGTCATCTGAACAGGTGGAGAGTGATTGGACATCCGGAATTTCTGAGTGGATATAAGGCAGCCGACGCCCTGCAGGGTTGCTGGTGATCCTTTCTGCTCTGAGCTCTGGCATCCAGTTTAGTTCCTGTCTACTAAAAGCTAAGTTTTTGCTCTGCTATTTTTCCATGAGATTTTGTCTGTTTACTTAGTGCTTGTGTTCAGCCTGCCCTGGTTGGGACGGGCTGAACTCCATTTTTGTCTCTGATCAGTTGATCTCTTTGCTCTGTCTTCAGAATATACCTGAGTGCTGATATAGTGTTTTTGAAGTCTAGTGACTTCAGGGCCTTTTCTATCAGACGTGTTGGACATTATTTTTGGCAGGGTTTTTTGCGGATTGCAGCCAGCATCTTTTCTGTCCTTTCCTATCTAGTTAGTTGGGCCCCATCGTTTGCTCAGACTGTCTTTCTGTCTGTGTTTGTGTTTTCATCTGTTTTTCACCGACAATACATGTTGGGGGCTGTCTATTGCTTTGGGGTCTGCTCTGAGGCAGTTTAGATTTCCCCTTTCTTTCTTTAGGCTTATTTAGCTCTCCGGCTGTGACAAGGGGTCTAGGGCACTGTAGGAACCCCCCACGGCTACTGTTAGTTGTGGTGAATAGGATCAGGGGTCTGCAATCCGCTAGCTACCAACCTCTCCGGTTTTCTGGACTTAGCTTGTGTTTTTGTTTTTTCCTCCTCCGGTGACTCATTCATAACAATTCTCTCTCAGCAGAAGGGCTGTGCAGTCTCCTTCCTAGCGCTTTGTAGTGTGAAGCACTCCAGTACTTAGTTACTCTGAAATGCCTCTCTTCAGATGTTCCTAGAACTATACTTGTATGACAGACAGCTGTAGCCTCTCTCGGGGACTCCTCTCCTGAGTCCTGGCTCACTAGTCAATTGCTGTTGTGTCCCAAGTCTTTGCTGGGAGCAGGGCATTTACAGCCTCCTACTCCTCTGGTATCTGTGGTAGGACCGTCAGTATCCGTACCACCGTGGAGACCAGGCTCCAGTTCCGTGCGCTCTCAAGCTGAGGGAGCTCGCTTTCTGCAGCTCAACCTCCCAGCTTCGCACCTCCCGTCTGCACACTTCACCCTCCGCAGACTATCTGATCTTTCTTCCTCCTGGCCCTCAGAGGACACTCCTCTCCAGAATCCTGGTTCAGAGTTCCCCCTGCTGGCCCAAAGTGGAACTGTGTTGCATGCATTAGGTTAACTGCTGGAGAGACCCATCACTGCTTCCAAACCTGGCATTACCCTCCCCTGGAGGGAGGCAAAGCCAGTGTGGCGACCATACTCCTGGGGGCGCCACATATTCTTAACTTGCCAGATGGTTTCTGCACTATGACCAAACTGCTGATCCAATCTGTGCTCTTATGGACTGGTGCTATCATGCCTCTTCTCTGTAAATCTTGCAGTTCTACTTTCAGTGGTTGCATTAAAGCTACAGGCACTCTCCTTGTAGGTAATCTGGTAGGCTGCACGGTGTTGTCAATTTCTAGCCTATATTTACCTTCAAAGCACCCATCACCTTCAAATAAATCAGCATACTTCATTTTTATTTTCTGAATATCCAAGTTGTGCTCTGCATTTAGTTTGGGATTTGGTATATCCTGGGAAACTTCAACAGACATAATATTCTGTGACTGTACTTTTATTAAGTCCATTGCCTGAACAGCTTTTACTCCAAATAATGGTACATGGTTACCACCACGCAACACGGTAAATTCAACTCTATAACTCTTTCTGTTAATTGGGTTCCGTATTTTGAGCTTACATGTCCCCATCGGTTTCAGAACACTTTTGTTGTACATCACCAGTACCTTGTCAGTTGGCTCAATAGAAACCTGTTTGTTCAGCAGAGCAGATGGAATTACATTGCAGCTTGCTCCACAATCCAGCTGAAATCTAATGGGCTTCTCATCCAACAAGAATGTTGCATAAAGCTGCTTGGCATCCTTGACTCCTGACTGCCTGACTACATTGACTTTCTCTGCTGCAGTTGTAG
Source organism: Dendrobates tinctorius (assembly GCF_039654945.1). Classification (NCBI taxonomy): domain Eukaryota; kingdom Metazoa; phylum Chordata; class Amphibia; order Anura; family Dendrobatidae; genus Dendrobates; species Dendrobates tinctorius. The sequence goes on along the minus strand of NW_027361697.1, from coordinate 23,000,536 downwards.
CCATGTAATGTCCTCTGCACTGTCAGTGTCTGGTGTCACAGTGTGGAGCTGTCTGTACTGTTTGCCTGTTCCTTGCCTGCAGACAGCTGAGAAATGATTCTTCTTTCCACACAATCTGCAGGTTTCACCATATGCTGAACACTTGGTTTTGTCTCTCTCATGTCTTTTCCCACAATACTTGCAGTGGATAGTGCTTATAGGAGAGCTTGGTCTTGTCTTTCCTTTCATAGATACTACATGTACCTTATCATCATCATTATCACTGGTGCCTGCCATCATCTTCAGACTGTGTTTTGTCAGTTCAGCAGCCCTGCAGATTTGCATGCATTTCTCTAAAGTCATGTCTTCCTCTCTCAGTAATCTTTCTTTGAGATGACTGTCTCTGACTATCTCTTATGCCACACACCATTCTGTCTTTGATTAGACTGTCCCTGATCTCTCCAAAACCACATGTTGTTGCCAGCCTCCTCAGCTCTGTCAGATATCTGTCCACATTTTCATCATCCTCCTGATGTCTTGTGAAAAAGTTACGGTATATCTTTCCACTGTCTCATTCTTCTTTGGGTCACAGTGTTTATCAAATGCCTGCACAATATCTGCTAGAAGGAGGTTGTCTGTGTGTGGGAGTAAGGTGTGGGCTAATTCACTGCCATTTTCCCCAATAAGGTAATAAAACAGCTTCACTTTTCGTTTGTCATCAATGGGGGCCACTGTGAGATCCAAATACAGTGTAAACTCTTCCTTCCAATGTCTCCAAGTCTGGGACAAATTACATGAAGTCACATCCAGTCCCTGAGGGGGCTTCAGACCAGTCTCCATTTTGCAGTAATGTCAGGGAGTCTGTACTTACAGGTGCTGTGATTCTCTGTGATCCTCTGTACAGTCCCAGCCTCACACAAGCTCTGAGGATTTGCAGGTTCTGTGCCCAGCTGCCACCATGTTCTGCTATGTATTTCCGGTCAAGGATCACACTCCTTGGTTATCTCCAGGCTTGTTTATTACATGAGACTTGTGATACATTCCTCCATTACAAGATGTCTGCTAACAACAAATAAGCAACAAGTTCTTACACTCTATAGTACACACATCAAAGTAGTGAGACCCCTAGAGGCCACATCAACATATAACATATTGCTGCATACAGAGTTCTTAGTAATACTGTATTTGATCAAACATAGCATAAAAGCCGTCCCACCATCGACAAGGTGACTCTGTGGTCGGGGCGGTCCTACACTGTCTAGTATTAATAACCTTATGTGTCAAAGTTGACATCTGTGTGAATAAGGGCAGACAAGGACCGGGTCCCAACCACTGGACACCAGTCAGGGGAAGCCTTTAAATACAATTTCCAGCTCAGGAGAGGGACTGAGCTGGAAATTGTATTTAAAGGCTTCCCCTGACTTTTATGCTGTTTGATCAAATACAGTATTACTAAGAACTCTGTATGATTTAAATGCACTTTTGATTTTTACTTATTTAATTATAGCAGAGTCTTTTTCATTTTGTCTTTTGTAGGTTTTGTATGCTTTTTGGCCATGTGAACATGCATTTATATGCTGCATGTGTACCAACTCAAACCAAGCTCAATTTTTGTGTTTTTTTTATGTATAGACCCTTTATAGTAGCATTTGACATACTGAGGGTCTCAATGATGTCAAATACTGTTTCACGAGTAGAGGTACACATCTACGGCCTCACAATAAGTTCCTTTTGAAATTAATGGAGTTTGTCCTATGTCATAATTTTGTTTATTTTCAATGGCAAGTACTACCACCAACTCAATGACACAGCGATGGGGTGTCCCTATGCCAATTTGCTCCTGGGTTGGTGGGAAGTTAAGTGTACTGCTTCACACTGGAGAATTTGCATACTTTGAAGAGAGATACATTTTTTGGATATACCACGATATTTATATCTTTGCATGATTAGTCGCTGTATTCAATAACTCAGCACTAATGAATTCCAGGATAAGGAGTAGATGCGCACCTGGCACTTGAAGTGGTACATTGCCTTATATTTATGAATTTGCGTACCTTGAATAGAGGTTATTTTTAAGGCAACATATCTATATGCTGGATATATATATTTTCAGCATCTGTATTGATACATTGTCTTATATAAATGATTTTGCCTACCTTGAAGAAAGGCTATACCTTGACAGATAATATTTTCAGTTGAGACCTGTGGTTTTTCCTACCTAAGTTTAATTTTTGTCACTATGTGTGCTGCATTTTTTAATATAGCATGTTGTTCAGCATACAGTTAGGTCCATATATATTTGGACAGAGACAACATTTTTCTAATTTTGGTTCTAGACAGTAGCTGTTTTTGCAGCTTAAGGATGACTTGTTTCACCTGCATGGAGAGCTCCTTTGACCGTGTGTTTCCTTCACAGCAAAACCTTCCAAACGCAAGCACCACACCTCAAATCAGCTCCAGGCCTTTTATCTGCTTAATTGAGAATGACATAACTAAGGGATTGCCCACACCTGTCCAAGAAATAGCCTTGGAGTCAATTGTCCAATTACTTTTGGTCCCTTTAAAAACAGGGTGGCACATGTTAAGGAGCTGAAACTCTTAAACCCTTCATCCAATTTTAATGTGGATACCCTCAAATGAAAGCTGAAAGTCTGAACTTCAACTGCATCTGAATTGTTTTGTTTAAAATTCATTGTGGTAATGTCTAGAACCAAAATTAGAAAAATGTTGTCTCTGTCCAAATATATATGGACCTTACTGTAGGTGTTCAACAGGGCTTTTACGGATAACGATACTGAGTGGGGGCGCAATATCGCTAATAATAGGGTGCCAAGCTCCGCTGTCAGGTAGGGTGATTGACAGGAATTTCTAGGGAATGAATAGCCCACACAACTATCTATTTGTACTTTTTTCAATGTATCTGTAATTTGTGGTTAAACCCTGAATTGCACCCACTGATCACAACTTTATAATACCATATATACTCAGGTAAAAGCCGAGATTTTCAGCACATTTTTAGTGCTGAAAACGCCCCCCTAAGCTTATACACGAGTCATACGCCAGAAAACTGATGGGGGAGGGGAAGCAGGGAAGCAGCTGCAGCCCCCGGTGTTGTGAGTTCATTTTCCCCTTCGTCACTGAGGTCTGGTGAACTCCCTATTCTGGTAAAGGAAGGTAATGAGCCTGATTATCAGGCACCTGAGCCTAATGAGGATGATTGGCTGAGTGGAGTCACGGACTGGATATAAGGCTGCCGACGCCCTTCTGCCCTGCGGGTGATTTCTCTGTGGACTTCTAGGACACCAGTCTGATTCCTGCTCCTCTAAAGCTAAGTTTTCTGCTTTGCCTGTTAGCATTTGTGTTTTGTTTTTGTTTTCCTTGCTTTTCTGGATTCTGCCATTCCCTGCTGGGGTGAGCTGAATCTCCTTTTGCCGGTTGCTCTGTCTTCAGAATATTCCTGAGTACTGACATAGCTTTTTGAAGCCTAGCGTCTTCAGGGCCTTTTTCACTGTCAGTCTGTTGGCTCTTATTTTCATAGGGTTTTTCATGGATTGCAGACAGCAGCCTTCCTGTCCTTTCCTATCTAGTTAGCTTGGGCCCTGTCTTTGCTCAGTCTATCTTTCTGTCTGTGTTAGTGTTTTCATCTTGCTTCACCGTCATTATATGTTGGGGGCTGCCTATTGCTTTGAGGTCTGCTCTGGGGCAGTTTAGATTTCCCCTTTCTTTCTTTAGGCCTATTTAATTCTCCGGCTGTGATTGAGGGGTCTAGGGCATCGTAGGAACCCCCCACGGCTACTGTTAGTTGTTGTGGATAGGATCAGGGGTCTGCAATCCGATAGCTGCCAACCTCTCTGGTTTTCTGGACTTAGCTAGCATTTCTGTTTTTGCCTCCTACGGTGACTCAATCATAACACCCCGGCTAACAGAAGAGATCATACTCACCCTCCTCCGCACCGTCGCTGGTCTCCATCCCTGCATCTCAGTCCTGGGGCTGGCAGCTTCTTCCTGTGTTGAGTGGTCACGTGATACCGCTCATTAAAGTATTGAATATGCACGCTTCTCCACTCCCATAGGCGTGGAGCGCATATTCATTACCTTAATGAGCGGTACTATGAGACCTCTCAACACAGGAAGAAGCTGCCAGCCCCAGGACTGAGATGCAGGGATGGAGACCAGCGATGGCGCGGAGGAGGGTGAGTAGGACTGGGAGGGAGCTGAGCCATCTAGGACGGGGGAGCCGAGCCATGCGGACTGGGGGGCCACACTGGACAAGATTGGAGCCACATACACATGACAGGATTGGAGCCATATACTCAGGACAGTATTGAGCCACATACACAGGACAGATTGGAGCCATGTACACAGGACAGGATGGGAGCCACATACACAGGACAGGATGGAAGCCACATACAGGACAGGATGGGAGCCACATACACAGGACAGGATTGGAGCCACATACTCAGGACAGGATTGGAGCCACATACTCAGGACAGAATGGGAGCCACATACACAGGACAGGATGGGAGCCACATACACAGGACAGGATGGGGAGAACAACATATACAGGACAGGATGGGAGCCACATAGCAGGACAGGATGGGGGAGACACATAGTAGGACAGGACGGGTAGAGCCACATAGCAGGACAGGACGGGGGAGCCACATAGCAAGACAGGATGGGGGGAGTCATATAGCAGGACAGGACGGGGGGAGCCACGTAGTACTCATTAGTACATATTATACTCAAGTCAATAAGCTTACCCAGTTTTCCGTGGCAAAATTAGGTGCCTCGGTTTATACTCGGGTCGGCTTATACTCGAGTTTATACGGTACTATTTTTAGAAGTTGTTTTTGAGTGTTGTGGCTTTAATGTAGCAATACAAGTTAATTTTTAAGGGTCAATTTTTCTTTTTGGTTCTAAAAGTGAGATCGCATAGCAAAGCTGGGGGTGCAATGGCGCCCCACAGAATTTGTAATTAAAACTTTGAGGATGGATTTCTCAAAAATGCCTCAACAAAATACTACAAGCAAGGTATGAATATGATATGCATTAAAGGGGCTTTACACTCAAGTATTTGATCCCTTGCTGATTTTGTAAGTTTGCCCACTGACTAAGACATGAACAGTCTATAATTTTAAGGGTAGGATCATTTTAACATTGATCGATAGAATATCAAAAATAAAATACAGAAAATCACATTGTATAAACTATATAAATTTATTTGCATTTTGCAGTGAGAAATAAGTATTTGATCCCTCTGGCAAACAAGACTTAATACATGGTGGCAAAACCCTTGTTGGCAAGCACATTAGTCAGACATTTTTTGTAGTTGATGATGAGGTTTGCGCACATATCAGGAGTAATTTTGTTCCACTCCTCTTTGCAGATCACCTCTAAATCATTAAGATTTTGAGGCTGCTGCTTGGCAACTCGGAGCTTCAACTCCCTCCATAAGTTTTCTATAGGATTAAGGTCTGGAGACTGACTAGGCCACTCCATGACCTTAATGTACTTCTTTTTGAGCCACTCCTTTGTGGCCTTGGCTGTATGTTTTGGGTCATTGTCTTACTGGAAAACCCAGCCACGACCCATTTTTAATGTCCTGGCGGAGGGAAGGCGGTTGTCACTCAGGATTTTACAGTACATGGCTCCATCCATTCTCCCATTGATGCAGTGAAGTAGTCCTGCACCCTTAGCAGAGAAACACCCCCAAAACATACTGTAATCTTTCCACCTACATGCCTGACAGTGGGGATGATGTTCTTTGGGTCATAGGCAGCATTTCTCTTCCTCCAAACACGGCGAGTTAGGTTAATGCCAAAGACCTCAATTTTTGTCTCATCTGACTACAGCACCTTCTCTCAATCACACACAGAATCATCCAGGTGTTCATTGGCAAACTTCAGATTGGCCTGCACATGTGGCTTCTTGAGCAGGGGGACCTTGTGGGCACTGCAGGAGTTTATACCTTTACGGCGTAGTGCTTTAACAACGTTTTTCTTGGTGACTGTGGTCCCTGCTGCCTTGAGATCATTAACAAGGTCCCCCTGTGTAGTTTTAGGCTGATCACTCACCTTCCTCATGATCAAGGATACCCGACGAGGTGATATTTTGCATTGTGCCCCAGATCGTTGTCGATTGTCAGTCATTTTGTATTTTTTCCATTTTCTTACTATTGCACCAACAGTTGTCTCCTTCTCACCCAGCATCTTACTTATGGTTTTGTAGCCCATTCCAGCTTTGTGCAGGTCTATGATCTTCTCCCTGACATCCTTCTATAGCTCTTTGGTCATGCCCATGTTGTAAAGGTTAGAGTTTGACTGATTAATTGAGTCTGTGGACAGGAGTCTTTTATAAAGGTGACTATGTAAGACAGCTGCCTTTAATGCAGGTAAAGAGCTGATTAGGAGCGTCTAACTGGTCTGTAGGAGCCAGAACTCTTATGGTTGGTAGGTAATCAAATACTTATTTCTCACTGCAAAATGCAAATACATTTATATAATTTATACAATGTGATTTTCTGTATTTTATTTTTGATATTCTATCTCTCAATGTTAAAATTAACCTACTCTTAAAATTGACTGTTCATGTCTTTGTCAGTGAGCAAACTTACAAAATCAGAAAGGGATCAAATACTTATTTCCTCCACTGTATATATGTAGACCGAGAACCGTTCCTGAGTGCCTTTGCTATGATAATGAGATACTGTTTTAGAATACGTTTTCCCATGGAAGCATAAGGGAAAATTACATCCTAATATACTTTTTCGTAGGCAAACTACATTTGTGATATGAACAGTTTATACACGCCCTGATAAGAAATATATCCAGGGTTTTACTGGATAAAAAAAAACAGAAAAGTTCAGTCAAACTATGTGTTCAGTGCCGCGCCTCAGTGCTGGGTTATAGTAACATCTTCTATTCATTAATTTTGCTAATTCCCATGCTCTAGAGACTCATGGTCTCAGATTGTCAGCACATGGAGAACTGGTAACCTCTGTCCTCAGGTCCTCACCTCCTCTTGTTACTCACATTTGTATGTTGCTTCCTGTCACTTTGTGTTACTTTGCTTTCACATAACTTTTCCTTCATCCTAAACAACAACCATACTTAGCTTCCAGGCATTGTTTTCTCGGGGTAGCATATCCATTGTACCCTCAAGTCCACTCTTGTCACTGTGCACTTACACTGAAAGAAACTTTCCCTTGGACGCCAAATAATTTTGTAATATATGTTAACCCTTTTCATGTTGGATCAATAAACAACCCTATCTAATGGAACCCAATATACAGTAATGCACTCATTTAGACTGATATTTTATAATTCAGATTCAGGTCAATCCAATTCAATTTAACCTTTAGTACAGAGAGTTCACTACTTGGCGTGTCAAAGCCAAAATCCATTTCTTCTCATAACCATGTCTACACGAATGCAGACTTGTGAATGACTACATATTACCGCAAGTATGTGATAGGCATACTCTCGATCACATGCCTACTAGATGGGTGCGGCCTCGCTCAATGCAAGTATTTTGAGCGAGGCAGGAAACAGTCTGGTTGGAATGTGGCTGGAAGTATACATATCACATACTTTCGGTCACATGACCGCCGCTCCTGGCATCAGATAATTCTCACGGCGCGCATTGCGCACATTATAAGGATTCACAAGTCTGCAGTCATATAGAGTGACTGCAGACTTGTAGTTTAAGACAGGACAACCCCTTCAAGGTCAGTAGACTTGCAATCAGGTTGGGACTTGCAGCAATAATGTCACTAATAAAATGTGCCAACGCTACGGACATCTGAATGAGGCCTTAAAGAAGCCAAGACAGAGCGGTAGCCGTGCACATGTGTGGCTCCCTCCTTTGCCATCTTTTGATGCTATGTAAGCAGCTGAGCACTCTTGCTTACTTCTGTAGATATGACATATTGCCTGGACTGGGAAGACCCATTTAAACAGTTCCATATTAATGGTGGTCATATTTTTATATTTTTGCCTATTTTATGATACTTTTGAAAACCCAGGCAACGCCACAGAATAGCGGCGTGGGATCGGTAGGTAAGTTTGATTTTTTTATTTTTTTCGGACCAAGCTGAGCCAGATCTAAAACTTTTAATGCTCATGTCACATCTTATTTTTATTTTGCACAGACTGTTCCATTAATTAAGAAAGTAAATAAAGAAGGAGAAATAGCTGACATCATATAATGAGAGATATAACGAATTTCTAACCACAATTCCACATGCACGTCCTAAAAAATCCCTGAATAAATAATACCTTTGGATAAATAAATTTGTACAGGAAGCAAAGAGCTTTGGTTTCAACCAGCAGGAAGGTAATAAATGTTCACTGAAGTTGTTCTTGTGCTCTTTGTATCTATCACCCATCCTGCAGCTCTTGAATCAAAGTATAATAAGAAAAGCACCGCTCCCCATCAATTGTATGGGAAAAATATTATCATATTCGGAGGAAAAAAGAGGTGGGTCAGAGCAACAAAGGTCATGGTCTCCTGTCTTGTGAAAACAATTGTATATTCCCTAAAACATACATCAAAAGCTTTAGACATTGTTAAAGGGAAACTGTTACTAAGATTTCCCCATATAAAGTACGGCCACTACCATTAAGACGTCTTTTAAAAAATACTAGAATGCTGTGTAAAAACATGTCCCCAATCCCATCTGCAGATTCTCAAAAAGACCTTTTCTCATACTCAATGACAGGGCAGTTCGGTCCAATGGGCGTCTCTGGTCGTGATTCGGAACCTTCTCTCTTTGTACAATGGCAGTCCTCCAGCTGGTATCAGGTGGATGACACATCCTACTTCATCTACAGTGTCCTATATTGCGCTCCTACGCAGGCGCGCTTCACTCTGCCCTGCCGATGGCAGAGGTCAAATAGCACCGATGACCTGGAAGTAAGGCTAGCACATTTGTACTACAGTACTTCACTCTGGCCTCGGCAGGGCAAAGAGAATTGCACCTGCGCAGGAGCGTGATTTGGAGACACTGTGTGGATGACAAAGGACGAGTCATCCACACTAAACAGGTTGGTTGATGGCCATTGTATGATGAATGGAGGTGCTGGATCAAGAACAGAGGCGCCGATCACACTGGACCACGTCATCTGTCGGTAGATCTATTTTGGGATCTGCAAAGGGCATTGGGAATGATTTTACAGCATTCTAATATGCTGTAAAAGAGGCTTTAATGGTGGTGGCCGTACTTTATATGGGGAAAACCCGGTGACTGTTTTTTTCTCAGATTAACCTTTTTTTCCTTTTTGTTAGGAATTTCCAGCATTTTAGGAGTTTCCAACATTTTTATGGTAAAGATAGAGTAGTCTGCAATGCTATTCTTGTGGTCAAACATAGTGGAACCCTAGTGGAACCCTAGTGAAACCCGGCATCCGCTTTTATAAGTCAATGGGACCTATTTTGATGTGTTACGGACCATTTGAAAATGAATCCATCATGAATGATTTGAATGTGCTTTTTTTATTTTGTCTCTTTTGATTATAAATTAACTTTTTAGTTGTAACCACAGGATGTTTGTATGTACATTGGCCCCAGTATTCTCCATCTCTGTCTGTTCCCTCTTACCTGCTATGTAATAACCTATCTGTTTGAGAATGCAGACACCATTAATCACATTGAATGTGTTGACACAGAGAATACTTAGGCTCTACAGAGAGGAGTTTGCAGGTCCCATGCTGGCTACACATTTTATTTTAGAAAGTCTCAGTTTTATGTGTTCTGTCTAGTCTCCTCTGAATATGTGAGCTGACAATGGTTGGTCTGTTAGATGAATGTCAAGTGCTAAATAACCGGTGTAAAACAGGTTAATCTTATACTTTTTACAACAGCTAAGGAAATAAACTATGTGACATTATTACTTAGATACTTAATTATGATATAGTGGCAATAAAGCAATAAAGCAAAACAAACAGAAATGCATACCAAATTCCAAAATATCAGAAGAGATGTTTAGATAAAGAGCAGTTACTAGTGCCAGCAGTGGCGGATTAAGTGGACTATGGGCCCGGGGCTGTTCATAAAACCTGGGCCCCTGTACCCCCCTTCCCACCTGAGCGCTGCGGTCCCCGTGCGGGAATTGACAGCCGTACGGACCGCAGCACTTGGTTTGCTGCGGGTCCATACGGAAAACCCGCCACCATTCCACCACGTGTGGACATGGCCTAAAAAGACGTTGCACATAAGCTGTAGGCCTACGGCCAATACGCACAAAATCGCCCAACGTGATCCTGGCCATAGGGGATCCACTTTAATGTCCCCACTTTAATTTGAAGTCCCCTTACTTCATCCATTGCAGTCCCCTATCACCCACTCACGTCATCTGCAGTGCCGCTTCATCATTTGCAGCCCCTTATCCCCCCTTCCATTTCATCATGTGCAGTCCCCTTCCCCCCCAACTTCATGTGCAGCCCCACTACCCCATCATCATGTGCAGTTAATTTTACCCCCACCATCATGTGCAGCCCCAGTCACCCCCCCTTCATCATATACAGGCCCCAGTCACCCCCCCTTCATCATATACAGGCCCCAGTCACCCCCCCTTCATATACAGGCCCCAGTCACCCCCCCTTCATCATATACAGGCCCCAGTCACCCCCCCTTCATCATATACAGGCCCCAGTCACCCCCGTCATCATATACAGCCCCCAGTCACCCCCCCTTCATCATATACAGGCCCCAGTCACCCCCTTTCATCATATACATCCCCCAGTCACCCCCCCTTCATCATATACAGCCCCCAGTCACCCCCCCTTCATCATATACAGGCCCCAGTCACCCCCCTTCATCATATACAGCCCCCAGTCACCCCCCTTCATCATATACAGCCCCCAGTCACCCCCCCTTCATCATATACAGGCCCCAGGAGCCGAGCCGAGGGAGCAGCCAGGGAGGCTGGGGAGAGGCAGAGCATCCTCCTCCCAAATGGTGACGCCGACCGACGGTGAGTGTCAGAGTCAGACTGTCAGTGACCCACCTCCCTGCTGCCTCTTCTCTTCTCTCCGAGTCCTCCTCACTGTGCTCTGCCAGTCGGCCGGCCTCCGCCTCCACGCTTCTCAGTCCTGACCGCCCACAGCACACAGAGAGAGGAGGAAGGAACTTCTGCTCCTGCCTGGGACTGCCAGTGCCCGCCCCCCTTCCAAGTTCCTACGCCACTGGGCGGCGGCGGGCGGCTCACACAGTGAGCAGTGACATGACAGTCTCAGATCATATGCGATGCGATGCCGACCGACCGGATTGGCCCCTGCCTGGGCGGGTGGGCCCCCTAAAAACCTTGGGCCCGGGGCGACCGCCCCATCCGCCCCTATTAAGATCCGCCACTGAGTGCCAGCATAGAATTCATACACATTTTATTTTGCAGTATGCAAAACGTATGGTAACATTGTAGATTGTGTTCCTATGTTTATTTGTTTCTTAAAGTATCACTCCAGTTATTTTTTTTTTTAGCATTCTGGCACTAGTCCCCGAAAAGTATATACAGCACCTGTCAAAAGTTTGGACACACCTGTTCTTGCATTAGTTTTCCTTGTTCTTATTAGAATGTGCACATTGCAGATTCAGAATGAAAGAAACAAAATCACAAAGAAGTACATATGTATGGAAATATAATTGTTAAACCTTGGTTTCTTTGAAGTACCCCCCCTGTGGACAGCATTAAATACCCTCGGATTCTCTCAAGAAGCTTTATCAGGTCGGCACCCGGAATTACTTTTCAATAGGCTTAAAGCAGTTCCCAGAGGTGAAAAGGACTTGTCTGCTCTTCCTTCACTCTGAGGTCCAACTCATCCCATCTAAATTTCAATTGTGTTGAGGTTGGATGATACTGGAAGTCATGTCATCTGATGCAACACTCCAACCCTCTCCTAGGTCACTCAGCCCGTACATAGCCAGGAGATGTGTTTTGGATCATTGTCCTATCGCAACACAAATGATGGTAGCAATAAGTGAACACCAGATGGGTTGACATGTCTTGGCAGAATACAGTGGTAGACATGCTGGGCAAGTGTGCCATGAATTTGGAATAAATCACCAAATAGGACTAAAGTACCAAACACCATCACACATCCTCTTCTATACTTCACAGAGGGCACCACACATGTAGAAATCATCTGCTCACCTTTTTTTGTGCCACAAGGACATGGCAGTTGGTTCCAAAAATGTTAAATTTTTACTCATCCGACTGCAGTACAGATTTCCAGTTATCTAATGTCTGCTCCTTGTGGTACTTTTCTTGCTTGTGGTCCTCAAGTAGAGGCTTATTTGCAGCAATTTGACCATAAAAGCCTGCTTTCTGACATTTCCTCTGGACATATGATATGAAGATGTGTCTTCGACTTGATGTTTGGCCTAGACAGTCTCCAGATCTCCACCCAATAGAAAACCTTTGGAGGGATTTGAAAGCATCACCAAAACATCACTGCTCTAGAGGAGATCTACATAGAGGAATGCGCGAACATACCTCCAACAGTGTGTGCCAACCTTGTGAAGACTTACAGAAAACGTTTGACCTCTGTCATTGCCAACATAGGCTATATAACAAAATATTGAGATGAACTTTTGTTAATGACCAAATACTTATTTTACACCACAATTTGCTAAATAAATCTAGCCAAATCAGACAAAGGTGATTTTCTGGATTTGTCTTCTCATTTTGACACTCATAGTTGTGGTCTACCTATGATATCAATTACAGGCCTCTCTCATCTTTTTAAGTGGGAGGTCTTGCACAATTGGTGGCTGACTAAATACTTTTTTCCCCACTATAAATGCCTGATCCTTTTTTTGTTCCTAAAGATAAAATGCTGCAAGAACTGTCTTGCAGTGGCTTACTCTCCTGCCATCCAAAACACATACAGAATCAGCCAAGCTAAGCATGCATGTGAACGAGAAATCAGGAGACATAGCAGTTGGCCTAACAAACCTTCCACCAACATCTGCGTGATATGTATAGCCACCTTAAGACTTTTTCACAAGCAACTTAAACTTCTTGATAAAACGAGCAATATTACGCTTCTGTCTTCTAATTTTCTACTAGAGCCCCTCAAACCAGAATATGATGCTGCTCAGCAGTTGTTGAATTCCATGCCAAAATTAAGAATTTATTTTTAATTTGTCTCAAAATCAAAAAGTAGTCAGTCATGTTGTCAAACCAGAGATTAATGCAGTTAAAGAAAGGCCTCTGCAGCATTTGATCATTCTTGCCAAAATTGCCTCACCGTCACCAGCAACCGGTGGACGACTTACCAGAACAAAGCCTCACATCTTCACAAGCACTGATATGGAAAATGTATTGTAAGGCAAGATTGATTATAGCTTATAGGACAGTGACTGATGTTCTTACATATTTGCAATACATGGAGGAAAGATATAAATATTTCAATTACTCAGTTGTCCATGGAACTCTAGATGACTCAATGTCATGTATCTGCGCAGGTAAGAACTTGCGTTCACAGAAATTCTTTATTGTGTTCAGAATTCTTTCTTTATATGTTGGAATGAGAACGAATAATGATACAGATGGGAAACCATCAAAGTAAAGCCTATTTGTTTGCCCATCCATACAGTTCAGTGAGGAGCTTACCATTAGAACATGGGTGGCATTGCCAGGAGTGGGTAACAATCATGTAATCTAGTTTTTACTTCAATACCCTCATCACCTCAATATCCAACAATCCTAAATGTCTCTTTAACACTTTTCATTCCCTCCTCAATCCAAGAGTGCAGGCCTCAACCATGGATCTCAGCGCTGATGATCTAACCAAATATTTCAAAGAAAAAATTAACCGTATCCAACCGGAAATTTTCTCCAAATTCCCTCATACCATGCATAGTCCTCCCTCCCTCACTGCATCTTGTTCACTCTCTGTCTTTAAACCAGTCACGGAAGAAGAAGTGATCAGGCTCCTTGCATCTTCTTGCCCTACTACTTGCACCAGTGACCCTATTCCCTCACATCTCCTCCAGTCCATTTCCCCATCTGTCAGTATTCACCTAACATAAATATTCAACCTCTCTCTTTCCTCTGGTATCTTTCACTCCTCATTTAAAAAGGCCTGCATACATCCATTACTTAAAAAAATAAGATCCCTCAACCAAAATTGTGCTGCTAAATATAGACCTATCTCTAATCTTCCCTTCATCTCTAAACTCCTTGAATGCTTGGTCCACTCCCATCTAATCCGTTATCTCTCAGATCACTCTCTTCTTGACCCTCTACAATCCGGTCTCTAATGTTCTACTAACAGCTAAATCTAATGGTCAGCACTCCTTGCTGATTCTCCTGGATCTCTCTGCAGCATTCAACACTGTGGATCACCAGCTCCTCCTCACTATGCTCCGCTCTATTGGCCTTAAGGACATCGTTCGCTCCTGGTTCTCCTCCTACCTCTCTGACCGCTCCTTCACTGTATCTTTTGCTGGCTCCTCCTTCTCTTCTTTGCCTGTTGCTGTAAGGGTTCCTCAAAACTTACTGTATTTCTTGTGTAAGACCCTATTTGTGCTAATCTCTGGTACAGTTTCAGGATTCCTCAAGGATCAGTCCTAGGCCCCCTCCTCTTCTCCTTGCACACTGCCCCATTGGACAAACAATCATTAGATTTGGTTTCCAGTAACGTTCCATCTCTATGCTGATGGCAGCCAATTATAAACCTCTACTCCTGACATCATGCCTTACCGCTGTCTCCAACATCATGTCCTCATGTCCTCCCTCTATCTGAAACCAAACCCGTCAAAAAGGGAACGCCTTGTGTTTCCTCCCTCCACTAACCTACCTATGCCTGACATTTGCATCTCCGTATCTGCCTCTGAAGGGTTCTGGCAGGAACATGGGATGCAGTGCAAGGGTTAAAGGGGATTTAATATTACAGTGGATACTCCTCGCAGGGAGAAGTGGGGAAATAATAAACAGATTCAACAGGGGAGATATAGCGAGAATGATAAGCCAATTCAGGCAACTCAGAGAACAGTTCAAAAGTAAATAAACTTATCAAACCAGCAACTTTCAGTAGTGGGAGTCCTGGGTGCAGGCATTGGCGCCAAGGCTGTGGCACATACGGGGTTTGGCGTTGTTCTGAAGAAGGAGGCGTTCTGGATCCTGTCAAAGGCGATGAATCATTGTGGTCTTGACGAGGGATCTTGGGTCCAGAGATACGAAGGGTGTAGGAAGAAGAAAATCTCTGCCCCATGCAGGGGTTAACGCGTCACGGTGGTTGTGCGTGAGCTTATCTGGCCTCAGTTCACAGGAGTTGGCCCGGCTTCCTTGCCGGCTAAGGTGCGTGTCTACGTTTTCACAAGGGGTCTTATGACTCATTGTAAGTGATGTCAGTGATGTCGGCGGTGTCAGCAATGTCAGCGGTGTCCGTACCGCGCTCTGTTGCTTGACTCTCCTAGTATCGCTGAGGCCTCTCAGTCTTAAGCTGGCTCTGTCACGAAGCCCTGCGGTCAGAGCACTCAAACTGTCGCCCTGCGCGCTGCACGTTCCCACTCAAACTGCTGGCTTTCCAGCTCGCGGCGGCTCTTTTAGCTTAACCGCGCCCAATGTCAGCAGGTGCAAAGGTCGGTCTGGGGTTTTTTAGCTTTCCCCAGTGCAACATAGGTGACAGCCCCGACGGTTCCGGAACCTCTGCTGGGAAGGTACGCCTGACACAGTCCTTCTTACAGTTCTACCTTTACTCCCCAGCAACATGCCCACTGTCTTGGTGTCATATTTGATTCAGATCTTTCATTCACCTCCCACATCCGATCACTGGCTCGCTCTTGTCATCTGCATCTCAAAAACATTTCTAGAATTCAACCTTTTCTTAATTTTGACTCTGCAAAAACTTTTACTGTAGCTCTTACTCTAACTCTCATTATTTTTGCCTACTGCACTTATAATTATGACAATTACCTTTCTTGAAACCCTCTATGCTGATATAATAAATCCTGATGAACAATCCCAGATATTGGCAATACCAAAATACACAAAGTGGATATTAAGCCTCTCAGTGGGGAACCAAAATGAGAATGGTAGGCAAGGCGGAAGGAGAGAGGAAAAAAAAAGGGACATCGTTATATCTAATGGGTAAAGTGTATACTTGACATACCACATGTACTGTATAAAGTGTCAAATTTTCAGTTTCAGGCCTAAAATGGAGTGGATCTCATCCTCTGGATGGGTTGTCTCAAGGGAGCTCAATTTGGAGTATCCTCAGGACTTCCAGAGGATCTCTCTATGGGCAGCTCTACCATATTATATGTATATCAATGTATAGCTTCAGCCCCCAGAGAGGCGTCATTGGCTCTATTTTTGAAGCCTTATTGTCGTTCCTGTGAGGAGTTACAGGGTTATACAAAACCTTTGTATATTAAATAAGCTCCATAGGTATGATCAGGATTCTATTCTACTGAAGGTACACAATGATGAACGTAATAATAGCACCGAATATCAAAATCTTATAAAAAAGGAATTATATGAAACATCCAAAATTCAGTTGCTCATTGAGCCCTAGAGGTGAAATCGCATTAAAGTTAAATATCCATTTTGTCTCCTTTATTAGTATTATCTGGTATCTGGTCCCAATCTCCCCTCTTGTAGGTTTAACTATTTTGTTTATCCTCATAAAGCTAATGGATGTTTTTCAACCTCCATGGTGGATATTTACATGTTTCGCAAAGGGAGTATCTCTCTTATGTTCAAAGTCATGCAGCGTAAAAAAAACTCACCAAAAAAGATTGTGGGAACTTAACCTTATATTATTATCTCATAATATTAGTGTGTGCTTGGAACACTCATAAAGAAGAGGGAAATCTAAATTAGCTGGATAATAGCTAGAAAATAGCAATTAGAAATAGACAATTGTAAGACCTCAGAAGAAGTGCTTAAAGGGAATCTGTCACCTCTTTTTTGAGATATCATATAATGATATCATTCAATTGTGTGTCACATAAGGATTCTCTTAGTACTTTTGCTTCCCCCTGACCCCGCACCTTTCATGCATAAATACCTTTTTTATATCAGTTCAGATGTATGTAAACTGCCGCTGTCCGGTCCGCTGGGTGGGGCTTATTCAACAGCTCCCCCCTCCCTGTCTTGCTCTACACATTTCTTCTTGTGTAGAGCAAGACAGAGAGGGGGGAGCAGTTGAATAAGCCCCGCCCAGCGGACCGGACAGCGGCAGTTTACATACATCTGAACTGATATAAAAAAGATATTTATGCATGAAAGGTGCGGGGTCAGGGGGAAGCAAAAGTACTAAGAGAATCCTTATGTGTCACACAATTGAATGATATCATTATATGATATCTCAAAAAAGGGGTGACAGATTCCCTTTAAGGTAAAAAATATATATATATAGATTCTGGTGGCAATCTTATCTCCAACCTGAACAATCATAAAAAACTAAAAAGGCATGAGTGAGGGTAAAAACCTGAAATCACTGAACAGGTTATATACTGCAGGGTACTTCTCCCTGATAGCAGCTTTAAAAAAAAAAAAAAAAAAGTCAAATTGCAGCCTGTGAACGGCTGTTTCCTGACGAAGAAGACAATAAGGCCGGAGTCACACTAGCGATTAAATCGGACGAATGCAATGCGATAAAAAATCGCATTGCAGTCGTCCCTATGTTATTCTATGGTGCTGCTCCCATCATCCGTCTTTTTATCAGATCCATTCCTCGGACCGAGACAATCGCAGCACAATCGGATTCGACAATGCAAGTCTATGGATGCGATTAAAAATCGCATTCAAAACGCACCACACGTGTGACTTGCGATTAAATCGCAAGACTTCTCCAGGTCAACAGGAAAGAGCATCAGGCATTGGCATTGGATGTCAATTTGATGCTTAGATGCGAATAAAATCAGTTAATTGCTGGAAAATCGGATGACAGACGGATCCCTGGACAAGAAATCTTTGTGCGATTTCGTACCGTAAAAATCGGACCGATTATTCGTTGTGTGTGACTCCAGCCTTAGTCTTTGAAACATGTTGGAAAGTCCATTGGTCCCCGCCGCAACCACCAGCAAGTGAAACCGACGTGGTCATATGCTGACTCACATCACGAAGGTCCTGTATACCTGGAGCAGCTCACAGACGCCGGGAGCACGAGAGGCCGCTCACGTCTACTCCACAGCTGGAGGTACACTGACAGGAGGCTGCCACCGGCCGGGGCAGCCCTTGTAACTCGTCTATACCCCTGTGTACAAACCCCCCCCTCTTTTTCCAAGCGCTGGAGCAAAAAGCGCTATTTTAACCTGCACCGCTTACTGGAGTGTGGACTTCGCATCGCATTATCTTTACAGGTACCACTCTCTGACTTGTGCATTTACTATTGCGGCTACTCTGCACAGCCGTTCACAGGCTGCAATTTGACTTTGACTTTTTTTTTTAGGCTGCTATCAGGGAGAAGTACCCTGCAGTATATAACCTGTTCAGTGATTTCAAGGTTTTTACCCTCACTCATGCCTTTTTAGTTTTTTATGATTGTTCAGGTTGGAACTAAGATTGCCACCAGCATCTATATATATATATTTTTTCCCTTAAGCACTTCTTCTGAGGTCTTACAATTGTCTATTTCTAATTGCTATTTTCTCGCTATTATCCAGCTACATAAAGAGCACTTATAAGAGGTTTTTTTTTTTTCTTTCTATAACCACCTAATTTAGATTTCCCTCTTCTTTATGAGTGTTCCAAGCGCACACTAATATTATAAGTTATTTTACCTTATTTCTTTGACACCCTTATGACAGGTGTCTTAGTGTTTGCTGCTGGAATTACACTCATACACAAGCACCACTGAAGAAACATTTATATTATTATCTAATAATAAAATATTATTTGAAATGTTATTGTTATTCTTTTAAAGGGAACCTGTCAGCTCGTTTTTCCGCAATAAGCTGTGGCCACTGCCTTTCGGGGCTTATCTACAGCATTCTGTAATGCTGTAGATAAGCCCTGATCTAACCTGAAAGAAGAAAAACAATTTTTATTATAATCACCCGGGGGACAGTCCGGTCCGATCGGCGTTGCAGGTCCAGGTCCAGTGCCTCCCATCTTGTAGCGATGACTTCCTCCTGCTTACTTCTTGTTGCGGCTCCTGCGCAGGCGTACTGATCTGCCCTGTTGAGGGCAGAGCAAAGTACTGCAGTGCACATGTGGCGCCCCCAGGAGTATGGTCGCTACAGTGGCATTGCCTTCCTGAAGGGAGAGTGATGTCATGCCTGGAAGCAATGAAGGGTCTCTATCGCAGTTAATCACTGCATGCGACACAGTTCCCACTCCGGGTCAACAGAGGGAGCTCTGAACCCAGAACTGAGGGGAGGAGCTGTTTCTGGGGGCGAGGAAGGAGTGAGGCAGTTAGTGTGAGGAGGGTGTCGTGTGCAGACGTGGAGCAGAAGAGCTGGGGAGACTGAGGAAAGTGGAGAACTCAGTCCCAGTGATAGCGCATGATCTGGAGCCTGGTCTCCAAGGGTGTATGGATACTAACGGTCTTGCACCAGAAACCAAAGGAATAGGAAGCTGTAAATGCTCTATTCCCACATAATCCTCGGAGGCACAATAGCGACGGGTGAGCCAAGAGAGATAAAAGGCTACGGCTGTCTGCCATGCGAGTGGAGTGTGGATAACATCAGAAAGGAGGAACTCCAGTGTAACTCAGTACTGGGAGTACTTCATAGAGAGCGCTAGTAAGGAGACTGCACAACCCATCTGCCAGACTGATTCCTGATTTGCTTCCAGGCTAACCAGCTCCTGTGCCATCTGTACTCAGGACCCTGGACTGCATTTGCCAAGTAAAGGTGAAGAAACTGCAACCTATTGTGTCCTTGCCTTCTTACTGCAACCTCCCCGGCACTGCTACATCTCTGTGCCTGACACTGCACCTTCCTTCCCAACACCCATCTACACTGCCCTGGGACAACAGCCCTGCCTGTGGAGGGTTATAACATCTTGGCTGCACCACACCATCTGTCCCTGCGGATCTGTCTGCAGCGTCTACTTAACATCTTCATTGCCGAACACCACAGGTGGCGTCACGAATCATCTATTCATAAACTTTATTCCATCACTTCACTCCCTTACATGGACGCCCAGGGCCACGGACCGGGTCACCGCTACTGTGATACTTCCCTGTGAAATACCGGCCCGGTACCGAGTACCCCACTGCCCTGGCGGGCGATCCACACAGGCATCGGAAAAGGTCAGAGAGGTCCAGCGCCTGTGCACTGCAGTACTTTGCTCTGCCCTCGACAGGGCAGATCAGTACACCTGCGCCGGAGCCGCTACACAAACCAAGGAGGAGGACGTCATCGCTAGAAGATGGGAGGCACCGGACCTGCGACGCCCATCTGTCCGGTCCTCTCTCGGATGAGTATAATAAAACTTGTTTTTCTTCTCTTTCAGGTTATTGTAGGTACAGCAGGTACGTGGGATGCAGTGACGAGACATGAGACGGATGTAACTTTTGGTGGTGGCTTTTATATATATGGATGCTGATGGGCTATCCTGAGCAACCGAACAAGATAACAACAATTTTCCTCACAGGGACCAAACACAAAGAAACACGGGTAATGAGAACACAACTAACCCGGCGAAGGCCGTCACTATAGGGCCGTGGTATGGCCGACGACGGGTCCTAAGTTACTATATGTCACTTAGCCGTCCTGACGTCCCAAGGCGTGCTGTCCGATGATGCTTCGGCGTCGCAGCCGCTGGGCCCAGCTGCTGAGGATCTGGCTGAGGCTTCAGGCGTTCCTATGCCCAGGCAAGGTGGGAGCACAACAGGCCCTAGGAGAGTCCTTTGGCGGGGTAACCCACCGCGGAGGCAGCGGAATACCAGGCAGGGACGAGCCACAGTGATGCGGAGTGGCGGCTGGCAGGCCGCTGGCACAGCCTGGGGCTGTGCTGGGAGTCCCACGGATGGTGAGGGGCAGACCGCAGCCACGAGCTGGAGGAGGCGACTGCGGGCAGCAGCAGACAGGCTGCAGCCGCCGGCTGGAGTGAAGCGGCAACGGCCGCGGGCGGCAGCGGGCAAGCCGCAGCCGTGAGCTGGGGTGGAGTGACAACGGCCGCAGCCACGGACTGGAGTGAAGCGGTGTTCCTTGGTCGGTCGGCTCGGTGCCGTCTCCCTGCGGTCCGCAGCGAGTCTCCCTCCCGTCTCTCCTGCCGCTGTCTTCCTCTCAGGTGGCTGCTGGAGGCTCTTGCTCTCTGGCATGCTTGAGGTCTCCTCCTCCTCCTCTGCTGATCTACTGACTCACCCTCGCTAGCGTTCTCTGCCCCTTTTATATTAGCTCCTCCCCCAACCGCTCTGGAAGTCTCTGCCGTCCGTCCTCTAATTCCGTCCCCCGGAAACAGACCCCCTAGGAACCTTGGTGACGGTCCCCTTGGTTCTGGCCCGGACACGTGGCGGGGGCCCTTCCTCCTACATTAGATCGAGGGCTTATCTACAGCATTACAGAATGCTGTAGATAAGCCCTGAAAGTCAGGGGCCGCAGCTTATTGAAGAAAAACGAGCTGACAGATTCTCTTTAAATTTTTGTTGTGTAGTAACTCTTGATTGAGTCCAGGCAGGGTAGTATTAGTAAAAGAGACCCCAATCTGTAGAAGATGGGGGGGTGGGAGCATGGGCCTGTGCGATGTCAAATGCCAGGGCTGAATTTTTGTTCTAGTCTGTCCCTTCTTAAACAGCAGGCTGAATGCAATTGATGTATTGACCACATTATAGAAATCCTTTAATATGATAAACCTGGATTATTCATAGAAACTTTATTAAACTGTTGTCTAAGTCATAACTACTGCCTCAGCACCGAGCAATATTAGTTTAACATATCAACTTACAAAATGCGCCTATTATTTATTTTTGTTGGTAGACGCTCATGGCCGATGTCAGAGAGGTTGAATTTCCTGAAACTCATCTAAGACAATATTCAATATCAGGCCAAAGAAAATATCTCCCAGCCTTTAAAGCCAACCTAACTCCATCACTATCAAAGGTACAGTAAAAAATCAGTTGCTCCTGTAAGGAAAACATATGAGGATTAGAATTGTCACCCAACGTGGACATGATCCAATCATGCAGCACTGATCTCCAAAACGTACCAGAGATCCAAGATTCCACTGGAGAGAATTCAGAATAAATTGCCTGTTTCTGGTAATCCCATCATATGCACAGCAAGTAGCCGTCCTTCTAGGGCTAAACTAACCTAAGACTTTCTTATGATAATCCAAGTAAAAGCAATAAAAACTACAAAAGCCAATTAATACATACGTAACGTGTTGATGTGACTCGAATACAAAGAGAGTTTGCAGATCTAGTTATTCTTGGCGCACTCTGCTTTTTTTTCGGGTGTAGCTATAAAGTGGGTCACAAATACTTAGCCTTCAAGACATTAGAATTTTATTTTAATATATATTTGAAAATGCAAGAAAACATTCAAGAATGGCAGATTTTTAATTTTTTTTACTATTTATGGTAAAGGGCTTAGTAAACCCCAAAAATTGCAAAATTTTCCTACAGGTATATCTTCGTACCGTGTTAGCCAGTAGATAGAAAAATATTCAGGATTGAGAGTCCTCAGCAGTTGATACCTTTTAATGGCTAACTGAAAAGATGGTAATGCATTGCAAGCTTTCGAGACTACTCATGTCTCTTCATCAGGCTAGACTAATACAAAATCGGAAGTCACATATTTATGCACAATACAGCCTAGAAAAAATGCAATAGATAAGACAAGTGACGTGAAGCAGAACTATCAATATGGGAGAGGGAGAAACATAAATATAAACATTGGACCAGTTCATAGATAAGGAGTCCGGATGTTTTATGGTCCAAAATTTTCCTAAAACCCAAATTACAATTCTACACAGCAAGCGAGTAATAACTGGTTTACTGGTGCATTGATTTGGTATAAAACACATATGGGGTAGTTTTATTGACACTTTATAATACAAATCAATGGGAATGCTCAAAAGACGCCCAAGTGTTGGGTTGTTTGGCATTTTTTGCTAGTCCTCTTTACTTCCAAAGCCTCCAGTTGTTTCTTCATACTTGGATTAGCATGAAAAAAAAAAATAGAAAAAAAATCTGTAAAATGACAGTAAAAGGGACACCAGAAAAATGATGAAAAATCACACAAAAAAAACTCTGGGTGGCAAAATTGTCAAAAAAGCGTAACAAATGGCCAAAAAAACTCTTAAAAAGACTCTTCAGGGTAAAAAAAACAGTAGTTCCTAAAGTGTCTTCCTCTTAAAAATCTCAACAGATGTTCCCGCCAGGAAGAGTTTTGATTCCAATCCGAGTTATACCTATGCAGCATCAATAGTAAAAGATAGAATGTTAAAAATAATAAAAAAAAATAAAAAATAGAGATATACTTACCCTCTGTCGGCCCCCGAAGTCCTCGCGGCCCTCATGGTGATGCCGGCAACTTCCGTTCCCAGTGATGCATTGCGTGAATGACCTCTGATGACGTAGTATGGACAACCAATTTAAGCAAATACAATAACTGTCCTCAGAGTTGGATAACTCCATGGCTGCTAATTCCCAGCTGTAGTGCAAACACTGCCATTTTATTTTTTACTAAGCAATGTAATCTAGAACCAGAGATACTAAGAGAAGTCGGGAGGCAGAATCCCTGATGGTGTATTTCTATTAATTGATTCTCATGATTGTATTTATTTTGTCTTTTGTTTGCTTTGTATCATTTTAGTAGAAAAGAACAAGGGAGTGTCAAATTGTTATCACGTTGTCAGTCCATTATCCGTATCATTTACTAATTTATCTTAGTTTGTGTTCATTTCTAAATATACCTAACAATAAAATAATGTATATATTTAATTACCCATCATAAATAAAGTCCATTATTTGCTTCTATAGTATTTTATGCTATCAGAGTCAGGGTGACATTATTCTTGGTGGTCTTACACTGTGATAAACATGCATGTGGGTCTTCACCATCAATCCCACAATGAGGTTTGGACTGGACTGTGGGGAATTCATAGGTCGAGGACCTCTCGGGGACAGACTGAGAGACTGCTGAGGTATATGAAAATCGAGAAGTCTGTGTATATGAGAGAGGGAGAAGTATGGCTCATAGGGAGATCAAACAGCTAAGCAGGTATGAGCTGAAGTTATGAAAAACAAGCCAGTTCAAGGAAGAGGAGAGGTCAATAGTAAAATAATGAAGAACAGGTGGTAACATGAATGGTCACAAGCTGACTATCGTGTCAAGATGGGCAGGAGTTACATATTTGACAGAGGTTAAAGTTGTCGAAAATATAATACAGTGTGTCCGTAAAGTCATGGTGCACTTTTGACCAGTCACAGGAAAGTAAGAATAAGAAGTGTCTGGTAGTCACTTATTTCCTCCTGGAAGAAGGATCAGAAATGTACAAATCCAACATGCCTAATTCTTGTTGAAATTGTCATCAGCTATTTGGGATGGTGTCATGGTTAGGACATGGTTAATGTCCTGTTCTCACAGGGTTAACTTTTGCCGGCCTCTCTTTGGATCTGGGAGGGGTATTTATACTCACTCCAAACTAGCATTCTCTGTCAGTTATACTGCTGTTCTGGTGTGTCTGACCCCTGGTGTGCGTGTACGCTGGGTTGTTTGTTTGCTTCCCGTGTATGACCCGGCTTGTTCCTTCACTCTGTACTCCGTCTCTCGTTTTGGTACCATTGTCTTTTCTGGTTCTGACCTCCTGGCTTGGCTATCGTTACTCCGTTACAGTTTACCCCTATTGTACCGTCTAATGCCCATTCTGGTTTTCTGATCTATTGCTACGTCCTGACTATCTATTCTGTCTAATCCTTTGGTACTGTATTGCTATCTCGTGCTTTGACCTCGGCTTGATCTGGTTTCTGTCTCTGTCTATGCCCCTTGGTAACATTGTCCTATAGTTACCTTTCTAGGAGTTTCCCTGCAGCTCCTAGCTCCGTGGAGCTTAGGCCATGCCCCCAGGTGTCACGTGATTCAGGTCCTGGAGCATGCATTGTCACCACTGCTGCCCGCTCCGCAGGTATCCTTGTGCACAGTCTTTGTACTCAGGACATGCACTCTGGCTCAGTGAGCAAGTGCAGTGCGGTGTTCATGACAGATGGTCAACAAGCTCCAGCACACATAATGCTAATCACACTGTCCTAAAACAGATGGTTTGGCCAACTCTTGCCCTATGGCTTATTCTATTTACTGTCTGTGGATTATGGGCAATGTCTGGACTCTCAATCAAGAAATGGTTGCTCATCCAAGGTTGATTTCACTTGGATGGGAAAGCTAGTTTCTGTCTATAGCTATAAAGGAAGAGTCACACGGCTGTATAACTCAGGCAAGGATCGCAATGCAATGCTCAGACTGGCTGGGAGACAGTCTCCTGACTCGAACGTGGCAACTGCATAGAAATAGTGCCGACTGGCACTACCATTACATATGGTTTAGTGTGATAGGATTAAACATGGAATTAGCCAAAACCAAACTACTGATGGAACGTCAATCCGCAATTTCTAATCCTCTATACTAACTGTAACAACCCTGCCGGTATCACTGCATGGCCTCCTATCCCCCACACACCAACTTACTCACCGCTCCAGGCCATACTGTGAGTTCTGTCTGCTGCCGGCTCCATGCTGTGTGCCTCTTGCTTCCTGCCTGCTCTCTGCATGCTTCCTGGCTGTGTGCATAGGGGGGCGGCATCGGCACTCTCTGGTTCTTATGGAATCAGTGTATACCTGTCTAATGTGTCCCTGGCCAATCTCCAGGAGGCAGAATATTCTGGTCTCTGTGTTATTGCTCCTAACCTTGTCTCTTACTTGTCCTTGACACCCTCCAGGAGGCAGAATATTCTGGTTCCTGTGTCTTTGTTCCTGTACCTTGTCTCGTACCGTTACCTTTTATGAACTTAGTTCTACCTCTGTCTCTCAGTCTCCTTGTCTGTGGCTCCTTTACCTGCTGTGTCTTTCCTTGTGTGCTCTCCGTCTGCCTGTGCTCTGCACTCTTGCGGCTCTGCCTGTGCTCCGTACTCTTGCGGCTCTGCCTGTGCTCCGTACTCTTGCGGCTCTGCCTGTGCTCCGTACTCTTGCGGCTCTGCCTGTGCTCCGTACTCTTGCGGCTCTGCCTGTGCTCCGTACTCTTGTGGCTCTGCCTGTGCTCTGCACTTTTGTGGCTCTGCCTGCTCCGTACTCTTGTGGCTCTGCCTGTGCACCGCATTATTGTGGCTCGGACTGTATTCCGCACTCCTGTGGTTCTGCTTTGTTTTGCTTCTGCTGCTGCAGAACCTCTTACTGCTAACTGTAGTTCCTCTCCGCAGCCTTGCGGTTCTTCTCCAGTGTGAACAGGTCCAAACCTGTTCCTTCATACCCATCTATATTCCCATCCTTCCCAAACCAGTACCTGCACACTCTGTGTGAACAGGTCTCTACCTATTCCATACACCACTCCTTCCTGTCTGTGTCCCTGTGCCTTCCCAGTCAGCCGTGCCCGCCTGCCAGTGTCTCAGTCATGCCCGCCTGCCAGTGTCTCAGCCGTGCCCGCCTGCCAGTGTCTCAGCCGTGCCTGCCATGCTCACTTCCCTGTCTGTCAGTCACACCTGTCCTTGCGTTCTGTTCCCCAGTGGGATCAGCAGCCACAGCCAGACAGCGCCCTGGAATGGCACCTGGCAGCTACCTGCCGCACAAGCCTGACCTCACCATCAGAGGCTCCAGAGAAGACCAAGGTAGTTGCATTAGTTACACCCCTTCCAGTTTGTGGTACAGTAGGTCCACAACCCTATAGCTCGAGCCAACCTGCCAAGGCATGAGCGTGACACTAACCCTCTGATATTTTGAGTGTCATTGCAATTTTGTTTGATTTTTTTCTTGTATTTTTACCTAAAAAATATGGTTATCAGAACTCAAAAAGAAGACATAAGCCCAGAAATTTTCTATATAGACAAATGGCTAGGCAAATGTAACAAGATCTAATGGCAAATGGGATTATGGTATATGCACACAATTTCTTTTTTTGTTTTTTTTTGGCAGATTCTGCTTGAAAGAGGGCTAAAAGAATGCTCATTTGCATTTCTATGTAAGAACGACTTGCTTCTCATATGCTCAGTCATCCTAATGTCTTTTAACCGTTTCAGGTTTCCAGAGATGCCAAGCGGTTAAAAGGAATGAGCTGACTGCTCTTCAGGTATTTTCCGCTTTGAAAACGCTCTATACTTTATAGTACTGTAGAAGTCAGTGTGGAGGTTCAAAAGACACCTGCAAATATTTTTAAGCATTGTACTATCTTTTTTTGCTTCTAAGAACACAAGCGATTTTTTTTTTGTTAAATGGAGTTGAAAAAAAAACATCCAGAAATAGCCAGTTAAAAATATGTTAGAAAAATTCTTAAAAAAACTCACTGATGGTCTAAAACTTTGAAAAAGAACTCAGGAAACAGCCAAAAAAATCTTTATAAAAAGACACTTTATGAAAAAAAAAAATCGAGCATTTCATTACTTGTCTATCTTTTTATGCTAGAAAGGCAAATCAGTACCCTCACTGGACTTCAAAAGACTCTGGAGTTGTGGTATATTGTTCTACTGTTCAGAGACACCTGCACAAATGATCAGAGGTATGTGTAGAGAAAAAAGGGCTCAGAATTTCAGGAATAGAACATCTCACCAACTATTAAGCATGGGGGTGGATCAATCATGCTTTGGGGTTGTGTTGCAGCCAATGGCACGGGGAACATTTCAGGGGTAGAGGGAAGAATGGATTCAATGAAATTTCAACAAATTCTTGATGCAAACGTAACAGCATTTGTAAAATATGCTGAAGTTGAAAAGAGGATGGCTTCTACACATGGATAATGATCCTAAACATGTCAAAATCCACAATAGATTACCTCAAAATGCTCAAGCTGAAGATTTTACTATGGCCCTCACAGTCCCCTGATCTGAGCATCATTGAAAATCTGTGACTAAACCTCAAAATAGCAGTGCATGCAAGACAACACAAGAATCTCAGAGAACTGGAAGAAGTTTCCAAGGAACAATGAATGAAAATCCTTCAAACAAGAATTGAAAGACCCTTGTCTGGCTACAATAAGCATTTACAAGCTATGATGCTTGCAATAAGGGGGTGCTACTAGGTATTAACCATGCAGGGTGACAAAATGTTTGCATTGGCCCATTTTATTTTTTAGCATTTTTAAAATGTAAAACATTATATATATACATATATATGTTATATAATGTAGCCTGCTCCTGAACCAGGCAGTTGTAGGTGGGGAGGACTAAGCCTCCCATGTGTGCTGAGATTCCCCATCTGAGTCTGAAGGCACGGACAATAGTGTTCTTTTTGCCTAAGCTAAAGGCTATTTTCTGTGTTACTTGTTGCTTGATGGGTTTATGACACAATAAACTGCATGAACTTTAAAGGAACCTGCCTCCTTACTGTCTCCCGCTGCACCTGAGCGAGTCGAATCCCTACAATTGGTGTTAGATGTGCGGACAGTGATCCCAGCAGACTTGAGACAGTTGCTGCTTGTCCTGGGTAAAGTTTTCAGCAAGGCAGCAAGCACTACCTGAAATAATGGAGGACCTGCTGAAACACCTGGTCCAGGCCCAGGCACAGCAACAGGAGACCAACAGGCTGTTGTTACAGCAGATCCAACAGAGCCAGCAGGAGCAACGGCAGCAGTTCCAGAAGAGCCTGCAGGAGCAACGGCAGCAGATGCAGCTTCTGGCAACCGCCATCCAGGAGGGCAGGACGAGCTCCCCAACCCCAGGTCTGGCTGATGCCATCCACGTCGGGAAGGCAAGGCGGTAAGACGCGCATTACAAAAAATGACCACTGAGGATGATGTTGAGGCCTTCCTGACTGTGTTTGAGAGGGTGGCTGAGAGGGAAAATCTTCAGAAGAGCTGTGGGCAGAGGTACTGGCCCCATAACTGACGGGTGAGCCCCAGAAGGCGTACTATGACTTGACTGTACAAGACACCAAGGAGTATCACAAAATAAAAGCGGAAATTCTCTCACATTTGGGGGTGACAATGACTATCAGGGCACAGCGAGTTCACCGCTGGGCCTATCAACCGGACAAACCGCCGTGCTCCCAAATGTTCGACCTGTTGCACCTGGTCCAGAAATGGCTGCAGCCAGAGTCATCTTCCCCTGCACAGATGGTAGAGCGAGTGGTAATGGATCGGTTTGTGCATTCCCTGCCGAGACCTCTACAGACATGGGTTGCCCAGGGGATCCCCAGAATGCCGATGAACTGTTCGGACTGGTCGAGAGATACCAGGGGATGGAAGGCTCCTAGGGGAAGCAACCTGTTCTGTATTGGGGGTTCCAGCAGGGGGTGGAGTCCCAAAAAGGGGTGGCGTGTCCCAGATCAAAAGGGCGGGGGAGGCAGTGCCCAAGGTCCCCACAGGTGATATTATTTGCTGGAAGTGCCACGGGCCAGGACATATAGCTGCCCGTTGTCCCCAGACCACCGAGCAGATGGACTGCAGCATGGGACGCCGTAGTACATACGATGCATATCCACTTTGCAGTGTGAACTAACCTAACGAGGGGCCGCAAGCGTGTGCCGTGAAGGTGAACGGTCGAACAGTAATGGCGCTGCTAGACTCCGGGAGCTTGGTGACTCTTGTACGGGCCACCTTTCCTCTCAGCCTACTCCCGGGTAAAAATGTTGGCGTTCGGTGCATACATGGCGATGCAAAAGACTACCCTATCGCCAAGGTGAACATTGAAATGGTGCATGGCACCGAGTCCCATGAAGTTGGCGTCGTTCAGGACTTGTTGCATCCTTTAATTATAGGCCGGGATTTTTGTCTGTTTTGGGATCTGTGGGGTAAGGGTTCTGAGATTGCTAGCAAGAGCAGGGAACCAATGAACCCTAATAAGGTATCGCCACCATCAGAGGTAGACGGGTTTCCTTTATGTGTCCTTGAAGAGGAAGGGTCCCCTGTATCTGACATTCCGGAGTTAGCGGTGGCCGGTGAGAATTTTGGGACTGCTCAACATAGGGACCCAACACTGAGAGAAGCCTTCAACAATGTCAGCATCATTAATGGGGTTGCACAAGAGCCGGGAGCGGAAACAAGGTTTCCCTATTTTATGATGAGTGGGGAGTTGTTATACCGGGTCACGAAAATAAGGGAGGAGGTGGTAGAGCAGTTAATAGTACCAGGCCCCTATAGACGGAAAGTGTTGGACATGGCCCATTCACACATCTTGGGGGGACATCTTGGGGTAGAAAAAACGCATGAACGGATTGTACAGAGGTTCTATTGGCCTGGGTGTCACTGGGAAATAGCAAACTATTGCAGGTCCTGCCCAACATGTCAGTTAACTGCCCCCACATCTCATTTTCGGAACCCCCTTGTTCCACTGCCCATTATTGAGGTGCCATTTGAGAAAATTGCCATGGACTTGGTCGGTCCCTTAGTTAAATCAGCCCGGGGCCATCAGTATATATTAGTCATCCTGGACTATGCCACCCACTATCCTGAAGCAATTCCCCTGAGAAATTCCTCCGCGAAGAGTATAGCCCGCGAGCTGGTCCATGTGTTTTCCCGGACGGGTTTGCCGAAGGAGATCCTGACTGACCAGGGGACACCTTTTATGAGCAAGGTGATGAGGGAATTGTGCAGAGTCCTGCAAATCTCCCAGTTGAGGACTTCAGTGTACCATCAGCAGTCAGATGGCCTTGCTGAGAGGTTTAAAAAGACACTGAAGAGCATGCTAAGAAAAGCCATAGAGAAAGATGGTAGAGACTGGGATTGTCTCTTACCATATCTGCTGTTTTCTATCCATGAAGTCCCCCAGGCCTCCACAGGGTTCTCGCCCTTCGAGCTTCTGTACGGCCGACATCCGCGAGGTCTCCTAGATATAGCCAAGGAAACTTGGGAAGCCGAAGTCACGCCCCACAGAAGCGTCATTGACCATGTGGCACTGATGCAGCAGAGGGTTGCAAAGGTGATGCCCATTGTTAAAGAACATCTCCGCCAGGCACAAGAGGCTCAGGCCAGGGTCTACAACCGTTCAGCAAGAGTGAGGCAGTTCAATCCGGGAGACCGAGTTCTCGTGCTAATTCCGACGGTGGAGAGTAAGTTCTTGGCCAAGTGGCAAGGGCCGTATGAGGTGGTGGAAAAGCTTGGGGACGTAAACTACAAGATCCACCAACCCGGAAGACGGAAGCCATACCAGGTTTACCATGTCAACCTCATCAAGCCGTGGCAAGATAGAGAGCCAGCGGGAACTCCGTGCTTGCTGGGCAACCTAGAAGGGGAGGTTGGAGCAGTTACCATAGCGGAGATGCTATCGAAGGCCCAGAAATAGCAGTGCCGGGAGTTATTCCAGAAAAACAGGGACCTGTTTTCAGAGTTGCCAGGGTGCACGAAGGTTGTGGAGCACGAAGTTCTGACCGAGCCACATGTGCGGGTGAACGTGAAGCCGTATCGAATTCCTGAGGCCCGTCGAGAGGTAATCTCTAAGGAGGTGCAGCGTATGTTGAAGCTCGGGGTCATTGAGGAATCCAAGAGCGGATGGTCGAGCCCGATTGTCCTGGTCCAAAAACCTGATGGAGAATGGAGGTTCTGCAATGATTAACGGAAGCTGAATGAGGTCTCCAAGTTCGACGCTTATCCCATGCCACGCGTTGTTGAGCTCATCGAGAGACTTGGACCTGCCAGGTACATTACCACCTTTGATCTGACAAAGGGATATTGGCAGATCCCCATGGCACAGGAAGCCAGGGAGAAGACAACATTTTCTAGACTAGACGGGTGCTTCCAGTATGTCTGGATGCCGTTTGGCCTGCAGGGAGCTCCGGCAACCTTCCAGAGGGCTATGGATAGAATCCTTGCTCCTCATAAGCTATATGCTGCCACGTATCTGGATGATATCGTCATCTTTACCCCGGACTGGGAGACTCACCTGGAAAAGGTCCAAACAGTGTTTGATGCTCTAAGGGAGGCGGGGTTTACAATAAACCCGAAGAAGTGTGCCTTGGGTAAAGAAGAAGCCAAGTTCCTCGGATATGTAGTGGGGTGTGGCGAGATCAAACCCCAAATCAATAAAGTGGAGGCAATTCAAACATGGCCGAGACTTCTCTCCAAAAAGCATGTTAAATCCTTTCTGGGGATCGTGGGATACTACAGAAGGTTTATCCCAAACTTCACCATGATGGCTGTGCCTCTAACTGATCTGCTTAAGGGGACAAAGTCCGTAATGGTCAGATGGTCTGAAGAGGCGGAATCAGCCTTCCAAGAAATGAAAGGGGCTCTATCTAAACAACCCGTTCTGGTGGCCCCAGACTTTAAAAAATAGTTCATCCTTCAGACAGATGCCTCAAATGTCGGGGTAGATGCAGTCCTCTCCCAGGAGATACATGGGGAGGAGCATCCTGTCCTCTACCCAGGGCCGGTTTTAGACAAAGTGGGGCCCTAAGCAAAAGTTTAAAGTGAGGCCCAAAATGTTAACATTGTAAAATCACACATTTAGGTTACATTACATCAAGAGAATGTCAAGAGTGTGCAAAGCAGTAATCAAAGCAAAAGGTGGCTACTTTGAAGAACCTAGAATATAAGACATACAGTATTTTCAGTTGTTTCACACTTTTTTGCTAATTATTTCATTCCACATGTTAATTCATAGTTTTGATGCCTTCAGAGTGAATCTACAATTTTCATAGTCATGAAAATAAAGAAAACTCTTTGAATGAGAAGGTGTGTCGAAACTTTTGGTCTGTACTGTATATATATATATATATATATATATATATATATATATATGTTTTGCCTAAAATACAAAGGAAATGTGTCATCTTTAACTTTAGGCCCCTTCGAGATCATTTCATCTTCAACTTGCTTAACTGTTCACAATAACAGTAATTTTGACCAGGGGCGCCCAAACTTTTACTTTCCAATGTATGTAGAATTTGTTCTAAACATCTGGAAGCAAAAAAACTATTATTTCAATGAAGCAACAATGAAGATGTTTAATGTTATGTCGATTGGTCATTACTCTTTAGTTATTTCAGGAAAATAGCGGGACTGCACATCGTACTGGAAACATTTGCAGAGTTACTGTACTTGAAATCAGTCTATGTGCTCCCAGAGATCTGTAGAGCCAGTCATCAAATAAATATCAGTAAATTAATTAGCAATAGTTCAGTGCCGACACCCATCAAGTAAAACTAAATATTGGATCCCAATGTATAAATATTTGCAAATATTGCCAGACCCTTGTTCACAAATTCCCTGCAAACTGAGTAATGTGTACCCAGTCAACTGAAGTACATGTAAAATTTGCTGACTGCGGGACCCCAATTCAGCCAATAAGTGATGATGATCCTAGAGATGAACATTATGATATGCACCTGTATGTTACAAGAAGTGAGGTGACTGTAACATGACTACAGGTGCTTCTCACAAATCTAGAATATCATCAAAAAGTTAATTTATTTCAGTTCATCAATACAAAAAGTGAATCTCATATTATATAGAGTCATTAAATAGAGTCATTACAAACAGAATGATCTATTTCACGTGTTTATTTCTGTTAATGTTGATGATTATGGCTTACAGCCAATGAAAACTCAAAACTCATTATCTCTGTAACTTAGAATCATTAACAAAAACACCTGCAAAGGCTTCTCAAGCATTTGAAAATGTCCCTTAGTCTGTTTCAGTAGGCTCCACAATCATGGGGAAGACTGCTGACTTTACAGATCTCGAGAAGTTAGTCATTGACACACTCCACAAGGAAATAAATTTTGTATTTCATTTGTAAATCAAGGTCCCAGAGTCTGGAGGAAGAGGGGAGGCCACAATCCAAGCTGCTTGAGGTCTAGTGTGAAGTTTCCACAATCAGTGATGGTTTGGGGAGCCATGTCATCTGCTGGTGTAGGTCCACTGTGCTTTATCAAGACCAAAGTCAGCGCAGCCATCTACCAGGAAATTTTAGAGCACTTCATGCTTCCCTCTGCTGAAAAGCTTTTTGGAGATGGAAATTTCATTCTCCAGCAGACTTAGCACCTGTCCACACTGGACAGCAGAAAAAAAGGCAGCAATGTATTTACCTGCCTAGGCCTCCAGCCAAATGCACTTCAGGGTGCAGCAGGCCACTGTGTGGACAGTGCTACATACAAGTCCTCACTGTGCAATCATATACTAAGCAGCCACCGCCTCCATGGATTGGTAGGTAGTGAGTGGCTGTCTCATCAGTATTTTTGCACCTGTGTTACTGCTATCTTAACCACATGGGCCTGCTGCAACCTGAAGTGCATTTGGCTGGAGGCTTAAGCAGGTA
This sequence comes from Dendrobates tinctorius, assembly GCF_039654945.1. Classification (NCBI taxonomy): domain Eukaryota; kingdom Metazoa; phylum Chordata; class Amphibia; order Anura; family Dendrobatidae; genus Dendrobates; species Dendrobates tinctorius. Next base: position 22,966,269 of record NW_027361697.1, on the reverse strand, counting down.
AATACATTGCTGCCTTTTTTCTGCAGTCTTTTGTATTTTTGGAGGATTTGATCTTTTATTTGCTGTCTATTGATATGGATTAGTGTTAGGGACTCGCAAGTGTGGGGATCCTTGACATTGGATTGCGAGCTTGTATACTTTGGCCAAAATATCGACTAATACCTCACATATTTCATATGTATTTTTTATATTTTTTTTTCACTTTGATATCAGGGTGCAGCTAGGCCCATTGTCTTGTAAACTGTGGTGCCTGTTCACATGGGATGCATCTTGATAGCGCTGGGCAGCCCGCCTGATCTAATAGAAGGGCGTCACTAATAGGCTGGTAACCTGGATGGTGTGCATCTCCACTGTGTGAACAGTGCTACATACAAGTCCTCATTGTGCAATCACGTACTAAGCAGCCACCAACTCCATGGATTGGTAGGTAGTGAGTGGCTGTCTCATCAGTATTTTTGCACCTGTGTTACTGCCATCTTAACCACATGGGCCTGCTGCAACCTGAAGTGCATTTGGCTGGAGGCCTAAGCAGGTAAATACATTGCTGCCTTTTTTTCTGCTGTCTATTGTATTTTTGGAGGATTTGAGTCCTATTTTAGTTGCTGTCTATTGGCACCTGTCCACACTGCCAGAAGTACCGAAACCTGGTTTAAAAACAACAGTATCACTGTGCTTGATTGGCCAGCAAACTTGCCTGACCTTAGAGAATCTATGGGGTATTGTCAAGAGGAAGATGAGAGACACCAGACCCAACAATGCAGACAAGCTGTAGGCTGCTCTCAAAGTAACCTGGGCTTCCATAACACCTCAGCAGTGCCACAGGCTGATCGCCTCCATGCCACGCTGCATTGATGCAGAAATTTAATGCAAAAGGCCCCGACCAAGTATTGAGTGCATTTACTGAACATGCATTTCAGTAGGCCAACATTTCGGATTTTAAAATCATTTTTCAAGCTGGTGTTATACAGTATTCTAATTTACTGAGATAATGACTTTAGGGTTTTCATTAGCTGTAAGCCATAATCATCAACATTAACAGAAATAAACACATGAAATAGATCACTCTGTTTGTAATGACTCTATATAATTTATGAGTTTCACTTTTTAATATTGAAGAACTGAAATAAATTAACTTTTTGATGATATTCTAATTTTTTGAGAAATACCTGTATATAACATACATCCACAGCTGTGTCCAGTATTGGCTCAGTCCCGTTTATTGCTCTTAATCACAGGGCCTGGCAAAGCCACTGTTTTACACACAGAACTGGGTCTCGTAGATAATGAAGAGGATGCTGCGCTCTGCATAGTGCTCCGGCCTCTTCATATAGCTGATGAGCAGTGATTCAAAGAGTCAGATGCCCACTGAACTAATATTAATGAACTATTTTACAGTTACGAAAATGGAGAAAAAAGTTATGAGCTCACCATTGTAGATAGCGGAAATGCGGAATCCATATGTGGATGCACCGAAAAATAGTTCCAGCTTCCTGGGTATAGAAGTCATGAAAAATAATCAGAAAAATTCCAGCACCAAAAATTAACAAAAATAAAAAATCTTTATTGATATAATAAAATAGTCATGGTAGCAAGAATAATGAAAATGTTTTTATTATCCGTAATGCCTGGTGGAGTTTTTGTGATTCTTCAGGGTGGGGTCCCTGGGGAGTCAGTGACATGGTGAAGGTTCCCGGTTAATAGAGGTGTCCTTGAGCTGGGAGTAAGGGTACCGTTACACCTAGCGATGCACCAGCGATCCCGACCAGCGATATGACGCGGTCAGGATCGCTGGTACATCGCTAGGTGGTCGCTAGTGAGCTGCCACACAGGCAGATCTCACCAGCGACATAGCAGCGGTTGGGGTCGCTACTTACCTGTCAGACGCGGCGATCCTGCGTCCTCCCGCCCGGCTCCACGCATCGCTCGTCGGCGCCACAGGAAGCGCCGCAGGAAGTGACCGACGAGGAATGGTCCAGGAGCTTCTCGCGCGATCAGCGATAACCAGCGGGGGAGCCGGTCGGAGGTAAGTATCATATGCAGCGATATCGCTAGCAATATCGCTGCAACGTCACAAAATCGGTGACTTTACAGCGATAGTGCTAGCGATATCGCAGTGTGTAACGGGGGCTTAATGCCGGAAGATTTAAAAAATGTTTTGGGTAACGTTAGACCTTTTGGAGCTCCAAGAACCTAACGAAAAGTTGGCCAATGCTTCAAGGGTAGACATTCCCTTTAAGGATATATGCTCACAGAGTCAGCAGGATGCTGGCACAGCCACCTCCTTGCATTCTATAATCTCAGAAGAGTAAGCTTGTCTCTTTTATCAATTTTGATGTTGCTGTGCATTATATCCATTTTTTACAGCTTTTTTTTTGGATGTGTAACAAGGTGGCATGGGTGGTAGTCATTGGTGATTCCACTGAGGCACAGGCAGTGAGCACCCTGGCCCCTTGCGCATAGGAAGACAGATAAAGTCCCGGTCCTGTAGCACAGTCAGTTACCTCTCTCCGGATTGCTCTCCGCGCTGGAAACACATCCTCAGATACACTACAGGTCACAATTCTGTCCGATCGTTAGAAACTTTTAATGAACATAAGATAACATGATGAGACTAGAGTAATGTTTCCTGTGCTTTCCATGCGTCTTCATCAGGTTATACAGCATCAACGGCTCCCATCCGGATCTTGGGAACCAACAGTCCATCTGCAGTAACTCCCTCAGAACCAGGTCCGGTCCACTCTGTCCAGCAGTCCTTGGCAGCTAACGTCCCCCCCTGGACCGGGGTACCCTCTGCTCCTGGCAGTGAAACACGTCCTGCCTCGGGCAAGCCTGCCCGGGCTCTGCTGCAGAAGCCGGCACTTCCTGTCCAGTCAGCCTGCTGGACCGGCCCCTCTTTTTACCCCTTCTATCCCTAATCTCAACATATGCAACAGATATCATATTCAGTACATTTTGCACAATACAAGAACATACATAGAAACATACACAGCACATTACATTGGTAAAACATTAATACATGACATTATACATATTTTTTGTGGATATATGGGCAGGAAAGTGCAACAAAATATAAATAAAACATCTTATCTTGGCAGTACAATAACTATATGACCAAACGAGATGTTGCAGAGGGAGCACAATAGACGGAGTTCCTTTAGTAATTTGAAACCACAAGAAACATGTCACAATCGCTCCATGTCACTGAATGTGCAATACAACTAAGTGATCATACTTGCAAGCGAAAGTGTTAGCCGCAAGTCAAAGACCTGGGCGCTACAAGTCAGCTCACACTCTGCATCGGATTTTGATCAGGGCACAAATACATTTCTTAAGATAACTTAGAAACTACTCAACCTGATAAATATTTATGGGAATGTTTCCTGCCAGAAGCAGTGAAATCAGTGTATATCTTGGACTACATAACTTATTAATATGTGATTTAGCTATAACACCTACCCAGAAGAATCTGGCTTAATTAATACGGATACAGCCCTGGCATTGCTGTTGGATTCATATTAGTAGCTTTTCTTCGAAACTTCTTCCCGTAACTTTACTTGCAATAAAGTATAATAATACTTCTATTGGCAAGTGCTAGAGGAAAAAAAATATATACTGTACATGACACTTGCAAAAAGCCCTTTCACAACTAAGGACATAGTATGAAATACTACAACCTCAATGAGATGTCAAGGGAATGATGCGGTATTTAAATATATATTTTTGTAAATATTTTATAATGCTTTTCATGATTATTTGTTATGCCTATTCACATACAAACAAAAAAAAATCTTTAATTGCAGTTTGCATTCTGACCACTAGAGGAGACATAATGTGTCGGCAGGCTCTGATTTCTGCTCTATTGTAGCACACTATAGACCAGGGGTGGCTCGCGGACCTGTGATTTTGGGTTCACGTCTATCTGCCAACTTGGTGCGTTAGCGCCTGGTCTACGGTTGTTATGAAGAGCAGGTCCCCAGGTGATGACTTCTCAGAGTAGCCTTGCACAAAGAGTGTATCTGGATATGCAGAAACTGACCTAGGGGTTGAAAAGGTAAATTAAGTATAGCAAGGTGGAGAAAGGATGATCTTGCCTGTCAGAGGAGGTACCTGAAGCTGGATGTGATAGTGTGGTGGGAGTTCTTGATGTGAAAAATGCCAAATGGAAGTATGGTGAGAACCCCTGGATGTAATTATACTGCCTCATTGTGATTTGTATCGGGAAGCTTTGGCTGTCCTTATACTGATGATGAGAAAGCTGTACCCTGGACAGCGAAACGCGCGTTGGGGCTTCTCTCTTAGGGGTCATCCTTTCCCCTTTGGCACCTTATTGGTAAGCTTCATCACTTTATTATTGTATTGATATGATTTGTCTAGTTATGGATACTTCCATGATCAGGCGTTGCCTGCAGACTAGCTATTGCAATATGTCTCCCTCTAATGCTTTTACAATGGAAGGGTGATCCTTTTCCCATAGCGTCACTATGTTGTACCTCTACCATGTTTTGTTTGTGATTGTCCTGTTATCTTTTTTCTATTATATTTACTAAAATTTTGATATATTTTACAGTATGAACTGAGATATAAACTGTTGTGCATGCAGCGCGTAAGCGCACATTTACATGGGCCACTGAACAGAAAAACACAAAGACAGAAACATAATCCCACCACTTCATGGTGACCCTAATTGGGACAGTCCTAACTCTAATATTAAAAACATTACCTGTTATGAATGAGTCACCGTAGGAGGCAAAAGCAGAAATACAAGCTAAGTCCAGAAATCCAGAGAAGTTGCCAACTATCAGATTGCAGACCCCTGAACCTATCAACACAACTAGCAGTAGCCGTGGGGGGTTCCTACGATGCCCTAGACCCCTCGATCACAGCCGGAGAAATACATAGGCCTAAAGAAAGAAAGGGGAAATCTAAACTGCCCCAGAGCAGACCCCAAAGCAATAGGCAGCCCCCAACATATAATGACGGTGAAGCAAGATGAAAACACCAACACAGACAGAAAGATAGACTGAGCAAAGACGGGGCCCCAAAACTACCTAGATAGGAAAGGACAGGAAGGCTGCTGTCTGCAATCTGCCAAAACCCTATCAAAGACATAAGCCAACCAGCTGATATGAAAAAGGCCCTGAAGCAGCTAGGCTTCAAAAACTGAATCAGCACTCAGGTATTTTCAGAAGACAGAGCTAAATGAATTCAGCACACCCCAGCAGGGAATGGCAGAAATCCAGAAAAACAAAGCAAAAACAAAGTCAAAGCACAAAAGCAAAAGGCCGAGCAGCAAACTTAGCTTTGGAGGAGAAGGAATTCAGACTGGTCTCCAAGGATCCCACAGAGAAATCACCCGCAGGGCAGAAGGGCGTCGGCAGCATTATATCCAGTCCGTAACTCCACTCAGCCAGTCACAATCATCAGCCTCAGGTGTTTGACAATCAGGCTCACTATCTTTCTTTACCAGAAGAGGGAGTTCCTCGGGCCTCAGTAATGAAGGGGAAAATGAACTCACAACAATTACCGTTTGTCAAGTGACATGCATGTAGATAAGGCCAGTGTGAATGTGCGCTTACATGCTGCATGCACACCAGTTTATATCCCAGTTCATACCTTTGGGGGGGTTTGATTTTGAAATTGTGGGATGCACTGGTGTTTTTCCCATGCAAGTAGCGGTAGTGTGACCCCATTCGTCTGACAAGCAGCACAGCAATGAAAGGGTGAACTATAGGTGTGGGTCTGACATAGCCCTGTGCGACTATAAACAGCATGCAAGGACAGATGGTGGGACTGACTGATTCTAAGGCCAGAGTCACACTAGTGTATGGCAACGGATGTGATATGCTAATGACCCTTGGTTCCTGCTCTGCTGTGAGCGTAAGCTGAGTGTCAGTGCTCCAATGTTCTCGCACACAAAATCAGATCACAATTTCTCCGTCTCCTCTGCTGCCAGTGACATCTGAGTGCAGTTCGATGTTTCACATGCACCCATAGACTTGTATGCATACATGCACTCATTGATTGCACGCACTCATGGATGGACAATGGACTGCACGCACTGATACAAGTCTATGGGTGCTTGTGAAACATCGCACTGCACTCGGATGCCACGTGAGTGCAGGGTGCTTCCCATGGACGTCGACAGCAGAGGAGATGGAGAATCTGGTGGAATCGCAGCATTCTGCAGAATCGGCATGAGAAAATAATCACAGATGCCCACTGCCCCATAGAATAACACTGGGCCGAGTGCAATCCGATTTTTTGTCAGATTGCACTAGGTCCCAGTCCAGCACTGCAGGTAGATGGCCATATAATGAAATACACTTCTCTTTCACCTTCTAAATGGATTTTTACCCGCAGTTACAGTGGAAGAGAAGTTTTGCAGCTTAACGAGTAACATACAATTCACACTAATAAGAGGCGCATTAATAAGAGCGTGTGTTATGTTATTTGGGCTAAGGGATGTTTCAAGTTTACTGTCTTTAACCTCTTCATGACCAAGCCTATTTTGACCTTAACCCCTTCCTGCCATCCGACGTACTATCCCGTCCACGGTACCCGGGCCCGTATGACCGGGGACGGGATAGTACGTCGGCGCGATCAGCGGCGCCCACGTGGTGAGCGCCGCTGATCACGGCCGGGTGTCAGCTGATTATCACAGCTGACACCCGGAACAATGTGTCAGGGGCGGTCACGGACCGCCCCCGACACGTTAACCCCTTGCACACCGCGATCAAACATGATCGCGGTGTACCGGGGGTTAAAGGGAAGCATCGGCAGGGAGGGGGCTCCCTCCGTGCTTCCCTGAGCCCCCCACGGCAGCGCAATGTGCAGCGCTGCTGCGGGGGACTCCCTTCCTCCAGGCCCCCGAATCCAAGATGGCGACGGGGGCCTTCGGGGGCCTGCGGAAGCTGGCTTCCTCAGTGCCTGCAAAGCGCAGGCATGAGGAAGCCTTCTGCAGTGCCTGTGTCAGATCGCTGATCTGTCACAGTGATCTGTGATGTGACAGATCAGCGATCTGTCACAGGACAGTGATGTCCCACCTGGGACTATTTAATAAAGTAAAAAAAAAAATTAAAAAAAGTGTAAAAATAATTAAAAAAAAATCGCCAAATAAATTAGAAAAAAAAAAAAAAATATTCCCCCAATAAATCCATTTTTTGGAAATAATAAAAAAAAACAATAAAAGTACACATATTAGGTATCGCCGCGTCCGTAACGACCCGCCCTATAAAACTGTCCCATTAGTTAACCCCTTTAGCGAACCCCTTAAAAAATAAAAATAAAAAACGAAGCAAAAAATAATGATTTATTATCATACTGCCAAACAAAAAGTGTAATAACGCGCGATCAAAAAGATGCATATAAATATGCATGGTACCGCTGAAAACGGCATCTTGTCCCGCAAAAAACAAGCCACCACACAGCATCATCAGCGAAAAAATAAAAAAGTTATAGCTCGCTGAATAAAACGATGCAAAAATAATTATTTTTTATATAAAATAGTTTTCATTGCATAAAACCGACAAAAACATAAAAAACGACCTAAATGAGGTATCGCTGTAACCGTACTGACCCGAAGAATAAAACCGCTTTATCAATTTTACCGCACGCGGAACGGTGTAAACGCACCCCCCCCAAAAGAAATTCATGAAATGCTGGTTTTTGTTCATTCTGCGTCCCAAAAATCGGAATAAAAAGCGATCAAAAAATTTCACGTGCCCGAAAATGATACCAATAAAAACGTCAACTTGTCCCGCAAAAAATAAGACCTCACATGACTCGGTGGGTCAAAATACGGAAAAATTATAGCTCTCAATATGTGGTGATGCAAAAACTATTTTTACAATAAAAAGCGTCTTTTAGCGTGTGACAGCCGCCAAACATAAAAACCGCCATAAATAGTAAATCAAACCCCCCGTTATCACCCCCTTAGTTAGGGAAAAATAATAAAATTAAAAAAATGTATTTATTTCCATTTTTCCATTAGGGTTAGGGCTAGGGTTAGGGCTAGGGGTGTGTTGGGTTAGGGTTAGGGTAGGGTTAGGGTTAGGGCTAGGGCTAGGGTTAGGGTTAGGGCTAGGGTTAGGGTTAGGGCTAGGGTTAGGGCTAGGGTTAGGGTTAGGGGCGTGTTGGGGTTCGGGTTGGAGTTAGAATTGGGGGTTTCCACTGTTTGGGCACATCAGGGGCTCTCCAAATGCAACATGGCGTCTGATCTCAATTCCAGCCAATTCTGAGTTGAAAAAGTCAAATGGTGCTCCTTCCCTTCCAAGCTCTGCTATGCGCCCAAACAGTGTTTTACCCCCACATGTAGGGTATCAGCCTACTCAGGACAAATTGCAAAACAATTTTTGGGGTCCAATTTCTCCTGTTACCCTTAGGAAAATAAAAAATTGGGGGCAAAAATATAATTTTTGTGGAAAAAAATGATTTTTTTATTTTCACGTCCGAGTGTTATAAACTTCTGTGAAGCACTTGGGGGTTCAAAGTGCTCACCACACATCTAGATAAGTTCCGTGGGGGGTCTAGTGTCCAAAATGGGGTCACTTGTGGGGAGTTTCAATAGTTTAGGTACATCAGGGGCTCTCCAAACGCACATGACACCCGCAGACCATTCCATCAAAGTCTGCATTCCAAAACGTCACTGCTTCCCTTCCGAGCCCCGACGTGTGTCCATACAGTAGTTTTCTCCCACATATGGGGTGTCAGCGTACTCACGACAAATTGGACAACAACTTTTGGGGTCCAATTTCTCCTGTTACCCTTGGGAAAATGAAAAAATTGGGGACTAATTGATCATGTTTGTGGAAAAAATACGATTTTTTTATTTTCATGCCCTGGCATTATAAACTTCTGTGAAGCCCTTGGGGGTTCAAAGTGCTCACCTCACATCTAGATACGTTCCTTAGTGGGTCTAGTTTTCAAAATGGGGTCATTTGTGGGGGGTTTCCACTGTTTAGGTACATTAGGGGCTCTCCAAAGGCAACATGACACCCGCAGACCATTCCATCAAAGTCTGCATTCCAAAACGTCACTACTTCCCTTCTGAGCCCCGACGTGTACCCATACAGTAGTTTTTTCCCACATATGGGGTATCAGCATACTCAGGACAAATTGGACAACAACTTTTGGGGTCCAATTTCTCCTGGTACCCTTGGGAAAATAAAAAAATGGTGACTAAAAGATCATGTTTGTGGAAAAAATACGAATTTTTTATTTTCACGCCCGGGCGTTGTAAACTTCTGTGAAGCACTGGGGGGTTCAAAGTGCCCACCACACATCTAGATAAGTTCCTTGGGGGGTCTAGTATACAAAATGGTGTCATTTGTGGGGGGTTTTCACTGTTTAGGTACATTAGGGGCTCTCCAAAGGCAACATGACACCCGCAGACCATTCCATCAAAGTCTGCATTCCAAAACGTCACTACTTCCCTTCCGAGCCCCGACGTGTGCCCATACAGTAGTTTTCTCCCACATATGGGGTATCAGTATACTCAGGACAAATTGGACAACAACTTTTGGGGTCCAATTTCTCCTGGTACCCTTGGGAAAATAAAAAAATGGTGACTAAAAGATCATGTTTGTGGAAAAAATACGAATTTTTTTATTTTCACGCCCGGGCGTTGTAAACTTCTGTGAAGCACTGGGGGGTTCAAAGTGCTCACCACACATCTAGATAAGTTCCTTGGGGGGTCTAGTATACAAAATGGTGTCATTTGTGGGGGGTTTCCACTGTTTAGGTACATTAGGGGCTCTCCAAAGGCAACATGACACCCGCAGACCATTCCATCAAAGTCTGCATTCCAAAACGTCACTACTTCCCTTCCGAGCCCCGACGTGTGCCCATACAGTAGTTTTCTCCCACATATGGGGTATCAGCATACTCAGGACAAATTGGACAACAACGTTTGGGGTCCAATTTCTCCTGGTACCCTTGGGAAAATAAAAAAAATGGTGATTAAAAGATCATGTTTGTGGAAAAAATACTAATTTTTTATTTTCATGCCCGGGTGTTATAAACTTCTGTGAAGCACTGGGGGGGGTCAAAGTGCTCACCACACATCTAGATAAGTTCCTTAGGGGGTCTAGTTTCCAAAATGGTGTCATTTGTGGGGGGGTTCCACTGTTTTGGTACATCAGGAGTTTTCCAAACGCGACATGGTGTCCGATCTCAATTCCAGCCCAAAACGTCAAATGGCGCTGCTTCCCTTCCGAGCTCTGCCATGCGCCCAAATAGTGGTTTACCCCCACATGTGGGGTATCAGCGTACTCAGGACAAATTGCACAATAACTTTTAGGGTCCTGTTACCCTTGGAAAAATAAGAATTGAGGGTGAAAAGATCATTTTTGTGGAAAAAATATGATTTTTTAATTGTATGGCTTTATGTTATAAACTTCTGTGAAGCCCATGGGGGTTCAAAGTTCTCACCACACATCTAGATAAGTTCCTTAAGGGGTCTAGTTTCAAAATGGTGTCATTTGTGGGGGGTTTCCACTGTTTTGGTACATCAGGGGTTTTCCAAACGCGACATCGTGTCCGATCTCAATTCCAGCCAAAAACGTCAAATGGCGCTGCTTCCCTTCCGAGCTCTGCCATGCGCCCAAATAGTGGTTTACCCCCACATGTGGGGTATCAGCGTACTCAGGACAAATTGCACAATAACTTTTAGGGTCCTGTTACCCTTGGGAAAATAAAAATTGGGGTGAAAAGATCATTTTTGTGGAAAAAATATGATTTTTTAATTGTACCGCTGTACGTTATAAACTTCTGTAAAGCCCTTGTGGGTTCAAAGTTCTCACCACATATCTAGATAAGTTCCTTGGGGGGTCTAGTTTCCAAAATGGGGTCACTTGTAGGGGGTTTCCACTGTTTAGGTACATCTGAGACTCTCCAAACGTGACATGGCGTCCAATCTGAATTCCAGACAATTTTGCATTGAAAAAGTCAAACGGCGCTCCTTCCATTCTGAGCTCTGCCATGCGCCGAAACAGTCGTTCCCCCCCACATATCAGGTATCTGCGTACTCAGGACAAATTGCACAATAACTTTTGCAGTTCAATTTCTCCTGTTACCCTTGGTAAAATAAAAAAAATTGAACCTGAAGTATTTTTTTTATGAAAAAAAGTTAGATGTTCATTTTTTTTTAAATATTCAAAAAAATTCCAGTGACGCACCTAAAGGGTTAATAAACTTCTTGAATGTGGTTTTGAGCACCTTAAGGGGTGCAGTTTTTAGAATGGTGTCACTTTTGGGTATTTTCTATCATATAGACCCCTCAAAGTGGCTTCAAATGTGATGTGGTCCTAAAAATAAAATGGTGTTGTAAAAATGAGAAATCGCTGGTCAACTTTTAACCCTTATAACTTCCTAACAAAAAAAAATTTGGGTTCCAAAATTGTGCTGATGTAAAGTAAACATGTGGGAAATGTTAGTTATCAAGTTTTTTGTGTGCCGTATCTCTGTGATTTAAGGGCATAAAAATTCAAAGTTGGAAAATTGCGAAATTTTCAAAATTTTCGCCAAATTTCCGTTTTTCTCACAAATAAACGCAAGTTATTTGAATGAAATTTTACCACTAACATGAAGTACAATTTGTCACGAGAAAACATTGTCAGAATCACCGGGATCCATGGAAGCGTTCCAGAGTTATGACCTCATAAAGGGACAGTGGTCAGAATTGTAAAAATTGGCCCGGTCATGAACGTGCAAACCACCCTTGGGGGTGAAGGGGTTAATGACCAGGCCATTTTTTGCAATTCTGACCAGTGTCCCTTTATGAGGTAATAACTCAGGAACGCTTCAACGCATCCAAGCGATTCTGAGATTGTTTTTTCGTGACATATTGGGCTTCATGTTAGTGGTAAATTTAGGTCGATAATTTTTGCGTTTATTTGTGAAAAAATCAGAAATTTGGTAAAAATTTAGAAAATTTCGCAATTTTCACATTTTGAATTTTTATTCTGTTAAACCAGAGAGTTATGTGACACAAAGTGGTTACTAAATAACATCAGCACAATTTTGGAAACAAAATTTTTTTTTGTTAGGAAGTTATAAGGGTTAAAAGTTGACCAGTGATTTCTCATTTTTACAACAAAATTTACAAAACCATTTTTTTTAGGGACCACCTCACATTTGAAGTCACTTTGAGGGGTCTATATGGCAGAAAATACCCAAAAGTGACACCATTCTAAAAACTGCACCCCTCAAGCTACTCAAAACTACATTCAAGAAGATTATTAACCCTTCAGGTGCTTCACAGGAACTAAAGCAACGTGGAAAGAAAAAATGGACATTTTAATTTTTCCAACAAAAATTTTCTTTTAGCATCAATTTTTTCATTTTCACATAGGCAACAGGATAAAATGGATCCTAAAATTTGTTGGACAATTTCTCCTGAGTACACCGATACCTCATATGTGGTCATAAACCACTGTTTGGGCGCACGGCAGGGCTCAGAAGGGAAGGAGCGCCATTTGACTTTTTGAATGGAAAATATGCTGAAATATTTAGCGTTGCCATGTCTCGTTTGGAGAGCCCCCACAAATGACCCCATTTTGGAAACTAGACCCCCCAAGGAACTTATCTAGATGTGTAGTGAGCACTTTGAACCCCCAAGTGCTTCACAAAAGTTTATTACACAGAGCAGTGAAAATAAAAAAAAATTTTTTTTCCTCAAAAATGATTTTTTAGCACGCTATTTTTAATTTTCACAAGGCTAACAGGAGAAATTGGACCACAAAAGTTGTTGTCCAGTTTGTTCTGAGTACGCTGGTACCCCATATGTGGGGGGAACCACTGTTTGGGCGCACGGCAGGGCTCAGAAGAGAAGGAGCGCCATTTGACTTTTTGAAATGCAAATTACTTCTAATCGTTAGCGGACACCATTTCGTGTTTGGAGAGCCCCTGTGTGCCTAAACATTGGAGCTCCCCCACAAATGACCCCATTTTGGAAACTAGACCCCCTAAGAAGATTATTAACCCTTCAGGTGTTTCACAGGAACTAAAGCAACGTGGAAAGAAAAAATGGACATTTTAATTTTTCCAACAAAAATTTTCTTTTAGCATCAATTTTTTCATTTTCACATGGGCAACAGGATAAAATGGATCCTAAAATTTGTTGGACAATTTCTCCTGAGTACACCGATACCTCATATGTGGTCATAAACCACTGTTTGGGCGCACGGCAGGGCTCAGAAGGGAAGGAGCGCCATTTGACTTTTTGAATGGAAAATATGCTGGAATATTTAGCGCTGCCATGTCGCGTTTGGAGAGCCCCCACAAGTGACCCCATTTTGGAAACTAGACCCCCCAAGGAACTTATCTAGATGCATAGTAAGCACTTTGAACCCCCGAGTGCTTCACAAAAGTTTATAACGCAGAGCCGTGAAGATAAAAAATAATTTTTTTTCCTAAAAAAAATGATTTTTAGCCAGCAATTTTTTTTTCACAAGGGTAACAGGATAAATTGGACCCCAAAACTTGTTGTCCAGTTTGTCCTGAGTACGCTGGTACTCCATATGTGGGTGGGGACTACTGTTTGGGTACACGTCAGGGCTCGAAGGGAAGTAGTGACATTATGAAATGCTGACTTTGATGGAATGGTCTGCGGGCATCATGTTACATTTGCAGAGCCCCTGATGTACCTAAACTGTGGAACACCCCACAAGTGACCCCATTTTGGAAACTAGACCCCCCAAGGAACCTATCTAGATCTGTGATGAGCACCTTGAACCCCCAAATGCTTCACAGAAGTTTATAACGCAGAGCCGTGAAAATAAAAAATAATTTTTTTTCATCAAAAAAATGATTTTTAGCCAGCAATTTTTTTTTCACAAGGGTACCAGGATAAATTGGACCCCAAAACTTGTTGTCCAGTTTGTCCTGAGTACGCTGGTACTCCATATGTGGGTGGGGATTACTGTTTGGGTACACGTCAGGGCTCGAAGGGAAGTAGTGACATTATGAAATGCTGACTTTGATGGAATGGTCTGCGGGCATCATGTTACATTTGCAGAGCCCCTGATGTACCTAAACTGTGGAACCCCCCACAAGTGACCCCATTTTGGAAACTAGACCCCCCAAGGAACCTATCTAGATCTGTGATGAGCACCTTGAACCCCCAAGTGCTTCACAGAAGTTTATAACGCAGAGACGTGAAAATAAAATAAAAAAATAATATAATATTTTAGCCCCCAATTTTTTATTTTCCCAAGGGTACCAGGAGAAATTAGACCCCCAAAGTTGTTGTGCAATTTTTCCTGAGTACGCTGATACCCCATATGTTGGGGTAAACCACTGTTTGGGCACACGTTGGGGCTTGGAAGGGGGGAGCACCGTTTGACTTTTCGAACGCAAAATTGGCTGGACTCAATGTTTGCACCATGTCGCGTTTGGAGACCCCCGTGATGTGCCTAAACAGTGGAAACCCCTCAATTCTAACTTCAACCCTAACCCCAACACACCCCTAACCACAGCCCTAACCCCAACACATCCCTAACCCTAATCATAACCCTAATCCCAACCCTAACCATAACCCTAACCCAAACACACCCCTAATCCCAACCCTAACCATAACCCTAACCACAAGCCTAACCCTAATTCCAACCCTAACCCTAATTCTAACCCTAATTCCAACCCTAACCCTAATTCCAACCCTAACCCTCTTTCCAACCCTAACCCTCTTTCCAACCCTAACCCTAACCCTAATGGAAAAATAAAAATAAAAATAATTTCTTTATTTTATTAGTTGTTCCTGCCTATGGGGGTGATAAATGGGGGGTTTATTTACTTTTCATTCTATTTTGATCACTGTGAGAGTTTATCACAGTGATCATAATGAATGAAAGGAAATTGCAGCCGGCGGGCGCACTGCGCATGTGCCCGCCATTTTCCAATATGGCGGCGCCCATGCTCCGGGACCGCGGGACACCGGGAGCCATAGCGGCGCTCGGTGAGTACTGGGGGGTGGGAGGAGGGGCAATCGGAAGGCGGGGGAGCGGAGGGAAGGTGGGGGGCAGATCGCCTCCGTTAACCGTGGGGGGGTCGATCGGTGTCACCAGCCATGTCCGATGCTACAGCAGCGTCGCACATGGCTGGATTGTAATATTTCATCAATTTTCATTGATGAAATATTACTATCGCTCTGATTGGCTGTTTCACTTTTAACAGCCAATCAGAGCGATCGTAGCCATGTGGGGGCGAAGCCACGCCCCCCATGGTGAAGTACAAAGCCCCCTGTATCTGTGGGTTGGGTGACCTTTCAGTGACCTAGGTCACCCGACCCGCAGGGGGGCTTTAAAGTCATGACGCCACATAGGCGTCACTGGTCAGATTGGTACCAGTTTTCCTGATGCCGAAGTGGCATCATTGGTCGTGAAGGGGTTAAAAAGCAGCAAAACTACTTACTATGGTCACTATCCCGCTGTAGGTAATGTCCCCCCGACAGTTTCAGGCTGTAACGGTAATCGCCACAAAAGATGACTGTGCTCCGGATTAGGAAATACTTGGCGTCATCGAGGACTGGAGAATCAGTGTTGTGTTACAGCCGTCTGTAGACATTGTATGGACATGTCGCTCCTCTATTGCTCACTTTGTATTTCTGCATTATTCTGCCCAATCCGCTTAGTTTCAGCTCTCAGATACCAGCAATCAAAAATCCCTTCACATAAGAAAATCAGACAGGGCATTTGACAGCCTGACTTTCCTGGAAGAACTGGCTCCGTGAAAGGATGTCAACTCCATACAAATACACTGACCTATTAATGCTGACTTTATTAAAGCAGAGAGATTTCCTGATGATCAAATTAGGTGAGAAGGCAGACCACAGTTATTTCGGAAAGCTGAGCCTCTCGCTGGGGACACGAGAAAGCTAAATCCATATCAGGTTATACTAGGGAATATGTGAGGAGAGCACACACAGTTTTATTATACTCGGGCCAAATATATATTAAACCATGTAACGTCCCATACGTTCCACTGGAGATGGTTTACTCCAAAGACACATACTATGCATGATGTCCACGTGACCCACAGGGAGGTGAACATCCTTTACTGCACTACAACAAAGGTGGGAAAAATAAAATAACCAAATACAAATGTATTAATTTTATTAAACACAGAAAAATTAAATGACATAATTACTAAAGAAAAATCCTCAGGGTACTGAGCAGTGTGATTCTTATGGTCCACTAAGCATGGCGTGTGGTAGGAGCTATTATTGTCCTCTTTGATGTGGGTGTTTCTCAGTTTTGATACTGGTTTGGCTGACCCCCGTGTCATACCTTAGGCTGGAGTCACACACACCGTAGAGAAATACGGACTGTATTTTAGGGCCGTAATACGCATAAATGGTCCCTAAATAGTACTCCGTATGTCATCCGTTGTCAGGGTGTGGCCGCGTATTTTTCTCATGTAAGCATCCGTATGTAATCCGTATGTGATCCGTATAGCGTTTTTTCTCGCAATCTTGCAAAATGGACATTTAACGGTTTTGAGGCCTGCACATAATTTAAATCATCAGCACCAACCCTATTTATTGCCTCAACATCAGGTGGCAGCCTCCAATCTGCCCATTTTGGTGCTGTGCTTGTGTTGGTGTGTTGGTGGTTGTTAGCAAATATGTCTGACACACTTCAGTTCACCCCAACTGACCGTGTTCTCTTCAACTGGGTTTTGTCCCGCCGCTTTGGTCAGCCATACCCAGTGATTGTAGATCCGAGGAGGAGGAGATGAACGTGGGTGCATCCACATTTGAGACAGCTCCTCAATAAAGGCCATTTTCACAGGCTTTATGTAGCCCTGAGGACACATCCTGACAAGTTTTTCCTCTATTGTCGGATGACCGTTTCGACCTTTGATGTTTTGTTGGAGACAGTGCGCCCAGGGATCACCTTCCAGGACACCCGGATGCGCAAATGTATCTCTGCGGAGGAGCAGCTTCTCCTTACATTACGGTATGTATTCCTCAGCTACAGAATGTATGTAGATGATAAGTTTCTCAAATAATTCTGTTACTCAGTAACCCCTTCTTTGCCAAGAAGCATTATGAATTGGTAAGAAATATATGCTTTAAAACAGGGGTGGGGAACGTCCGGCCCGCGGGCCGTATACGGCCCGCCATATCATTTTGTGCGGCCCGCAGGTGCTTTCCCCACTTTCCCTATTTTTGGCCGCGGGCCCTTTAAGAGTTGCGCGCGGTATCTTGCCGCACTTTTCCCATCAGTGGGGACTTGGGAGACTCCTTCTGTGCGGCTCCAGGTGAGGGACTGAGTCAGTGGGGAGACTCCTGCGGCCGGCTCCAGGAGAGGGAGAGTTATAATCCTGCTGCAGCAATAGACAAGGGGGCTGCATTGTCAGCGAGCCTGCACCAGGGAGACGCCGGACTCCGCACACAGGAACCAACCCTGACAGGAGTCGCTGCCCTCCCCCGCTCCATCCACTGCTGAGCGAGATAGCAGAGCTGAAAGTGTCAGGTCCTCCTGTGCGGCTGCAGTGTTCAAGGTAATCACGATACCTCAGGCTCCATGTACCCTCATGTGCTGTATACTTCAGGCCCCATGTACCACCCATGTGCTGTATATCTCAGGCTCCATGTACCCCCATGTGCTGTATACTTCAGGCCCCATGTACCACCCAGGTGCTGTATACCTCAGGCTCCATTTACCCCCCATGTGCTGTATACCACAGGCTCCATTTACCCCCCATTGTGCTGTATACTTCAGGCTCCATGTACCCTCCATGTGCTGTATATCTCAGGCTCCGTGTACCCCCCATGTGCTGTATACCTCAGGCTCCATTTACCCCCCATGTGCTGTATACCACAGGCTCCATGTACCCCCATGTGCTGTATACCTCAGGCTCCATGTACCCCCATGTGCTGTATACCACAGGCTCCATGTACCCCCATGTGCTGTATACCACAGGCTCCATTTACCCCCCATATGCTGTATATCTCAGGCTCCATGTACCCTCCATGTGCTGTATACCTCAGGCTCCATGTACCTCCCATGTGCTGTATACCTCAGGCTCCATTTACCTCCCATGTGCTGTATACCTCAGGCTCCATGTACCCCCCATGTGCTGTATACCTCAGGCTCTATTTACCCCCCATGTGCTGTATACATCAGGCTCCATGTACCCCCCCATGTGCTGTATACCTCAGGCTCCATGTACCCCCCATGTGCTGTACACCCCAGGCTCCAAGTACCCCCCATTTGCTGTATACCACAGGCTCCATGTACCCCCCATGTGCTGTATACCCCAGGCCCCATGTACCACCCATGTGCTGTATACCACAGGCTCCATGTACCCCATGTGTTGTATACCTCAGGCTCCATGTACCCCCCATGTGCTGTATACCACAGGCTCCATGTACCCCCATGTGCTGTATACCCCAGGCCCCATGTACCACCCATGTGCTGTATACCACAGGCTCCATGTACCCCATGTGTTGTATACCTCAGGCTCCATGTACCCCCCATGTGCTGTATACCTCAGGCTCCATTTACCCCCATGTGCTGTATACCTCAGGCTCCATGTACCCCCCCATGTGCTGTATACTTCAGGCTCCATGTACCCCCCATGTGCTGTACACCACAGGCTCCATGTACCCCCCCATTTGCTGTATACCACAGGCTCCATGTACCCCCCATGTGCTGTATACCCCAGGCCCCATGTACCACCCATGTTCTGTATACCTCAGGCCCCAGAAATGGGGTTACCGTAATCAGCAGGTTAGTAGCGTTCTGAACCTGTCTGGCTCCTGCATATAAAACCCCACTGCTGGGAGGAAATTAACTCTAAAGGCCTCGTCGCACACAGCGAGATCGCTGATTTTGTGATGCCATAGAGATCTCGCCAGCGACATCGCTGTGTGTGACATGCATCAGCGACCAGCCCCCCCGCCAGGTATTGCTGATCGTGCTCGAATGTCCTGGGCCATTTTTTGATCGTTGGTCTCCTGCTGGCCAGCGCGCATCGCTGCATGTGACAGCGAGATGCCAACGATCAGCGACGCTGGGAGCTGGTATCCAAGATATATTGTATGTATTTTAATGTATATATTTTCTACATTTATTTAATTGTAGGTTCCTCTCAATTGGCCTTTCTTATGCAACACTCCATCTGGAGTTTTTGATTCGGTGATCGACAATATCCGGCATCGTTCGTGCTACATGTTCTGAAATCTGGTCCAGAGTTCATCATCTGGACATGCCAGAGCCCAAGACGGGAGACTGGTTGAGGATTGCCAGAGGATTTGAGTTGTACTGCCAATTCCCCAATTGTATTGGAGCCCTGGATGGGAAGCACATGCATGTGCGTAAGCCGCCGAACTGAGGGTCCCAATTCTATAATTATAAACAATATTTTTCTGTAGTTTTGTTGGCTCTGGTTGACAGTAACTACAAATGTATAATTGTAGACATTGGGGCTTATGGAAGAACTGGAGACTCTAGAGTCTTCAATTCTTCCATTATGGGTCGGCGGCTGCGCAATAACCTGTTGGACCTACCACCACCACGTCAGCTACCAGGCTCAAATCAAGAAGCTGTGCCTTATGTCCTAGTGGGTGATGAAGCCTTCCAATTGACCAGGCATGTCATGAGGCATGCCCGCGCAGAAACCTTGACCACCGATGCAGGATTTTTAATTTACGCCTTTCACGTGCCCGAAGACTGGTGGAGTGCGCCTTCGGCATTCTTTGTGCCAAATGGCGTGTCCTCCAGTCTGCCATTCAGCTGAGTGAAGCCAGTGTCAATGAGGTCATCAAAGCTTGTGTGGTCCTCCATAACTTCACTACACTGCATGATTGTTCCTCATCTGATGTCACTGAAGGTGTGGTGGACAATGGGGATAGGCCTAGGCCACATGTGCTCCCTTTACGGCGTCCTCTCTCAGGATTCAAAGTACGTGATGTTTTCACACTGTATTTTGTTTCACCTCAGGGTGCTACTACCTGGCAAGATCAGGCTGTATCTATGTTGTGATGTTCTTATGTGTGTGAATATGTTATTTTTTGTTGTTCTATGATGTGTGTGGTCGGTTTATATGTGATAAAGTTGACTTACTTATTCGAATGCCTAAAATAATTCAAGAAGAGGGCCAAAGATGCATCTTCAAATTTTTTATAAATGCAAAAAATAGGTTAGAATACTGTTTACCATATTTTTTTCATATGGCAGATATTGCCCAGGCCATTTAGCCTTTTCTGTATATAACATTTGCATATTTGGACACCCAAATAGGTAACAATATATGATAATTACCAACAAAAACAAAAAATAAAACAATTTTCTATTTTAGAACTGCTGGTAGCTTGGCGGAGGTGATGGCGGGAGGCCTTCATCTCTTTGTTGGGGGTTGGGGTGCCCAGCTTGACCATCACCCTGTTGGGGTGGAGGATCTTGGCCCTGTGGGAATATGTGGCCATGTTCCTGCAGCTGCGCACCAAAGAGACCATAAGGATACTGTCGATTAAAATCCTGTGGCTGATTGTAGCCACGTCCATCATACCCCCAATATGACCATGTCGTCCAAACCCAGGTTGGGGCCAGCCTCCAACACCAGGTCTGTACAAGTGGCCATATTGGGCAGGTTGGTTATAGGCTGCCATTTGGCCATGTTGTTGCCAAGGTTGGTTTGGGGGGGGGATGCGTGGAGGTGTAGGCACACGTGCAGGCGGACACTCAGATCCTTATTGAGCATGCACATCTGGTTGTCAGGCAAGGCGGAGACAGTTACGGGTTGAGAGCTGCCACCTCTTAAGATACTCAAACAACTCATATGGGTCATTGGGGTGTGTGCATGCATCAATTAGGATCTGAATGGATCCTCGCACACGTAGCCTCACCTCACGGGGTAGGGGACGGAGGTACCGGGCCAGGCTTCGGAAATATGCCTCTTCACCCTCATCTTGGGCAGCCCTGGACAGGTAATTTAAACACCTGTGTCTACATGCCTCCGGGTATCAGAGGCAGTGTTGTCCCTTCTCCATCTCCCACGGCGGCCTATAGCTGCAGGCTGGGGGGACCCCTCAACACGGCCAGTAGGGCTGCTGCTGTTGCTTGCTGGCTGCTGGTGTCTCTGCTAGGTCTTGACCAGGTGCAGAACCTGATTCTGGGCCTGATGCTGGTGGAGCTTGGGGGTTGCAAAAGCTCTGTTCAGAAGATGGGCCAGTCACCTCTTCACATCCCCCATCCGGGTCTATAATGGGCTCAGTATCTGACCCTGTCTCCCTCTCTGTGAGGTTGAATTGAGGTCTGTTAGGAAATGTACAAAAAAACAAAATGTAGCTCTGACCCTAAAAAGCATATGTGTCATGTGGTGTGATGTCTGTACTTACGGTCTGAGATCCATACTGGGTGCCAAAAATGCCAATTGGTCAAAATAGATGTATTTCTGCTTGGTCAGTGCTGCTGCCCCACTCCTCGCCCTCTGCTGTCTTTCCCGCCGGTACTGGTCGCGGATGCTGCACTAGCGTCTCATCACATCCTCAACTGCAATGTGAAGTGAAAAGTGACTGTAACCTTTGTGAATTGTGCCAAGCAATGTTCCTAACATTTCACATAGTCACGTGGCCTAGTAGGGGGTGGTTTTTAGCTACATTTTTCTTTAGCAAACATGGATACCTCATACACAGTATAGGATTGTAGGGGCTACATTTCAAAAAGTTCACTTCTGGCCTTTAAGCTGATTGGTAAAAATGGCAATTACTTACGAATTTGTTGCTGCTCCTCACGTGGCCGTTGGGCATAGTCTGGGAACATGTGCACACAGATGCGCCTCCATGCCGCCTCTTTGCGGCCCCGGTCAGAATAATGGGCATCCCGTTGGTCCCAAAGTTCGGACCTTCCTGGACCAACACAATTAGGAGCTCAACATTAATGTGGCTAGACATGATGCTGCAGGATTCCGTGGAGGCGTACTTCCTGAATGTCTGGAGCACTTTTTGAGCTAATTTGCATGTCTAAGCTTCCTGATGATGGATTGACACATTTCCTGTCACCAGGAGAAGTCTTGCGTATTTCTTGCAAGTCACACGTGTGGTCCGTGTGTAATGCGTATTTTTTGCGCACCCATAGACTTGCATTGGCGTACTACGGTCGTAGTACGCTGACAATCGCAGCATGCTGCGATTGGCACGGTCCGTATAAAATATGCGACAAAAATACGGCTGATGGGCGCTACCCCATAGAGAATCATTGGTCCGTGTGCATTGCGTTTTTTTAACGCCTCTCACTCGTCCATATTCCTCTCTAGTGTTACACCGGCCTTAGGGTACTTTCCTACAAGTGGGTGTAATTAATATTGTAGGGTGCACTTTCCTGATTTGAATCTTGACTATTTTTTGGGAGAGTGTTTATGTGCAGTTATTAACATTTTATTTTTCAGTAATTATGTATTACTTGGTTTTTTTGTATTTAATAAGATGTACACTCACTGGCCACTTTATTAGGTACACCATGCTAGTAACGGGTTGGACCCCCTTTTGCCTTCAGAACTGCCTCAATTCTTCGTGGCAGAGATTCAACAAGGTGCTGGAAGCATTCCTCAGAGATTTTGGACCATATTGACATGATGGCATCACACAGTTGGCGCAGATTTGTCGGCTGCACATCCCTGATGCGAATCTCCCGTTCCACCACATCCCAAAGATGCTCTATTGGATTGAGATCTGGTGACTGAGGAGGCCATTTGAGTACAGTGAACTCATTGTCATGTTCAAGAAACCAATCTGAGATGATTCGAGCTTTATGACATGGCGCATTATCCTGCTGAAAGTAGCCATCAGATGCCTGTTCTTAGCTGAGAGGAGTGGTACCCAGTGTGGTCTTCTGCTGCTGTAGCCCATCTGCCTCAAAGTTCGACGCACTGTGCGTTCAGAGATGCTCTTCTGCCTACCTTGGTTGTAACGGGTGGCAATTTGAGTCACTGTTGCCTTTCTATCAGCTCGAACCAGTATGCCCATTCTCCTCTGACCTCTGGCATCAACAAGGCATTTCCAGCCACAGAACTGCCGCTCACTGGATTTTTTTTCTTTTTCGGACCATTCTCTGTAAACCCTAGAGATGGTTGTGCGTGAAAATCCCAGTAGATCAGCAGTTTCTGAAATACTCAGACCAGCCCTTCTGGCACCAACAATCTTGCCACGTTCAAAGGCACTCAAATCACCTTTCTTCCCCATACTGATGCTCGGTTTGAACTGCAGGAGATTGTCTTGACCATGTCTACATGCCTAAATGCACTGAGTTGCCGCCATGTGATTGGCTGATTAGAAATTAAGTCTTAACACACAGTTGGACAGGTGTACCTAATAAAGTGGCCAGTGAGTGTATATATTTATATGTGGTTGTTGTCTACTACATTTTTTGTTTTAAAGGGAACTTTTCATGTGAAAAAATACTATTAACCTGTAGATATGGGGTTAATCTGCATGTTAATAGCATTCAGAACTTGCCCAGCGCCGGCATTGAAACCCCGGCTGCTCCGAGGGAAAGGAACTTTTATTCCTCCCGGTAACGTTTGGGCATTAGAAATGGAGATGGCGCCCAAGCCGATTCAGTCACAGTGGCAATTGTAACTGCATCCCCGGCACTGACAGCCATCCCTAGTCCAGCAATGCTCTCAGTCAGTGCCAGAGGTGTGGTTACAGCCACCACTCTCTATACACATAGCGGTAACCAAAACCACGTCGGTGCCACCCCGAACACTGCCAGGAGGAACTATTTAATTTTCTCCCAACAGCGGAGATCTAAGTGCTGATGCCAGACATGTTCAGAACAATATTAACCTGCAGACTATCCTCACATGATAGATTTTCACGTGACAGGTTACCTTTGAGAGTATTGTATAGGTATTATCTATTTTTGGTACTCTTTAATGCCTTCTATAGTTTGATAATTTATTACGGATTGGTCTAGATTTGGTTACCCACACAAGATGGCAAGACTGGGAACAGCAGCAAGAGACAAGGTACTACATCAGCAAGGTCCCTTCCAAGATTTCAAAGCAGACTAAGTCTTTAGGATGTGCTATTCAAGCTGTTTTGAAAAAGCATCAAGAAATAGGCAACATTTAGGACCATAGATGCCAAGGAAATTTAGTGTAGTAAATGAAAGACACATCATGCTTTCTTCTCTTCAAAATCAGGACATGTCCAGCAGTGCCATCAGCTCAGAACTGGAAACAACCAGTGCGACCCAGCTCCACCCATCTGCTATCAGAGAATTCTGGTCAGAAGTGGTCTTTATGGAAGATCTTGCCCCAAAACCCAACATGTAAACATTAATGGCTATTAAATGTTAATTACTCCCTGCTGTGAACCGTCCTCCAACCCCCTCCTCCTCCTCCCTCTCTACCTCACCTGGCTTCATTTCATGGACATTTCAATGGTATAAGTTGAACAGAGCAGGTCAGATATGACCTTGGTCAGATGTGACATAATTTGAAGTGACATCTTTAAAGTGATACATGAGAAATATACCAGATATAGTTCAGAACTCAGTTAGACGGTAAAACTAACCACTGCTTTCTTACTTTACTTGCTTTTTTTTACCTGCTCTTTAACCATGCTCACATTTGCTATCACTGTTTTTGCTACACTAATCTTCACTCTTCTTCGTTATCCCCAAACCCCTGCACCTTTGAACCAAATAACTATCTCCCCCTCTCTCTTACCCCCACCTCGCTTTATCTGCAGACATACTCCTTAACCTCAGACCACTCCTACTAACATACAATACAAGACGATCACTCTCCTTCACCCACCTGCTTTCCCTTTCTCTGCTTCTTCTCACTGCTGGTGACATATCCCACAATCCTGCCCCCTCTGCCTCATACATCCCACTAATCCTCACCCCTATCTCTCTCACACTAAAGGGGGTTTTACACATAGCGATATCGCTAGCAATATCGCTATAACATCACCGATTTTGTGACGTTATAGCGATATCGCTATGTGTGATACTTACCTCCGACCTGATCCCCCGCTGTCCAACTCTGATCGCGCGAGAATGTCCGGCTCCATTTCTCGTCGTCAGCTTCCTGCTGGGCTTCCTACTGTGACGACGAGCGACACGTGGAGGCGGGCGGGAGGACATCAGGATCGCTGTGTGTGAAAGGTGAGTATCGTGCGCTGCGTTGCTGCTGCATCGCTGTGAGGTCTGCCTGTGGGACAGCTCACTAGCGATCATTTAGCGATGCACCAGCGATCCTGACCGGGTCAGATCACTGGTCGGATCGCTGGTGCATCGCTAAATGTAAAGGGGCCTTAAGAGAAACTACCGCAATCTCTCACACTAAAAACCTGTGCCACTGACCCCCTCCCTCCTGCTCTCTCTGGAGCACTTTGGAATACCCGCTCCATCTGCAACAAGCTCCACGTGATCCATGACCTCTTTACCTCCTGCAACCTTTCCTTCCTGGCCCTCACTGAGACCTGGCTGACACCCCCTGACACAGCCTCCCTGGCCACACTGAGTTATGGCGGCCTCTATTTTATCCACACTCCTCACCCTGGCAACAGACATGGTGGAGGAGTGGGTTTCCTCCTTTCTAAAAACTGCTCCTTCAACCCTATCCAACCCCCACCCTCCCTTATCTTCCCTTCTTTCGAGGTTCACTCTGTCCGTATTTACTCTCCCTCTAATCTCCAAATGGCTGTCATATACCGACCACCGGGCTAAGCCACTGCCTTCTTTGACCAATTTTCCACCTGGCTCCTCCACTTTCTCTCTGCTGACATCCCCACCATCATCATGGGGGACTTCAACATCCCCATTGACAGCCAGCAGCCTCCAAACTCCTGTCAATTACCTCATCCTTTGAACTTACTCAGTGGTCCTCCACAGCCACCCACACAGATGGACATACATTAGACCTCATCTTCACCCGCCTATGTTCCCTATCTAGTCTCACAACCTCTCCCTTCCCCCTATCTGACCACCATCTACTCACCTTCTCATCCTTGTCCTTCTCACCTGCCGCCCATGTCCAGCCACTAGCACATCCTCACAGAAACCTCGCACACCTAGACATTCACAGACTCTCAGACTCTCTTCTACCTCTGTCCTCCATATCATCACTCCACAACACGGACAGTGCCACCGCTTTCTACAACGCCACCCTCACATCAGCCATAGACTCAGTCGCTCCTCTCATGCATGGCAAAGTGCGACAAACCATTAGGCAATCCTGGCACAACAACCTCACCAAAAAACTTCGACAAGCATCCAGGGTCGCGGAGCGGCGTTGGAAGAAAACATGCCTGCCAGACGATTTCACTGCTTTCAAACAAGCTACATTTGCCTTTAAATCAGCCCTCACCTCTGCTAAACAGACCTATTTCACAAACCTTGTATCTTCACTATCCCACAACCCAAAACAACTGTTCAGCACATTTAACTCTCTCCTCCGCCCACCACTGCCACCTCCAACTCCACTCATCTCTGCTGAGGACTTTGCCATCTACTTCAAAAGCAAGATCGACCAAACAAGGCAAACCTTTACTGTTCCACCACCCCAACGACTCCACATACCAGACCTCCTTTCTAAATCACACCTCACCACCTGTGACCCCATCCCTTCCCACCTGCTCCCCAACCTCACTAACGTGATCATTCCAGCCCTAACCTATCTCTTCAACCTATCCCTAACTTCTGGTACCTTCCCCTCTGCCTTCAAACATGCCACCATAACACCCATCCTCAAAAAATAAAACCTTGACCCAACTGCTATGCCCAGCTATTGCCCCATATCACCGCTCCCATTTGCTTCCAAACTCCTTGAACAGCATGTCCATGCTCAACTTTCCTCCCACCTCTCATCCAACTCCCTCCTTGACATCCTGCAATCTGGCTTCCGCCCCCACCACTCCACTGAAACTGCCCTGACCAAAATTACTAATCTTACTCATAGCCAAAGCTACAGACAGTTCTCCATCCTCTTCCTTCTCGACCTGGCCTCTGCCTTTGACACAGTTGACCACTGCCTACTGCTACAGATCCTTTCTTCCCTTGGCATCAAAGACCTTGCCCTGTCCTGGATTTGCTCATACTTTTCTGACCGCACATTCAGCATTTCCCACTCCCACACTACCTCCTCATCCCGCCCCCTCTCTGTTGGAGTCCCCCAAGACTCTGTCCTGGGGCCCCTACTTTTTTCCATCTATACTCTTGGCCTAGGACAACTCATAAAGTCCCATGGCTTCCAGTACCACCTGTATGCGGACGACACTCAGATCTACCTCTCTGGCCCAGATGTCACCTCTCTGCTGTCCAGAATCCCGCAGTGTCTATCAGCCATATCCTCCTTTTTCACCTCTTGCTTCCTAAAACTCCATGTAGACAAAACTGAACTCCTTATCTTTGCTCCTTCTCACATATCTTCCCTACCCGATCTATCTATTATGGTAAACGGCATCACGCTCTCTCCCGCACCTGAAATCCGCTGCCTCGGAGCAACTCTCGACTCTGCCCTGTCCTACCACACGTCCAAACTCTTGCCACATCCTGTCGCCTCCAACTCAAAAATATTTCCAGAATCCGTCCCTTCCTCAGCCCTCAATCTACTAAAACTCTTGTACATGCCCTCATCTCCCGCCTTGACTACTGCAACACTCTCCTCTGTGGCCTCCCTGCTAACTCTCTTGCACCACTCCAGTCTGTCCTCAATTCTGCTGCCCGACTAATCAAACTCTCTCCTCGCTACTCTCCTGTCTCTCCCCTCTGCAAATCCCTCCATTGGCTCCCAATTCCCCAACAAATCCAGTTCAAACTACTAACAGTGACCTACAGAGCCATCCACAACTTTTCCCCTCCCTATATCTCTGAACTAATCTCCCAATATCTTCCCTCATGTAATCTTCGATCCTCCCAAGACCTCCTACACTCCTCCACACTTATTCGTTCCTCACACAACCGCCTCCAAGATTTCTCCCGAATATCCCCTATCCTCTGGAATTCCATGCCTCAACACGTCCGATTATCCACCACCCTCGGATCCTTCAAACGGAACCTTTAAACCCATCTTTTCAGGAAAGCTTACAGTGTGCAATAACCATTCTGCCGCCTCACCACCACCTGAGCTGCCGCCTCATCACCACCAGAGCTGCTGCACCCCCGACCTTCTGTCTCTTCCCACTATCCAGTAGAAGGAAAGTCCGCAAGGACAGGGTCCTCTCTCCCCTCTGTACCAGTCTGTCATTGTAAATTTGTTTACTGTTAACGATATCTATAACTTTGTATGTAACCCCCTTCTCATGTACAGCACCAAGGAATTAATGGCGCTATATAAATAAATAATAATAATTACTTATAGTTTTCTTTGAAACAAATATACCTCCTCATTCCACATATTTCTGTAGCTCTCCACAGATGGTCATTGGCTTTTGGACAACTCTTCTGATAATTCTTTTCACTCCTCTGTCAGAAATCTTGCGGAAGGCATCTGGTCGTGGTCGGTTTATGGTGAAATGATGTTTTTACCACTTCTGGATTATGGCCCCAACAGTGCTCACTTGAACCTTCATTAGTTTAGAAATTTTACTGTAAGCAATGCCATCAGTATGTTTTGCAGCAATAAGGTTGTGAAGTTCTTGAGGCAGCTCACTGGTTTTACCCATCAGGAGATGTTTCATGTGTGGTACCTGGTAATGAGATCATGAGATAGGCCAACAGTTGAACCAGCTGATATTATTTTTCACTAAGTGCCAGGATGCAGGATTGCTTTCTAATTACCGATAGATTTTATCGGGTGTCATGACTTTCCACGGCTTTTTGCACGTCTCTTTCTTCATGTTTTCAATACTTTTTCCTTATGTCAATTCTCATTATTACACATAGATTCATTTATGGTTTGATTTCTTTGTCTGTGTGGATTGGATGGTTTACCGACATCTTGCGAGAATGTAATGTCAATAAGACCTTTAGAAATATATTTACTTTGAAAATTGGTGACGTGTTCAATATTTTTTTCACCCAATGTAAATGTATTTGTCAATGTTTGTATTTAACTGCAACATATGCCATGCCCTTATAAAAATAATCTTTATTTGAAAAGAGATGGAATAATATAATAATCAACACATCGGTGTAAGCAGAAAATGCTGGTAGGATTGGCAGATATCCTAAAGTAAGAAATGAACACGTTTCCATATGTACTAAATAGCACTCTATAACTCTAGTTCTACACTCTCAATCCTTCCCACTTGCCTTCACGCCAAACTGGACTGGTCCCCAGAAGTCTAACGTTCTGTGTATTGGTTTTATATTCTTGCCTTTATTTTATTGTTCTGCTATTCAATTTTTTCGCCCCACAGTTTTCCAACCACATTTGGCAGTGTGACTGTAGCCAAAGGTATGGAAAAGCAATATATAACTACAAACTATGCTAAATTCTATATTCCGCTTCAAGAAAAGGAATCATTTTAATGAGATAAATTCCACTTGTTACATACTTGTGTGGATTTATTTGGCAGAAATGTTTATGTGTATTTAGGTGTTTTCAGAAATTAAAACCTAAAATATTTTTGGCGTTACACTGAAATACTGGAGCAATCTGAGAAATCTGGAGCTATTGTACCACTTTTACCTTTGTATATGTAATGTCCACAATCTTAAGCACAGCCTTTCATTTAATTCTTTAGCTGTATTTTCTTTAATATTAGTAATTTTCCCAATATTTTTGTTTGTTTTGTGTTTGGCTCTGTTCCGACTAGTGTCATGCTGAAGTCACTCGGTTAGCACACGAGCATGATCGGATAACACCTTGTCCCAGCACATTCGTTCATCACGCTGAAGTCCATCCAAATGATGATCAGGAGATCTCTTTTATAAACACAACCCCAATAAAGTTAAGATGCTTTATAAAATATGAAAAAGTAAGAATACAATGATTTGGAAGTCTCTTGTCATATTTTATTCCCAGCAGAACATAGATAAGAAGGTGAAAGTTAGATATTTCATTTCATTTTCATAAAAGTAACTCATTTAGAAATTGATGGTGTCATAAGTGTAATTATGAGTTATACAGATGAAATGCTGGGGTCATTGGATCACTGCTTCCCCCTCTGTGAACAAGCAATTGAAGCTGGGCTGGAAAAACGGCAAGTGGTGGCAACAAGAAAATGTGGTGTGGATGAGTGAGTGTGGGAAGTGGAATCCCCCTTTACAGTAGCATCCAAAGAACCCGTGTCACGATCAGGACAAATTGGTGGCAGCCATAGTGGAGTCCATGACAGATGGCAGTAACACAGCTCAAAAGGATGGGACAAGGCTGTGTCTACCATTGTGGAGCATCCCATCTTCTTTCTACAACAGTCTGTAAACATCTGGCAAGAAATGAGACCAATTACTAGAGTTATGGGAAAGGAATAATGTCCCATTCTTGTTTGCTTTACCATCCGGGGTCTATGCCGGATTTTTCTTTTCATAATAAACCAAATGATTTTCATCGGTGAAAGATGTGGATGGCTGGTGATCAGTTCATCCCCTGAACTCTTCTTCTGTGAAGTCATGTTGTGATGGATGTAGTATGTGGTTTAGCATTGTCTTGCTGAAATATAAAAGTCCTTCCCTGAAATAGACATTGTCTGGATGGAGCATATATTGTTTTAACACCTCAATATAATACTCAACATTGATAGGAACTTTCTGACCACACAACTGTTTGCTATTTTGCCTCAGTCCATTTTCAATGAGGTGTCACCTAGAGAAGACAACAGCGTTTCTGGTTTGTGTTGATATAGGGCTTCTTCTTTGCATGATGGAGCTTTCACTTACATTTCTACATTGCACAGCGAAGCGTGTTCACAAACAATAATTTCTGGAAGTATCCATAAGCCCATGTAGTGATTTGCACAAGTGAATCATGTCTGTTTTAATTTATTGTTGCTTTAATGGCCCATAGATCACAAGCATCCAGTATTGTCCATCGGACTTGTTCCTTGTACTGTTGGATTTCTAAAAAATGCCTGAATCTTTTGATGATATTATATACTGTAGCTGGCGGGATATTCAAAGTCTCTGCAATTTTACTTTGAGGAGCATTTTTCTGAAATTGTTCCTGTTTTTATCTGCAGTTGTACAGATCACCAGATTGGTGTCCTCTGACAATCTTTTCTTCTGAGAGACTACCTCTCTAATGTGCTCTTTTTTATTCAGTCATATGACTCGCCCTGTTGTTCATCAGTACCACTTACTTTTCCATCCATTTGTTTAACTTTGGTTCTAATCGTTTGAGATGCGTTGCTCACATCAGATTCTAAACTTGTTAATATTTTCAAATGAGATGGGAAAAATGTCTATGGCTCATCTTCTGATCTTTATTTTATGTTCTGAATAAAATATGGCTATAAGAGATTTCTAAATCATTGCACTAGTGTTTTCTTGACATTTTACACAGCGTCCCTACTGTTTTGGAACTAAGGCTGTACTTATCATGGGGTCTGTTGTGGTTTTGTAAAGGTTTCTATATTTTAAGGACAAAACTGCAGCACACAATTCTATTTTTTCCATAAATAAATGCTAGAATGCTTACAAAAATATGTCAGTAAGATCAACACCTTTCTATATGGGTGTCACGATCCATTTTTGGATCTGTCAGATTCTGGATTCTCTGATATAAACTTTTTTCCTTTCAGGCCATCGGGGGTTAATATCAGTTCTTGCCGCTGGTGTTACTACATGTTTAGTCTGCTGGTGGAGACCACTCCTGCCTTCCTATATAAGGTCACCTGGTACACCAGCTGACGGTTGGTAGCAGGTCCTTTGCAAACCAACCTTTGAGAAGAGAGGAGCTATCTTGAGCGGTGCTTTTTGCAGCCTATCTAGAGCAGTGGTGTTTCTGCTGAAAGCTGAGTTCGGGTGCCTTGCTCTGCTGCCTCGGAGCATTGGCGGCAGAGAAAGCTAAGTTGTTTGTTTTTCTCTGTCCGTTATTTTTCCTTGTGTTATATTAGTGCAGCGGTGAGACCAGTGTCCGCACTTACCAATTCCCTACTGAGGGATAGGTGCAGGGTGAGTGAGGGCTGAGGTATCCTGGTTGGTGACGGTTTGAAAGAAGCCGTATAGGGACGTCAGGCTAGTTCAGGGACACAGCCTCAGGAGAGTGCAGGAGGTGTCCCTTTCCCCGTTCCCTATTGCAGGGCCCACCATTGTAATTGTTTCCCCGGTGTCCCCTTGTCTGTCTTGGTTGTTTTAGTGACCGACCGATCGTCGGGTCGCGTCACACAGGGCCAAGTCAAATCGTGACATTATTACCAACCACCTATTTTTTTCTGGTGAGCCATGGCCCAAATGCAGACCTTTGTCCAATTGCTGCAGACACTCACTGAGGAGTGTGGGATACTGCGTGATGTGGTGGTGGAGCAGCAGCTGCAGCAGTTGGTAGGGTTCAGGGCCTCAGCTCAGGTGCAGGCTCAAACAGAACCCAAGTTATCTTTCCCAGACAGGTTTTCTGGAGGGAGAGATCATTTTTTGGTTTTTCAGGAGGCCTGCAAACTACACTTCAGGCTCCGCCCCACTTCATTAGGAACTGAGGAACAGCAGTGGGATTCATCATATCTCTCCTTAAAGGTGATCCCCAGTCCTGGGCCTTCTCCCTGCCAGCCGATTCACCATCTCTACGGTCGGTGGACGAGTTTTTTGTGGCTTTGGCGAATATGCCCCCTGTGGTCCTCGCTAGGGAGGAGGATTTGTTGGTGCATGCGGATGAGCCCACGCAGGTGGGAGGAGTTGGTTCCCCAGCGGTGTTGCCTGCGGTCCGTCGGGTTTGGGGGCATGTTTTTGCTGTGGGCAGACTGGCCATTTTTTTAGGGTCTGCCCGGCTCGCGCCAAAACTTCTGTACCACCTAAAAAGCCGTGTCCCCCTGGTCGTGCGGAGGGAAGTGACCAGGAAGTGTATATTTCCTCCATTTTGTCTCCTCAGTGTACCTTGTCAGCAGAGGTGGTGGTTGGTGGGATAACTGAGTGCATACCGGTGATTGTGGGCAGTGGAGCAGGAGTCAATTTATTGGACGCCCAATTTGTCCAGACCCATGGCCTGAGGTGTAGGACGCTAGCTAATCCCCTAAGTGTCCAGGCCATTGATTCTGTCCCACTTAGCCAGGGGAGGTTGACCCAAGTCATGGATAATATGCATCTGCGTATAGGGACTCATCATGAAGAGTCCCTGTCATGCTATGTCTTGGGGGAATGCCATCACCTATCGTTTTAGGCTTCCCTTGGTTGAAAAAACACAATCCGGTAATAGATTGGCGGTCTGGGGAAGTAGTCGGCTGGGGTCAGTCGTGTGAGGGCTGCTGCCTGGGGCTACTGTCTCTGCTGTCATTCTACAGCCATCCCCTTCTTCTCCAGTGGGGGCACCAGAGGTGCTGCCAGGGAGTAGGGGCAAGTCTCAACTCTCACCACAAGCTAACCCTGAGTGTCAGAGTCCTCATAGGAGGAGCGGTCGGAGGAGGGTGGTGGTTCCCTCTCAGAATTGTGGGGGTGTGAGTGTGGTGACACAGGGAGACGCCTCTGTTGTCAGTTCCTTGAAGAGTTCACCATCTTGTGGCAAACATGTGTGTGACAATAAATGTTCAGGTCCAGACCTGTGTGTGAATGAGTACGTATGGGTGTCCACCAAAAACATCCAGTGGAAGTGTGCTGCTGGGGTCTGGAGTTCTCGATTGATCGGGCCGTATCGGGTGTCGGCCATCCTCAGCCCAGGGACT
Organism: Dendrobates tinctorius; assembly: GCF_039654945.1. Taxonomy (NCBI): domain Eukaryota; kingdom Metazoa; phylum Chordata; class Amphibia; order Anura; family Dendrobatidae; genus Dendrobates; species Dendrobates tinctorius. Next base: position 22,932,563 of record NW_027361697.1, on the reverse strand, counting down.
TACCAGCTGGAGTTACCCCCAGTAATGCCCATATACAACTCATTTCCCAGGTCGGCGCTCTGGAGATTTGTGGCACCTCCGGAGCACACGCTATTGTCACTTTCATCAGTCTGCGTTTGCCATAAACCTGAGAGTCAGGTGGTGGCTGAGGTGAACTCTGGTGGATCTAGGCATCCTCACTGTAGATGGTTTTCTGGTGAGGTGCAGTGTTGAGGGTCTAGAGGCCCCTCATTGAAGGAGGGGGTACTGTCACGATCCATTTTTGGATCTGTCAGATTCTGGATTCTCTGATATAAACTTTTTTCCTTTCAGGCCATCGGGGGTTAATATCAGTTTTTGCCCCCGGTGGCCGTTGGTGTTACTACATGTTTAGTCTGCTGTTGGAGACCACGCCCGCTTTCCTATATAAGGTCACCTGGTACACCAGCTGACAGTTGATAGCAGGTCCTTTGCAAACCAACCTTTGAAAAGAGAGGAGCTATCTTGAGCGGTGCTTTTAGCAGCCTATCTGGAGCAGTGGTGTTTCTGCTGAAAGCTGAGTTCGGGTGCCTTGCTCTGCTGCCTCAGAGCATTTGTAGCAGAGAAAGCTAAGTTGTTTGTTTTTCCCTGTCCATTATTTTCCCTTGTGTTTTATTAGTGCAGCGGTGGGACCAGTGTCCGCACTTACCAATTCCCTACTGAGGGATAGAGGCAGGGTGAGTGAGGGCTGGTATCCTGGTTGGCGATGGTTTGAAAGAAGCCGTATAGGGACGTCATGGCTAGTTCAGGGACACAGCCTCAGGAGAGTGCAGGAGGTGTCCCTTTGTCATGTCGGATGCTATTCACACCACAGCGTCCGGCAGGCAGCGGTAGTTCCATCTCCGTCCACTATAGCATCAGTGGCGCCGGCTTGATTTTACTCAGATTATTGGGGGTTAATCTAGCTGAAAATCAGGTGGGATGTTTGGTCACGCCCACGGTCTTTAAATAGTCGTGCTGGCTTATGGGCGTCGCCGATTATAGCTTGTGTTTTATGCCAAGTGGTTCCAGTCTGGAGAGGAGGTGTTGGAGAGAGAAATTCGTAGCTGGTGGCGTATGATCCGTTGTTACCTTTTCGCCTTCCTATATTTGTGTTTTGCTTTGCCCTGTTCACTTTACGGTATTGTCCTGTGTGTATGCGGCGCGGTGCGGTTTAAGTTCTCCCTGTCTGTCATTACTGTGTGGGCTTTGGTGGTTTGACGACTCACTGGGTGGAGGGTGGAGGGTTCAGCTTAGGGCTGAGCAGGAGATAAGGAAAGGTTGGAGGCTCAGGCATTTGCACCATTAGCAAAAACCCTGGGTTGAGGGTCAGACAGGGTTTTCCCTAGTTGGAGGGACTCCGCAGGGGCCCCGGGTATTTCAGCCTTCTTTGACCTAAGCCCCGCGTAACACCCTTTCCCCATTCCCTATTGCAGGGCCCACCGTTGTAATTGTTTTCCCGGTGTCCCCTTGTCTGTCTTGGTTGTTTTAGTGACCGACTGATCATCGGGTCGCATCACACAGGGCCAAGTCACATCGTGACAATGGGCTTGCAGGTCTTTTAAATGAAAAACCATAGACCACATTTACATCTGCTATCTGTTGTTGCATTCCTGAGTAGGGTTTCCATTCTAATGTGAATGAGGCTTTAAGTGCTCTGGGTGGGCATGACAGAGCACTTTCTGAGCTTCTGTTTCCCTAGGTTGTTTTTCTACCTATCACCAGCCCCTTTAGCTTGATTTCATAGCTCAATGCCTGTGTGACATCAGGTTCCAGGTAACAAGGAAAACAGACAGTGAGCCATCTATCAAGTTAAAGAGGCTGGTGTTGGATGGGGAAACAATCTTGGGAGGGAGTGGCTCTTTATGTGCTCTGTCACACCCAGATCACATAAAGCCTCATTTGCGTATTAACAAAAAAGGTAACTACATGGGAATGAAGCAACAGATATAATACATAAAGATGTCAATGGATTTACGTTTTAAAGAACTGCATGTCCATATATGTTTTTTTGGGAGGATTGATACTACTGACCGGTTCTCCTTAGCAACTTTAAATTCCAATGTCAATACAGTGTTATGCTCTCATGCTAATTGAATGAAAATTATTTACTTTTTATTATACCCTTTCTAGTTGCTTATGTTTCTCTTTTAAGTCCATGAAGATCATGGTGTAGAAGGCAAATACAAAAGTTGCTAATTTTACTCATCTAACAAGAAAAATTCCACCCTGAATTAGAATAAATCTTTGTATGGTCCTATTATTGCTTTTTGCATGAGCCATTCAATTATTACCAGGTACCTGATCACATGAAATAATATGGGGTCAGGAGAGCCTTTTTTTATTGATCTTCTCATCATTAGAGATCAGGATTACAATGGAAGGTTAGTCCTCAATTATGAGGGATGACACTATTTATGGTACATTAGACGATGTAGTGCGGACCATCACCTCCTCCCTACACAGAGACTACTGCACATAACATAGAGCATGATCACAACACTCTCACATAAAGGTCCTAATTATTTTTCTGAACTGATTTTCTTTAGATATTGTAGGGATTCACGTTCAGCGGTAAGTAGCGTTCACACTGGCAATGAGGTTTGGTCCAAATATTTGCAGTTTTATTGCTTTCATAAAACTCCAAGGAATTAACTAAAAAATAGCCTCTTATGAGAACAAATGTATAGCAGCAAATAAACAGCTCATTCAATTGGCACATGTCAGTGCGGACTCACCCGAACAGTCCTCGCTTTCAGCTTCTGGCTGACACTGCCAACACCAAAGGTCTCTTCTTCCTCCCAGGTACACTCACATTTGCTGGTCACTCACCAGCTCCAACACACTCCTCTGTGCTCAACATTCCCCAACAGACTGCCTCAAAGTGAACACAGGGCCTGGCTCTAGCCAGAGCTAGACATGTGCCTCTAATCAAACCCTGCAGAGCTAGGATTTAGCCCTATCCTTCCTGATTTTCCTACAATATAGAAAACAGACATCTTTATGTTCTTACAGTCTTAGGTATTATAACTTTAATGTACAGATTCATGTACATAATTCTATAATTGTGTTGACATTACAAAGTGGTTTTTTTCCAAGCACACAAAAGAATTGTTTGAATCTTTCAGTTATTGTAGTCTACACCAAGGAATATATTATTATCATTGTCCACTAGCCCCAAACCCTCTTCAGCTCTGGTATATCATTCCTGCGCTGCACACAGTATTCCAGATGTTTGCTAGCAATTTACAGAAATATAACTCAATGTATTACCAATAAAAGAAGCAGTGGATTTCGGACAAGGTGGAAAAAGGGCACTGAGGTCAATATATAATCTAAATAACTTTTCATCAGTAAAGCAAAGATCTTTACTAAAGATTGCTCACTGATGATACTTTTAACAGAAAAGCTAAGCATTCTTGGTCCTAGATTGGAAGAGACTGTGTAGCCTGTGTGTGTGGGTGGATATATACCTGCCGGAATATTAGATGTATACCTGCTGGAGTACTGGATGTGTACAAACTGTATGTACTTTATGCCGAAACACGGCTGTTGACAGTTACCAATCCATCTCATCAAGTAAACTGCTCCTTAAAGGGATTGTCCGGTCTAAAATGATATGTCTGCCGTGACTGCTGAATTTTGAATCCCCCCCAGCATAGGCACTGTGTGCTATGAGGATTCGCTGGTTTCTGAGCCGGGAATGCAATGATGTATGTGTTATACATACTCCAGGACAGTGAGCGCGTCCACGCTCCTTACACTTGTATTTAGCAAGGCAGAACCTCATCCAGTGGGAGTGACCATCCAGTGGGAGTGGCCATCTAGCATCTAGTGGGTGTGGTCTCACATCCACTAGATGGCCACACCCACTGGAGAAGGTTCTGCCTTGCTAAATACAAGTGAAAGGAGCGAGGCCACGCTCACTATCCTGGAGTATGTATAACACATACATTACTACGTTCCAGGCTCAGAAACCCAGGGCTGCCACTAGGAATTTCGGGGCCCCATACTGGCAAAATTTTCAGGCCCCCTTGAGATTCCATCCAGGCTCCACCCCAGCTCCGCCTCCACACCTCAAACCTTCCAGAGTCCCACTGCTCACTCTTGGAAAAACTCATCTTCTGCACCACGTTCTCATCATCTGATATTAACAGTTTCCAGCAGACACCAGATCACATACATAGCCAGCAACTTTTTTTTGGCCAAAAGAATTTTTAAGCCACCACCTCGACAAGGTAAACTCTTTTGGCGGGACCCTACTCTACTCTAACCTATTAAAAAATTCTTAAAGTATCCAAAACTTTTTTTAGGTCTATTTTTTTATTTTTTTAAGGGAATGAGTCACATATATTATTTGGAATGACCATTAATACCACATACAAGGGGCAAAAACGGTCACACCATGACCAGACCATATATTACCACCACATAGTGACCAAATAATACCACATACAAGGAACAAAGACCTCCATTCCATTACCAGATCACATACTACCATCACATAGTGACCAAATAATACCACATACAGGGAGAAATACAGCCACACCATAACCAGATCACATACTACCACCACATAGTGACTGAATACTATAGTACTGATCATTGATAAAAAACACAACACTGATGCCATTATACACAGGAGCTCTGTATACAATGTCAGTGTACAGGTAATACAGTTATCACCAGTGACATTATACACAGGAGCTCTGTATATAGTGTCAGTGTATAGGTAATACAGTGATCACCAGTGACATTATATAAAGGAGCTCTGTATATAGTGTACAGTGAACAGGTAATAGAGTGTATAGTGTCACTGTACAGGTAACACACTGACTCACGAGTGATGTCTCTACCAGAAGTCCGTCATCATTGCTTGTCTTTTTCATGTAGCGCAGACCGCCATCATTTCTTCCAGCCAGGACTTGTCTCTGCATAAAATAACACAGTTACCTAGAGCCCCGCTTCCAAAGCACATTCCTCACTTTTTCCCTTTCTTCTACACTACACATCTGAATACAGGTGTGCTACCCACCATTAATATATAATTAGTTATTATGGAATACACCATTCCAAATATAGATTATAATCCACCACTGCGCCCCCACCAACTACAAATAGCCATTTTCCCACCTAATAAATATATACATTAATTAGCCCCTGTATTCTATCCCCCTATTCATTACCAGTCACTGCATCCTCAATGCCCCCACTATGTGCCTCCCGCTCCCCAGATTCATTATATTTACATGCCACATCTGCCCCAGTTCATTGTCATATCTTCTCTGTCTCCCACCTTCTATTCATTATCAACTGTTCTTTGCCACATTCAATACATCATTTACTCCCACCACTCTCAAAATTCAGCATTATTTGCTCTCCCCAGGTCCTCATTTGCTCTCCTCATCCCCCACCTTTAATTCAATTGCTGCCCCCCGTCCCTCACTTCATCATTTGCAGTCCCTCTCACTTCATCATTTCCTGTCCTTTCCATGGGCATATCATACAGGCAACTCCATTATAAGTAAAGGTAAAATATCCTCTTTTTTTCCACTGAGTGCACCTATCAATCCTTCCATGTACTCACCTCCTGGTGTTTTGTTATCATACAGATTTTTTTTGCCTAAACAGTGAATTGGATTTTTTTTATATGAGACTATTACATAGAACCTCACCTTAATAGTGAGCTGGATGGCTCACTATCGCAGTCCTCACAAAAGGTACGACTCCATATTAACTGTTTTTTTCTATATGAGCATTCACTTATGGTCCATTTACTATATAACACCCTTTATCATTTTATTAGGAATTGACACATCCTTTACTACACTACCGCCTTACCTAATTATCTTAAGCAGTCGGGTAGGTCCGCTTTTCTATTTTTTCAATTTTTTTTTCTATTACTTTAATTTCCCCCCCCTTTCTTTTTTTTCTCTTATTTTCTTTGTTTCGTTATTCCGTCTGATCAGCTTCAGACATGATTAACAGCATGTTCATCAGTAATCTTATCTGTTACATTGCTGTCTCAATTATTGTACATAATGTCCACAGAAAATTATGATGATTTGGTCATCTTTTTGATTGTAATTTTGCTTTCTTGCTTGTCATGCTTGACCACAGACTGACGAAGGCCAGGTTGTTGGCCGAAACGTTTTTGCAGACTGCCTAAATAAAATTCTTCTCCAATCTCATGAATACTAGAAGCTGAGTGCCAAGTTATTTTCATTATCACTTCTTGGTTTGGGTAACGTACTTGTGCACCCTGCAGCAGTGCCACGCTATACTTCCACACGTCATCATTGCTTGTCTTTTTCATGCAGCGCAGACCGCCATCATTTCTTCCAGCCAGGACTTGTCTCTGCATAAAATAACACAGTTACCTAGAGCTCCGCTTCCAAAGCATATTCCCCATTTTTTCCCTTTCTTCTACACTACACATCTGAATACAGGTGTGCTATCCACCATTAATATATAATTAGTTATTATGGAATACACCATTCCAAATATAGATTATAATCCACCACTGCGCCCCCACCAACTAGAAATAGCCATTTTCCCACCTAATAAATATATACATTAATTAGCCCCTGTATTCTATCCCCCTATTCATTACCAGTCACTGCATCCTCAACGCCCCCACTATGTGCCTCCCGCTCTCCCGATTCATTATATTTACATGCCACATCTGCCCCAGTTCATTGTCATATCTTCTCTGTCCCCACCCTCTATTCATTATCAACTGTTCTTCGCCACATTCAATACATCATTTACTCCCACCACTCTCAAAATTCAGCATTATTTGCTCTCCTCAGGTCCTCATTTGCTCTCCCCATCCCCCACCTTTAATTCAATTGCTGTCCCCCGTCCCTCACTTCATCATTTGCAGTCCCTCTCACTTCATCATTTCCTGTCCTCCTCCCTCTCACTTCATCACTTGCAGTTCCCCTTCCCCCCTCACTTCATCATTTGCTGTCCCCCTCACTTCATTTGCTGTCTTCCTCCCTCTCACTTCATCATTTGCAGTCCCCCTTCCCCCCTCACTTCATCATTTGCAGTCTCCTTTCCCCTCACTTCATCATTTGCAGTCCCCCATTCTCCCCCCCACTTCATCATGTGCAGTCCCCTTCTATTCATGTGCAGTTCCCCTCCCCCCACTCCATCATGTGCAGTTCCTTTCTGTTCATATGCAGTTGTAACAAGGTGGCACAGGGTGGTAGTCATGGGCGAGTCCACTAGGTCACAATCAAATAAAGCAGCACTCTGTAGCGCCATAGCATGCAAATATGAAATATGAAAATTGAATTGTATTACTGCACTAGAAATATGAAAAATTGAGAACGCTTAGCGCATGAATTGGCCAATTCATGTGTACCTGGAAGCCATCTTAAGGCGATTCTCGTTTCCAGGACCTAGCAATGCCAATCCTCTCTTAGACTAAAGTCTTCATCTGTATGGGAACCTAATGTGAATCCTCTCTTGGACTGAAATCTATATCTCTGTGGAGGGGTAGGGTCCTGATGTGATTAAAAACGCCTGAGGCTAAGAGGCAGAGTGCTCAGTCAGAAGGCTAATAAATACAAATCAAGAAACTGACCGTCACATCCAAACATAAACTAGGTGTGAAAAGGTGCTTACCTAGAGTCACCAACTCATATACAATCAAACAAATAAAGCAGCACTCTGTAGCGCCATAGCTTGCAAATATGAAATATGAAAATTGAATTGCATTACTGCACTAGGAATATGAAAAATTGGGAAAGCTTAGCGCATAAATTAGCCAATTCATGCTAAGATCTGTTTCATACCTCCGTTGTCGGCGGTCAGTTGAAATCCGCCAAAGGATGAGAGCAACTGATCCTTGACGGACGGATGGCAGCGGAGTTGTTGAAGGAAGGATCCGCGGGAGAAGCGACGTGGCGTAATTTAAAGCGACCGCGAGTTGGATCTCGAGCGGTCGGCCGGGAGGTGGATCGAGAAATTCCGGTAGTTGGAGCGAGATCGGGAGTTGGAGCGAGATCGGGAGGTGGAGCGAGATCGCGCGGACGGGTCTCGGGAATGTGAGGTGGGGAGAAAGAGAAAGAGAGATTTTAGTGGCTCCAGGAAGGGCATTTATGTGTTAATGCTCAAAATAGCGGACCGTCAAAGCAAAAAAACATTGCAGGGTCCGTCTCATCTGCCCGGGAGCCGCTAAAATCTTGGCGGATCCGTAAAAAAACGGGTGGGACGGATGACCGTCAGTCAAGATCCACCAATAATGTAAGTCTATTGGGGGAAAAAACGGATCCGCCCCTTTTTGACTGACGGGAAAATACGGAAGTGTGAAACAGGCCTAATCAATTGTATTCACGTCTTACAGACACAAGTACAATTGAAGCGCTAAACACCAGGATTGTTGGTGGAGCTGAACACACCAAAGATGGGGGAGGGGTATTTAGTGCTTGGGGAGCATTTATTGCTTGTGGGGGAGTATTTACTGCGTGGAGGGGGTATTTACTACTTGGGGGAGAATTTAGTGCGTGTGAGGGTGTATTTACAGTGTGGAGGGGGTATATACTGGGTGTGGGTGGTGTTTACGGTGTGGGGGGTATTACTCTCTGCGGGGGTGTGCTTAATGTGTGTGCAGGGTACTTGCTTTCTGGGTTAGTACCTACTGTGTGGGGGAGAATATTTACTGGGTGTGCGTGGTGTTTACTGTATGGGGGGAGTATTATTGTGTGGAGGGTGTATTTTCTGTGTGGGGGGTGAATTTAATAACTGTGTGCGTGGGTGTGAAAAACAATACAGCAAAACGCCTAGTGTGAACTTAGTCTTAATGTCATAAAAACAGGAGAAAAGAGAAAGGGGTGGAAAATACAACCATGCTAGGAGCAGATAAATATTGTAAGGGAAGAGAAAAAAACAATACAAGACTGAATAAATGAAAAGAAAAATAAAAGAGAAATAAACATGAAAAACAATAAAAGTAAAAAATAAAATTAATAAAAATAAAAAAGAGGAAAAAACAAAGATAAAAGCGAAAAAATGGAAAATAGACAATGAGTAATGAAAAATAAAACATTACTAAGAAAGAATTATTAATAATAATAATAATAACAAAAATAAGGAAAAGCCTGATGTGCTCCAGATTCCTAAATACATGGGATGAGGAGATTCCGAATATAAAATGGATCAAGAAGAGTATACTGTTTTCTTGAATTAATGTATACTTTGATCTCTGCTACATTCACATAATTCTGATACTGCAGATGAGTGCAATGTCCTATATATTAATATATTTTACTGTATTGCAATTATCTATTGTTAATTGTACGATACAATACCTACAACATTGTTTTAAAATGGATATTTTACAATGATTGTAACAATACTAATTCTGCACAGAGATATTCTCATAAGAAAGACCAAGCCTCACTTATATTTTCCTAAATATTCAGGGTTTAGGTTTATTAACCTTTTGAACTAACCAACAGCGCTGTAGTTGTTGAATAATGAAATGTTTCATCAAAAATACAAATTGAACGCACAGTGTGTGTGTGTATATATATATATATATATATATATATATATATATATATACACCAGCAAAAGTTTGGCTTGCATACTCCAGATTTTATATTTACTTATCTATAAAGAAAAAATCTATCATCTCTATCATCTCTCATGGTGACATCACAATAAAACCGATGTCACAAGTGATGTGATGACATCATCACATTCTATATTCCATTGTTGCGGTCTAAGGGAAATCACTGCCTTACAGACTCCCAAGGCTGAGGCAACCCCTTTTGTTTTTCTTGACAAACAAAGCAAAAATTGATTACAAAATGGATAAAGACAGAAGAAGAGCCCAAAGACATTGGGTTCTGAGAGAGAAGAGAGGAAATAATGAAGAGCAGGTACCATTGTTCGCTTTAGGGCGAAAAGACTTTACTCTACCGGACATGGATATAGACGCCTCAGAAATGGCGTCCAAACTTCGAACTCTGGAGAAAATGAGAAAGACCAAAAGACATGAGATCCTTACAGAGAAAAGGAAAATAGAGACCCTCATGGAGTCTCACTCTGCAGCCTCTAGTGAGCTTCAGAGGGCCATTATAATCTCCTTGAAAAAAATTGGAGATCTGGTCCCTGAAATAAGGAGGAGGAACAAAGATGACATCCTCAATAAGCGGAGAAACATCCTCACAGAGTTAAAGCTTGAGGAGGTTCTCCAAGAAACACTGAGACATGTCACATTCTCCAGATCTGAAAGTCTGGAGACACCGAACCTACAAAGAGCGGCAGCCCAGAAGAGGATCAGGAACAGCAGAGACTGGGTTGTCCAATGTAGGAGATGTCTCATCTATGCTAAACCCATTATAAATGGGAATGGTGCATTACTGCGGTCCAGGACATCAGCTGGGAACATCTCCATCCCAGAGAACAAACAGCTGAGTGATTCTCCACCAAACACCTCACCAGATAAAGAAGAACCAGGTAAGATGGACACTGCTCTGTGTAATAAGACTGGGGTGAGGGGGATTATACTCCTAATATTATGTACAGGCCACAGTTATCAAAAGTGCAGAAAAACTGTCCTTGTTGTCCATAGCAACCAATTTCAATGCAGCTTCATTGTTCTATGGAATGTTAAGAAATGGAATCTGTGCTGTGATTCGTTGCTATCGGCAACAAGAAAGTTTTTGCTTTTGGACAGTTTTGATTAATGAGAGCCCAAATATTAGATATTTCCTGCTCATTTACATAATTCTGTTTAAAATTATAATATATGATCTGGAGCTATATTTGTTAACCCCTTCTTGATGGGGTAATATTCCGTTTTTTTGCATCCCTGCTTCGAAAACACATAACTTTTTTAAAACTTTTCTGCCAATGTAGCTGTAGGTGGACTTGTTTTTTTACTGGACCAAGCTGAAGTTTTGCAGGACACTATTTATTTTATCACTCAATGTTCTAGAAAACAGAGAAAAAAGGTTTAAAATGTGGTAAAACTGTGGAAAAAAAAGATTCTTTCATTTTTTTTAACTGTGTTTATTCGTTTGTGGTGAAAATGACCTCACAAGATGTTTCTCCACGCCAGTTACAACTAGGATAGTGCTGAACATGCATAGGGGTTTATAACAGATAATAAGGAATTATATTTATACACTGGTTCCTGTCTCCATTATTCTAAGACATTGTTAATGTTTGATTTTGATAACTCAATGGAGTTATGTTATTTTTTTTGCTCAGCAAGCTGTAGTTTTTATTGATACCTTTCCTGGGTAGAAACATTGTGATATCGTTGTGTTGCAATTTACTGGGTGGATACAGCGCCCTCAGAAAATGAAAAAAAAAAATCAGGTGGCAGCTATGTAATACAGTGAGCATCTTCCTAGTACGGTGCATGCTCAGCTACTGAGCCCGCTCCATACATTTGCTGCACAACATGACAAGCATTTCCATTATGCATTTGAAAAGGGGTTAATAATCTTGTATCATCTCAGCAGATGGAAGCCTTATGATACCTTGTGGCCTAGCAGCCATGCCAGCAGAAGACCTTAGTGAAGATAAAATCTGTATTTCACCCATGAAAGAAATGGTCAACACTCCAAATACTATTGATCTTGCCAGCCTTGAATTCCAGAAAGTTCTTACACACGGACGCTTCGGAAAAGTAAGTGTGAATTTATCCTCCTCCGTGTTCAACCAATGCATCCTGCACAGATCCCCAGGAGGGATGTACATATTCATTACAGGATGCTCATATGTAAGGATAATTGGGATAAACTAGTGACATATTACACAGTAATAGATGAGCTTTTGGTCTGATCTGTTGTGATTTTTCTCCAGGTCATCTTGACATCAGATCTGGTCAATGAAGGACTGCTAGCCATTAAGATCATGGACAAAAGATCTTGTAGGGAGGAAATTTTCTCTAAAGAGCTAGAAGTCATGAGAACGGCTGCTGGGTGCCCCTACCTAATGTCCATGCGGGCGTATATGGAGACACAAACAAATTATGCCATATCCATGGACTATATGGCAGGAGGAGACCTGTATTACCACATGGCAGATTCGATGTTGTTTAACACAGAGACAACAAGGTAAGTGTCTTGTACTAAATGTTAATAATCCGCTGCCCACACATTGTAGTCCTAGAGCAATGGACAATGACAATAGGAAAAAATAATTACATGAAAGGGATACATGTATGATCTCCTCATATTCTTTGTGTGATTGTGCATGTAACCACTGATCCACCCTTTCATTTTTACTCCACAGACTCTTTGCGGCAGAGATGGTATGTGGACTCCAATTCCTGCATGAACACGGCATCATACATAGGTAATCATTTCACCTCCATAAATCTGTCACCTGTGACTCTGTTCTCTTCTTACATATCTATTGTAGAAAGTTCTTTTCATGAATTATCCTCACAATCAGTGTCTGCTCCTTCTCCCTGCAGTGACCTGAAGCCAGAGAACATCCTGCTCCAAGACACCGGACACATCAAAATCGCCGACTTTGGCTTATCAGCCATGAATGTGTTTGAGAATGGCATAGTGAATAAATTTGTTGGCACTAAGGGTTACATAGCGCCAGAGGTAAGGAACATCTCTGCGTGATTGGTGCCGATAGTAGGATTGAGGGATAATCTGATCCCAATGTATCCTGCTCAGATCTAATCACAGACCGATCCTCATAGTCTCTTTGTATAAATCCTGTTCCCGGTATATTCAGCTTCTCTCCAATCTCATGTTTCCACAGATAATGGACCGTGAAGGCTACAACCATCTGGCAGACTCATTTTCATTCGGCGTCATCCTATATATGATGAGTGTAGGTAACCGGCCATTCTATAGCGAAGGCTCAATGGAGGAGTACCACCAGTCTCTGCGTGAGCACATCCCTTATTTTCCATCAGGGATCTGCATTAATACCATCCATATCATAAAAGGGGTGAGTAAGATCAGAAGGATAAGGATGATGGGGGATTACAAGAAGAGATAGAAGATAAGATGTGGACAGTCCATAGACATTGTGCAATAACTTATCAGTAATAATATATAATCTAATGACTAATGGTGGCTTTCATTTTCTAGCTTCTTTGCAAAACTCCATCTGCCCGATTTGCCATTACATCATCTATCAGATCCCACCCGTTCTTCCACTCCATAGACTGGAGCGATGTGGAGTGCGGCAGATCCGACCCACCATTCCCATATTACTATGTAAGTACAACACATACGGACATCCATAATGTTATCTCTACCTAGTAATACACTTACCCACTATACCCCTTATTGTTATATCCCCCAGTACACTGTATATAATGAATGTGAGGCGCTGATTCTCAGACGTGTATATTTCTCTTCTTACAGCAGGAGTATTAGGCTGATAACAATCAGCCCCATTCCAGGAACATCCAGGAATGAAGATTTACATTAATCGGATGAGACAACAAAAGTGGACTTTCTCATTTACCGGACTGTGACAAACCTACCGAGCTTCCACCACATAAAATCCATGTAGATTTGAGCACCAAACATCCAGGGATTTATTCCGATCGCCATATTTGGGGTCAGGAAGGAATTTTTTTCCCTTTATATGAGGATAATCCAAGAACGAATCCTCAGGGTTATTTTTCGCCTTCCTCTGGATCAACATAGCAAGTAATTAGCCGAAATTGAGGGACTTCTTTCAGCTATACTTGCTATGTCATCATCTGGACAACTCATCTACAATGTGGTGGTAAGGAGAAGACTACCAGATATGGACTGAATGAAGGCAGCGGCTGCTCCTTCACATACCAGATAAGGACAGAAAGAAGGAAGCGGCTTCTCCTTCACTTATAGAAAATGTACAGACATAAGGAAGTGGCTGCTCCTTATCTTACTTGGTCATGTACAGGCAGAAGGCAGCGGCTGCTCCTTCACCTACTTGGCCATGTACAGAGAGAAGGAAGCGGCTGCTCCTACACCTACAAGGCCATGTGCAGACATAAGGAAGTGGCTGCTCCTTATCTTACTTGGTCATGTACAGGCAAAAGGCAGCGGCTGCTCCTTCACCTACTTGGCCATGTACAGAGAGAAGGAAGCGGCTGCTCCTTCACCTACTTGGCCATGTACAGAGAGAAGGAGGCGGCTGCTTCTTCACCTACAAGGCCATGGACAGACAGAAGGCAGCGGCTGCTCCTTCAACTTCCTGCCCATGGTCAGACAGAAGGCCATATGGTTGATCCCCATGCTGGAGGAATCCAGGAAAACTCCAACTACACAGATCACACGTCACACATTCCTGCTCTTCTCTCTCATGTGTGATCCAGACCTGGATATCCGAAATCGGCACAAGTGCAAACCAAGGCCCGAGGAGCGGAATGATCATCATCTGCTCCTCTCTACAAAAAGTGACAGAATTTATACACTTTCTATTATCATCATTGCAAATTAATAACAACTTTATTGCACAAATACATTTATAAAACATCTATGCTGTTTTGGTTAGATTCTTCTCATATACAGACCTACGTTTTTATTTTTATTGATATCATCATCAAGACCTGGACAAGATATTTTGGTGCTTAGGCAGATGAAACCAATGGCTCCCCACGAGAAAAGGAATTGGTTAGAAGCTATAATAACAGGACTTCTAGCGCTGCAGTTCTAACCTTCAATCAGTCCGGTAACAATCTCTGATGACCACTTCCATTAATTGTTACCTTTTTCACCAAAATATATCAGCAAAAGTAAAAAAAATGTGGTGTACTTTAGAGGTGAGGTATAACAGGTAGCGCAATTTCAACTTCGCCTCCAGTCCCCACTAGCCTCCCCCTGAGCCCTGTTGGATGTGCGTCTCCAGTCACCACTAGCCTCCCCCTGGGCCCTGTTGGATGCTGGCTCCCTGGGCCCTGTTGGATGCTGGCTCCCTGGGCCCTGTTGGATGCTGTCCTGGCCCCCCTGGGCCCTGTTGGATGCTGGCCTAGCCCCCCCTTGGCCCTTTTGGATGCTGGCATGGCCCCCACTGGGCCCAGTTGGATGCTGGCCTGGCCCACCTGGGCCCAGTTGGTTGCTGGACTGACCCCCCTGGGCCCTGTTGGATGCTGACTGCCCTGCCCTCCCTGGGCCCTGTTTGATGCTGGCTGCCCGACCCTCCCTGGGCCCTGCATGTTTGATGCTGGCTGCCTGGCCCTCCCTGGGCCTGTTGGGTGCCAGCCCCCCTGGGCCCTGTTAGCTGTTGGATGGATGCAGCCCAGCAGGCCCCCAGCCACCACTGAGCACTGTCTGCAGTCGGGACCATGATGAACTCGGCTTAAAGCTACAGTGCCCATTTCCGTTCACCCATGCATTTACAACACTGTGGTGTCTCTTTAAAACACCACAGTGTTATGATTCGGGGTGCATTTGGAAGCTGCAGCCTGCCCTGAACAAAATGTTGGGGGGCCCGAGCGCAGACCGGGCGCCAGCATGCTTAGGGCCCTCGGCTGGGCCCCCATTATTCCTCCTAATCACCGGGCCCCATACTGTAGTAAGGGCAGTAATGCCCTGATGGCGGCCCTGCAGAAACCAGTGAATCCTTGTAGTGCACAGTGCCTACACTGGGGGGATTCAAAATTCACCAATCACACAGAGTGACTGCAGACTTATCTTTTTAGACCAGACAACCCCTTTAAGCTCCAATAACTTAAACATTTACAGTGTCTGAGCCACTTAGTTTATATTAGCAAAGGGTAAGGAAGAGCAAGTCTGGAAAATCGGCCTCAAAACAAATATATACAAAATAAAGTGTTGTGTTTCCTGTCTCTTCTTCTTCCCACATCTGCATTATAATTCTTAAACAATTAAATGAACTCTAGAAATAATATGCAATAATCTAGATTTAGATTAAGTAGTATGTGAACGGAGCAAACAGAGTAAATGTTTCTAACCATATGCCATAGTTTCAGTACTGATAGCACAGGAGGAAACATAGATTATATGCACTTCTGTAGAATGTAAAGGAAAGCAGAACATGGTTACTGTCCTATCTGCAAACTCTGCAAAAATCAACAGCAAAATAGAAGAAAAGGAAACTTTGTAATAGACTTTATTAGAGAAAAATGAACTTTGTGTTTGTATGTTCTCCCCGTGTTTGTGTGGGTTTCCTCTGGGTTCTCCGGTTTCCTCCCAAACGCCAGAGACATACAGATAGGAAATTTATATTGTGAGCCCCAATGGGAACAGTGATGATAATGTCTCTAGAGTGCTACAGAATATGATGTCGCTATATAAGCAAAGCATAATAAATAATACTGAGGGATCAAATGCTGCCCACAGAAGTGTTTAGAAAGAGCAGAGAAGAAGAGGGGAGAAATTAGCAGCTGGTATAAGAGACAGAGGCAGAGAGACAGACAGAGATGGTGTTGCTGCTTTCTAGTATGTGTTTATCTCACTTCCGTGCTGGATTTGCGCTGCTACTCTGCTCGGTACTGCTCTAAAATGTCATCCATACTGTTGTTTCTAAAGATGTACTTTAGAGAGACAAGAAGGTCTCTTAGTCGTACGTATGTCAAGTATCAAAGCAGCTAGTTTAAACTCATTAGCTGAGGGATAACTGAAAATTAGAGAGCCAGCAGAAAAGAAACTAGTGAAGCATGCAGGAACTCTAGCCAGAAACAATGCTAAGCGTCATTTTCACATGGCAGTCAATTCTGAAAAACCTTCTGAAACTACAAGTATGCTTTGTGAAAAAGCCACTGGTAAAGTACTGGAGGTGAGATATGTGTCACTACGCAGTGATATAAAGTCAGAGTATTTTCGTCCAGCACACTAAAGTGTTGTGAGGCTTGAGTTAAAGCATACATGGGCTGGTTTTATGTGGACATCCATATAGTGGGTGGGAGGGTATCCACTTTACCTCCACCTGCAGAGCCGGCACCACCGTGTCCTGACAGGACCTGTGTGATGTCACATGATGGAGGAGTCACATGGTCTAGGGCAGGGGTCTCAAACTCAATTTACCCGGGGGCCGCTGGAGGTAGAATCTGGGTGAGGCTGGGCCGCATCAGGTTTTCCACAAGAAAAGCTCTTACAAAAACATTCCAATGTTATCAAATGTCTTTATTTTTCCATCTTATTTTGTGTTAAAAAATAAAAATAAATTAACAAAATCATAAGAAAAAATAAATCAATCAGTAATAAATAAATAAAATGAAAATGATAATAATACAGCAGATATAGAAGACTGAAGAAACCACATATAGTTGCTGACCGGAGAAATGTAATTATTATTATTCAGATTCAGATGTCTGTATTAACAGTTCTTTAACATTTAACTTTCTGAACATGAATGGAGCATTGAACATAAACTGTTTTGAACTTGGCTTCTTCTGCCTACTTCTTGCTGCTAGAGATCTGGCAGCGCTTACTCTCGCATAGCCAAGCCACATTTGACTTAAGGGAGGAAGCAGTTGAAACCCTCAGTAGGGCTTGAAGATGCTCATCAGTAAGTCTGGACCTGAACTTGGACTTATTGACGTTCAAGGTAGAGAAGAGCTTTGCGCACAAGTATGTGCTCCCAAAAAGACACATGTTCCGCTTGAACATTCAGGAAAGCTCAGGGAAGCTGGGGGGCAATTCTCTCAAAAATTGCCCGAGCTTGTCTACT
The DNA here is from genome assembly GCF_039654945.1 of Dendrobates tinctorius. Taxonomy (NCBI): domain Eukaryota; kingdom Metazoa; phylum Chordata; class Amphibia; order Anura; family Dendrobatidae; genus Dendrobates; species Dendrobates tinctorius. The sequence goes on along the minus strand of NW_027361697.1, from coordinate 22,914,941 downwards.
TTTCCACTCACCTCCCTGAATTTGGCTTTCAGTTCAGAGTTGCACTGCAGGTCAATGAGCTCCATTTGAGGCACAGGAGGGGCACCTTGCACATCAAAGGAGAAGGGGTCCGCAAAAATTTGAAATGTGGCTCTGTGCGTCTTGAAGTCTGCAAATCTGTGATCAAATTCCTCCTGTAGCTTCAAAATGACATCCATATACTCCTCACCACTGAATGGTGTGCCAGCTTCCATGAGTGCCTTGCATGATGGGAAATGGCAAAGGTTTGTCTGAGAAAGCTGGGCTTTCCATAACATAAGTTTTGTAGAGAATGCTCTCACGTTGTCATAGGCAGCACTGACAAGTTGCCCCTGACCTTGTAACTTCTTGTTCAGTACATTAAGCTCATGTGTGATATCAACAAAAAAAAGCTAAGTCCATGAGCCATTTTGGATCACTTAGCACAGGAACAGCAGCACCAGCAGCCCCATCTTTCTCCATGAAGGCTTTCACTTCCGCTCTCAACTCAAAAAATCTCTTCAATATGTTTCCCCTGCTGAGCCAACGTACCTCGGTGAAGTAGAGCACATCCCCATATTCTGACTCCATTTCCTCTAAAAAAAGCACGAAACCTTCTGTTGTTTAAGCCCCTGGATCTGATTTGGTTGATGCATTTCACAACAAAAGACATCACATTGTCAAACTTCAGGCATTTGCTGCAAAGGGCCTGCTGATGGATAATGCAGTGCAGAGCAATGACCTCCACCACACCTTCCTCTTCCAGTTTTTTTTTTGACAAGTGCCACCAGTTCATTTTTCCTCCCTGTCATTGATGGCGCTCCATCAGTTATTATTCCAACAAACCTCCTCCAAGGTAAACCGGCATTCTCAATGGCGTCACACAGCTGGTGAAATATCGCCTGAGCGGTGGTCTGGCCATGCATTGGAATCACTGTGAGCAACTCCTCTATGACTTCAAAACTGTGATCAACACCACGGACATAGATTGCGAGCTGGGCAGTGTCGGTGGTGTCTGTGGTCTCATCAAGAGCAACTGAGTATACACTGAAACATTTTGCTTTCTCACAGTTGATCATAAATGTCACTGGACAGGTCAGAACTGCGCTCTGCTGCGGTGTTGGCAGAAAGGCTGATGTTGCTAAACTGACCATTCTTTTCTGGACAGAAAATACTCGCAGCCTGTAATATGCACTTTTTTACAAATTCACCTTCTTTGAATGGCTTTCCTGCTTTAGCAATCATCTCACTAACCACGTAGCTATCTTCCACTGCTGCAGCATTCTCTTTAGTTGCTTTCTTAAAGAAATCTTGTTGTCTCAGTAGATATCATTTAAGATTAGCCGCCCGGTTGACTCTTTCATCTCCCTGGTATTTTGCATACTCCTCAGCATGTCTAGTTATGTAATGACGTTTCAAATTGTATTCATTGTGCACTGCAACTTTCTCTGTGCAAATAAGACACGTCGGGATGCCCCTGTGCTCAACAAAGAAATATTGCACTTCCCACTTTTCCTGAAATTGTCTGTGCTCATCACCAACCTTTCTCTTCACTTCAGGCTTTGAAAAAGACATGTTTGGGGCTGTGTAATAATTCCACTTGGTGTCACTTTTTCAATGTTAGCAGATGCGTCTTTTCTACTTTTTTTCTGTCCCGCTGAGCAGCAATTTCCGCGGCCGCCTCCGCTTCTGAGCCCGGGGTAATGGCGCAAGTTCGCAATAAGGCCGGCTGATGTCCCACCTCAGAGAGCAATATACCGCACCACCCCACCGCTCATTCTGAACCCGGCGCACCTGAGTCTGTGGCGTGGTCCGGTCCGGTCCCTGCTCGGCTGCTCCTGCTGCATGTGTTGTGAATGTGACTCATACACCTTGCCTGCTGACAGCAGGCTGCTGTGACTCTCTAGACATCATTATACTCACCACCTCCTGCTGCAGCTCCGATGGTCCAGCGCCGACATCTTCTTCCTGTATGAGCGTGCGGTCACACGTCACGTGGTACCGCTCATTAATCTCATGAATATGGGCGCAACGCCTATGAGAGTGGAGTGGCGTCCATATTCATGACCTTAATGAGCAGTACTACGTGTGACTGGGATTTCACATGCGAGACTCGGCCGTGTTTCTCGCATGTGTGATCCCGGCCGAGGTGAGGGCCGCAAACTGTTGTCCCGAGGGCCAATGAGGTGAGGGCCTCAAACTATTGTCCCAAGGGCCGCAGTTGGCCTGCGGGCCGCGAGTTTGAGACCCCTGGTCTAGGGCTTAAGTAGCTGGCTTTCAAAGGCCACAGTGTTCAGTGTGCCTGGAGAGGAAACACTCCAGGAAAGTGCTTGTGCCCATGTTGTAGGCCAAAACCTGAACCGTGTGTGTGTTCTGCTACTGGTGAGCAGAAGAAACCCCGCTCTCAGAAGTACTGTGTTTTCTGCCACCATTTTTTGTTTTGGTTTTCCTGTTTTTGCCCAGAGGGCTGTATTTGCTTTTCTACACCTTGGTTTATGCAGCCTATAATAAACTAAAGGAAGTTCTTAAAGCTGAAGTGTACCTGTGTCTACCTCCATGTGCAGCCGAGTGAGCCGATCTACCATAGCTTTAATAATGTATTTAAAAAAGTGATCACTTTGTGTATTCTAATTATTAATATTAATTTAACATCTGAATCTGAGTTGCGTTGAACAAATTATTTTGTAACACGAAAACGTTGAAAACCTTGTGATGTATAAGTTCACCAGATACCTGTGGTGGATGGGAACAAGTGGCACACATAGGCATCTCACATGATGTATACTTTTTTTTTCAACTCCATGGGATGGCTATGCTATTCTTTACCTTTACTTTGCAGAATACTTACATGTACTGCCATAACAAGGCAAATAAGAAACTCTTTTGTCCTCCATATGACTAATAAATATAACATTTTCTACAGATAAATAAAAAATGTGAACTGGAGTTCGTTTTCAGTGCTGGGGTGATTCAGCTGTTTGAGAGTACATTTCCTGTTTTACACTTAAATGCAATTCCAAACACAAATCAAAGTTTCATTGTGCCATACAGGATTATTCACATGCCTATTCCAACTCGAATCCACAGATCTTGGGGAGTGGGAGAAATTTAATATTTTTATATATTGGTCCATTTTTTAAGCACTTCTATAGTTTACACTTCCTGATTATCGTGGAGAAGAGTAGCACAGATGTTTTCAAAGGCCTTTCATGCATATAATGTTGGGTTAAGTAGGAATTTACAACCTTACTTTCTGGTGCTAGGAAAGTCCAATTCACATTTCATCTTCAAAGAAACTTCATGTAGGAGTCGGTAAAGCAATGTATCATTTTATAGTTTGGCCAAGAGAAGTTGCCTCCACATCAAACCTCTTAGGGAAGACTGAAATCAGTTTCCTAAGTCTACAGTAAAATTGGTAAGTCTTGCAGTCACTTTCCAAAGAAACCCTTGACCAGAAATGAAGAAACCTTGGTTATTATTTACTGGGAAACGCCAATGCCATCATGATAATAAAGCACAATTAGCATTACTTTGGACACTCTCTAGTCTAATAGAAGTCCCCTTATGTAGAACTGGATGAAAGAGTCAATGGCCATCTTAAAGTCAATTTACAGTGCTGAGGTCCTAGGTTTAAACCCCATCAAGGACAACATCTGCAATGCGTTGGTATTTTTTCCCATTCCATGTTTGCCTGGATTTCTTCCCACACTCCAAAGTTCTCCAATTTCCTCCCTCACTCCTAAGGCACACTAACAAGGAATTTAGGTTATGAATCCCAATAGGGGCAGTTATAATAGAATCTATAAGCCATATAGGCAAGCTTACTATATTAAGGGTCTTCATGAGATTTTTCTCTTAAAACATACATAACCCAAGAAAAAAACATAAGCATACACCTTACAGTAAATAAGTAATTAATAATGGTGCAAGCATAAAGCCATCTCACCACAAGGTTTACCCATCAGAATTGATGTTGTATGACACATGGTAAGGTTTTAATTCTAGACAGGTTAGATCCGTCCCGATGGGTATACCTGATTGTGGTGGAATGGCTTTTATGCTTTTTGATAAAAATAGCATTAACCAAATACACTGTCATTTACATGTACCATTTACTTATTTACTTGCTGTTGTTATGAATACACACTCACTCATGGGTAACAGAAATAGGGAAGACCTACTACAGGGAGATGCAGCAGCCACACCAAATTGGTCCCTGTACAGAGTAGAAAGACCCTAGCTTCCTAACTCTAAAACACCACCTCTGGTCTGACTCCCTAAAAGGCCATCAAGGGGTTTCTTGTAGCTTCTGAGGAACCAGAAGGGAGGCTGCAACACACTGCCAGCAAAAGGAGAGGAAAATGTGCAGGAAGATATGAAAACTTAAGGTGAGAAAATTAAAACAAGCTCATATAAGGTGGAGAGAGAAAGCTAAAGAGTGTCAAAAGAAAACAAATCAAGTATTACCTCCCAGAAACCTAAGGAAGTGAAAGGAAGAGGAACTGGGAAGATAAACAAACAGGCTCACTGCAACAATTCAACTGGTGTTTATCATGCAATGTAAACCCCTTACCTGAAAGGTTGGAACTCCTAAATCCAAGTAGTATACTAAAGGTATAGCCAGCAAGGAAGTACAGTGAAGGGTGAACATATAAAACACAACCAAGAATGTGATAGGGCAGACCAAAACAGGAAAATGGGAGACACCTGGGGAGGAGAAAAGAAGGAACAAAGACACTTGGAACTATCAGCATTTGGACAGGGAAGAAAATGCAATAGTTCAGCAGACAGAGGAACAGACCATGGAGCAACAGATCAGTGGATGGAATCCCCAAACCGAGCCATGACAGCTGTAGAATATATGCTCATGACATTTTGCAAGTATACCAGCTTATAGTCCAGTTCAGGCTTTTTTTTTCCTAAAACCATACATTTACTTGTGCTAACAAGGACAGACTTTCTATCATTTCTGTCCTTTAACATCACTGTCATTCGCCATGCAGCATGCTAACCATATAGGCTATAATGCCTACGCCAACATCAGGAGGATCAGCAAAATATCACAGTGCAATGAATCCAATAACGACACAGTCAGCACGATGAATAGCTTAGTCTTCTGCAGCTGGATAGAATTTGATTTTTCCAGGCATGTAATGTGCTAACTAAATGCTGGGTGTTGGTACAGAATGGAGCAGACCTCTACACAATTCTGTACTGTGCCCCTATATAAACAAAAATAAGAATATGCAGAAACAAATAAATTCTGTTGTGTTTGTAAACATATCTGCACGTATACATTTGCATTTTTTCCTGTTTTCCTGGCTTGGTATCATTTCCAGCTGTTGGAAACATGCTGATAGAGCATGGCTGGACTTCAAAGTTCTTGAACTAATTGTCATGGCTAAGAACCAAACAAGCGAGGAATTCTCAGATTTATGGGGGTGAAGAGTAGTTTAGTCTGGGGTTTCCTGCATTTTGTCTCCTTTGTGGATTTCTTTATCTTGCTCTTGATTAACACAGCATTTTTAATGAGTCTTTGTGAAGTGATAGGAATAATGTAAAAAAAGGAAAGCCATTGCTCATTTCATACTCACATTAGGTATTGTACATAGAGCATGGTGAAATGCATCATATATTCCTGCAATAGGTTGTCCCTTTTAAGTTAAATTTCATCACCAAGTACTGTTTAAAAAAAAAAAAATGGTTGTACTCACCTTCCCCAGGTCAAATCCTAAGTTTCATTTCTGCAGCTGCTCCTGGTGTCTGGTATTGGCATGGTGCTGACAACATGTCAACAGTGTGGCAGCCAATCAGTGAGTACAGCGCCTCTTAGTGGAGCATTCGGTTTACACTGACAGAGACACTGAGCTCACTGACTGGCTGCCACACTAGCAACATGATGTCAGTTCCATAGCGAATGCCAGACACTGGAAACAGTGGTAGAGACTCTACGGTGGACCCAGGGAAAGTGAATAAAGAACAGTTTGCTTTTTTTATACCAAACTGCTCTCAGGGACAACATTTTACTGAAAGGGCACAACCTCCTTTAAGGGTGCTCCTGAGTTAAGGGCATGTCACACTAAGAGATATCGCTAGCAATATCGCTATAACTTGTGACGTTATAGCGATATTGCTAGCGATATCGCTATGTCTGATACTTACCTACAACCCGCTCCCCCGCTGCTTATCGCTGATCGCGCGAGAACGTCGTGGACCGTTTCCCACCGTCAGCTTCCTGCGGCGCTTCCTGCTGTGACGACGAGCGACGCGTGGAGCCGGGCGGGGGGACGCAGGATCACCTGGTGTGACAGGTAAGTAGCGATCCCCGTCCCCAGCGATGTCGCTGGTGAGATCTGCCTGTGTGTCAGCTCACTAGCGACCACTTAGCGATGCACCAGCGATCCTGACCGCGCCATATGGCTGGTCGGGATCGCTGGTGCATCGCTAAGTGTGACAGTACCTTTAGTAAAAGGAAAAGAGTACAAGAAACAGGTTCTTATTTATTCAGATAAAATTCGAACAAAGGACATCTGGTACGATAACGACAAGTGAATTGGCACTAACACACCGATGGCTTCAGAACCTGAAACGCATAGATGCCAACACTATGTTACCGCCAATTCACTTGCCATCATCTTACCAGATGTACTTTGTATGAATTTTATCTGAATAAAGAAGAATTTGTTTGTTGAGCTGTACTCTTTTCCTTTCCACTTGTATTTCAGGGCTGCGGCAGAGCCAGTGTTCGCGCTATGAGCAGGTTGGAAGAATATCAACGGTGAGATGGAATTATTACTACATTATGTGCTCCTGCGTTACTCAGTTGTTTTGAAAAATTAGGAATATTACATTTTATATCATTCACAGTGTGTCTCATTAGTGGTCTGGTTTATGTGGCAGTGCACTTAGTAATTGTAATTTGGGTATGTTTATGTGTTGGATCCTGATATTGGGGCTCTGTAGAGCCCTGTCTTCAATGGGGCAGTTGTGTGCTTGCTCAACCTCCGCTCTATCCATTGTATATGGGGCTGCTGGAGAAAGTGGCAAACTCCTCAGATATTACCATTAGCAATGAATGGAGCCGCGGTCAAGCATGCACTCATCCACTCCATTCAGCACTGCTCCCTATCAGCTGTTGACTCTGGATATAATAAAGTTAAGAATGCCAGATCCTGAAAAATGGAATATATGTAATTGTACTTTTTATTCTTATTAGCATGCTGCTTTAACTCTTTCTCTCTCTAGAATGCTCAGCTTAGAGGGAATACTTTTTTACAACACCCTGGTCATATCTGAGGTAACAAATTTCCCTGCTTTTTTATCACAGGAGTGAATGTTTCTACAGCTTCTCCAGCCCTTCGAGCTAATCATAAATCAAGTCAGTAACGTAGGAGCTCAAGCAGCCACTGAGATTTTATGTCACTTACTTGACTAATGATTGCTGAGAGAACTGGTGACATGGCAGAAACACTCACTTCTGTGATAAAACAGGCAGGGAAATGTGTTAACTCAAAGCAGAAAGTTCAGGAATCAGTCCAGAACAACATGGGAGGACCTGGTCAATGACCTGAAGAGAGCTGTGACCACAGTCTCAAACATTACCATTAGTAACACATTATGCCATCGTGGATTAATATCCTGCGGGGCACGCAATGTCCCCTGCTCATGCCAGCATATATCCAGGCCCATTTGAAGTTTGTCAATGACCATCTGGATGATCCAGAGGAGGCATGGGAGAAGGTAATGTGGTCAGGAATGACCAAAATAGAACTTTTTGGTATAAACTTCTCTTGCCGTGTTTGGAGGAAGAATAAGGATGAGTACAACCCCAAGAACACTGTCCTAACCGTGAAGCATGGTGGAGGAAACATCATACTTTGGGATTGCCTTTTTGCCAAGGGAACAGGAAGACTTTACCATATTGAAGGGAGGATGGATGGGGTCATGTATCAAGAGATTTTGGCCAACAACCATTTTCCTAAAGTAAGAGCATTGAAGATGGATCTTGGCTGAGTCTTCCAGCATGACAATGACCCAAAACACACAGCCAGAGCAACTAAGAAGCATTTCAATGTCCTGGAGTGGCTTAGCCAGTCTGCAGATCTGAACCCAATAGAAAATCTTTCGAGGGAGCTGAAACTCAATGTTGCCCAGCGACAGTGCCGAAACTTGAAAGATCTGGAGATGATCTGTATGGAGGAGTGGGCCAAAATCCCTGCTGCAGTGTGTGCAAACTTGGTCAAGAACTAAAAGAAACGTCTGACCTCTGTAATTGCAAACAAAGGTTTCTGTACAAAATATTAAGTTCTGTTTTTCTATTCAATGAAATACTTATTTCATGCAATAAAATGCAAATCAATTACCGTATGTAAAAATTATGCAATGTGAGTTTCTGGTTTTTAATTTTCGATTCTGTCTCTCACAGTAGAAGTGTACCTATGATAATAATTTAAAGACCTCTCCATTTTTTGTAGGTGGTAAAACTTGCAAAAATCGGCAGTGTATCAAATAGTTTATACAGTGAGATTATCTCACTTCAGGGGAAAAAAATAACACATCCAATTTTGGAACTTATTATTGCTCCAAAATCTATTATTTAAATCTATTATTTAAAATGTACGTTGTTCATGGGACAACCCCTTAAAAGTTCTATATCAGAGAAACAGCACTCCTCCCTAGCTAAAAAAAGACTTTTTAAGTGAGTGAGCATATACTTACTGTTGGACATATTTAGATTAAAAAGCTGAAATGCGCTCAGCTGGCAGCAAATAGAAGAACAAACCCAATGTAGCTAAATATTGTTCCTTTTTGCTTCTGTTACTCTGTGGGTTTGGATTTCCTTGCAGTATGTGTATTCCTGCCAGTACTAAAATAAAAGATCTTGTAAAATAAGAACTGCCTTTACTGGACCTGATTACTATAAAAGCAAATCTCCAGCAATTAGCTTCTATTATATCATATGTTTCAAATTAGATTATTATCGTGGGATAACGGACCACCTACTAATAATTTATGACCCACAAGGCAATTCCGTTGGGGTCAAAATCATTTGCCATTACCATGAATGAAATGTATCACAATATATATCTCACACAATGTTTTACAAAGAGTTATTTTACCTTTTATTTTATTTGTATCATCTCCACTCCCCCCCCCCGCACCCTTTAATCTAGATCAGCACATGTTGCAGAGTTGTATTGCTTTACTTATGAGTGTGGGTAGGTCAAGAGTCAGGAACCTGCGGTTTCCAGCTGTTATTAAGCAGTAAATCCCATGATATTCTGCCAGAGATGATTCTCCGGCCACTTCCTGGCTGGTAATTCTGGTAGCGGTAGTTGCACAACAGCTGACAATCTATAGTTAGATACTGTGCAGACCTTATTCATTAACCATAATGCATTTTAAAAGTCGAGATCTGCCGGCCGGCACCCGGCCACAATAGGAAATTTTTTCTATTGGTTTATTTTGATCACTGTGATAGGGTCTATCACAGTGATCAAAATAAAGAAATAGTAAATCAAACCCACCTTTAACACCACCTTAGTTAGGTAAAATTAATAAAATAAAAAAAGTATTTATTTCCATTTTTCCATTAGGGTTAGAGCTGGGATAAAGTTAGGGTTGGGCTAGGGTTAGGATTGTGGTTATGGCTGGGAATACGATTAGGGTTGAGATTAGGGTTAGGAATGTGTTGGGGTTGTGGTTAGAGTTATGGTTAGGGTTGGGATTAGGGTTAGGGGTGGGTTGGGGTTAGTGTTATGGTTAGGGTTGGGGTTAGGGATGGAGTTAGAATTGGGTTTCCACTGTTTAGGTACATCAGGGAGTCTCCAAATGCGACATGGCGCCACCATTGATTCCAGCCAGTTTTATGTTCAAAAAGTCAAACGGTGCTCCCTCCCTTCTGAGCCCTGCCATGCACCCAAACAGTGGCTTTCCCCCACATACGGTGTACTCAGTAGAAATTGCTCAACAAATTTTGTGGTCCATTTTCTCCTGATACCCTTGTGAAAAAAAAATTGTTCTAAAGTAAATTTTTTTATGAAAAAAGCAAAATGTTCATTTTTTTCCTTTCAAATTGCTTTAGTTCTCATGAAGCTCCTGAAGGGTTAATAAACTTCTTGAATGTGGTTTTGAGCACCATGAGGGGTGCAGTTTTTAGAATAGTGTCACTTTTGGGTGTTTTCTGTTATATTGACCCCCCAAACTCACTTCAAATGTGAGGTGGTCCTTAAAAAAATGGTTTTGTAAATTTTGTTGGAAAAATAAGAAACCGCTTGTCAAATTTTAACCCTTATAACTTTCTAACAAAAAAAAATTTATGCTGATGTAAAGTGGACATGTGGGAAATGTTATTTATTAACTATTTTGTGTCACACCACTCTCTGATTTAAGGATACGAAAATTAAAATTTAGAAAATTTGCAAAATTTATGCCAAATTTCCACTTTTTTTTATAAATACACACACGTTATATTGAAGAAATTTTACCACTGACATGAAGTACAACATGTCACGAAAAAACAATCTCAGAATCAGTGGGATACATTGAAGCATTCTAGAACTCTAACCTTATAAAATTACAGTGGTCAGAATTGTAAAAATTGGCTTGGTCATTAAGTACCAAATTGGCTTTGTCACTAAGAGGTTAAATAGATTTTGCAGACGTAATAAGATGCTGTATTTACTTTGAAATTCCATGTCAATATAACTGTATAATCCTTTATGAAAGCTGAATTTATTCTCCGCCCACCTAGCATGCTTGACAACTCCTCAGTGTTACTCTTCTCTGCTGAACTCTCACATTGTTCAGTACAAGCTGCAGCTGTCAGTCAGGCTGGGAGGGCAGAGAAGGAATACACTTAAACTCATGAAATCTCTCACTCTATAGCTGAGCTCATAAAATGTTTATCTTAATTTCAAGATTATACAGACTTGAAAGAAAGTACACCAGTCTTATAACGTCTAAGAGATCTATTTAAAAAGGGCCAGTCACATGTCCAAAAAAATGAGCTTGTTACCTTGCCAAAATCCGCATGCTCCCTTGAACCTGCCACTGTTTTCTGTCTGTCTTGTTGTCACTTTGTTGTGGAGATGTGCCTTTTTTTTTCTTTTTTGACACCAAGAAATCTTGTAGTCCAACAGGGCATTTCAAAACAGTTTTATCTAGGGACATGAAGTTCTTCACATCTATGACTCTGTCCAATCACCGTTGGGTGGCATATGAACCTGGCTGATCAAAGTGATCTCGTGCTGTAGTCATACCCATCTGTGACTCTGCACTGTCATCTTTGGGCAGTATCTGAACAACATGATCTCGTGCTGTATTCATACTCACCTCTATGACACTGCCCGATCACCTTTTGTCACAAGTGTCACATCCTCCTGGGATATCTGGGGTTAGAAGATCACTACATATTGTGAATCGCAGATTTTCCATTTAGCTTCTGTATTTGTGTCCCATATAAAATAGATTTGGTTACCTTTGGTGCTGATGAGGTTAATGACCCTTTCTATGCTGGTCAGAAACATGCAGCTTCATTTCATCTGCTTCTGATCTGGTCATTACATCTCCCTATAAAACCTGGACAGACAGTCTGTTCCTTGCCAGTGAAACCTTTGTTTCCTGGCTCCTTGGAGATACTGTGCTGAATTGTAGATCATTGTTGATACTGGAGATTTTGCGTGCTGTTTTTGGGTGTATGCTTTGCTCATTGTCCTATTCCCATTTGGTTGGTACATTCCTATCCTTGCTTACCTGCACAGATCTTAGAACAAATGCACAACAGGGGGCAGCCAGCCCGTATAGCAAGATGTTAGCAACACAGGTGCAAAATACTGGATTAACAGCCACTCTCCACCTACCCATTCCTGGGTAGGTGGAGAGTGGCTGTTAATCCAGTATTTTGCACCTGTGTTGCTAATGTGGCGCCCCCAGGAGTATGGTCACCACAGTGGCATTACCTTCCTCCTAGGTTCGTGTGAGAAGGGCGAAGTGTGTGGACGAGAGGAGAAGAGCTGGAGGATTGAGCAGAGTTCAGGCTCACTTCTAGCGTGGCACATGGTTCCGGTGTCCGAGGTTGTATGGATACTGATGTTCCTGCAGCAGAGAACGGAGGAGCAGGAGGCTGTAAATGCTCTGTTCCCACATAAGACTCGGAGGCACAACAGCAACGTGTGAGCCAGTAGAAGGAGGCTACAGCTGTCTGCCATACGAGAGGGTTCTAAAAGAGAGCAAGCAAGGGGAACTTCAGTGTAACTCAGTACTGAATGTTCCTCAGATAAGCGCTAGAAAGGAGACTACACAACCCATCTGCATAGAGAGATTCCTGAGTTGCTTCCAGGCTGGCCAACTCCTGTTCCATCTGTAATCTGAATCCTGGACTGCACTTACAAAGCAAAGTAAAGGTAACGGAAACTGCACCCTGTTGTGTCATTGCCTTCTTCCTGCAACCACTTCAGCACTGCTACATCTCTGTGCCTAACACTGCACCCTCTTCCTCAACACCTATTCCCACTGCCCTGGGACTACAGCTCTACCTGTGGGGAGCTATTACATCTTGCTGCCTTATATCATCTGTCCCAGAGGATCTGCCTGCAGCGTCAGCTTAACCCCTTCATTGCCGAGCACAACAGGTGGCATCACGTATCATCCATCTATAAACTTTATTCAGTCATGTTTTCTCCTTTTGCATGGACGCCCAGGGCCACGGACCGGGTCACCGCTACTGTGACACATTCCTCTGAGATACCGGCCCAGTACCGAGTTACCCCACTGCCCTGGCGGGCGACCCACTAACATCTTGCTATATGGGCTGGCTGCAACCTGCTGTGCATTTGTTCTAAGATCTGGGCAGGTAAGCAGTGCTGCCTATTTTTCTGCTGTGCAATTTGAATTTTTGGAGGCTTTTAAGTATTCTTTTGTGGCTTTATTAATAGTTTACATTCCTATCCTTCCCTATATACCTCTCTACCTCTAATGAGTGTTTGTATGTTTGTTGCTTTCTGTTATCTCTGTCTTATGTGTTTATACACTAGCATTTCTGTCCCGAGCCTCCTGGAGGAGGTGGAGGGGAGAGGTTAGGGTATAACATGAGAACAGTAAGGCTTGTGGCCCAAACCTCCACACCTTTAGATGTATCTTTGAGAGCAGGGACAGTTAGGGCCTCAGTTCTAGGGACGTTAAGGGCGCCATTCCCTAATCACGAACATTCACAGCGTGACATTTTTGGGCAGCATCGGATCATGGTTGACCAACGCCAAGCTGTGATTAGAGGCAACTAGAAGGCAGGAGTGAAAGTACATGCTTCCAAAGAAGACTTTGATGAAATGCCTAATAGGACTGCAAAACAGAGATTTCACATACTGCGCTCCAAAAGTAACAAATGTGAATATCTCTGCAATGGAACGACACAGTGCAAAACGGAAAAGAGCATAAGAATCAGGGAAGTTCAGAGATTTTTACAAGGTATTTATGTCTTTTTTTTAGCAATTGACAGATCTCTTTGAACAAGCAGATTTGCAGTGAAAGCAAGAGAGCTAAAATTGGAAACATGTATTACTCTACCATGTGAACGTGGATTTCAGTTTCCTATGAACTGTGACAGTAACTGCAGGAAAGTTCATGTCACTAAGCAATCTCTTAAATATCGAAACAAAATCCAAAAGCGTCCGAAAGTGTTTTTTTCTTTTAATAATTGTTGCATACATGCTTTATTGTGTGCAGTTATAATTACTGGTGTAATATACAAAGAAGGAGGCCATCTGTTTCCAAAATGTGAGCTTGTTACACATTAAAAATTATTCAAAATCCTTGTGTTGCATCTACAAAGTTCTTCACCTACAATTCACGGGCTGCATGGAGTTCCCGTTTCTATTCTCCAATTCTCCATGTATAAACCACGCACACTTACCTTTAGAGCAGTGCTGTTTGCTGAATAAGCTAAAATGCCTTCTATTCACAACAGACCCAAATCTTTTTTCTTCCACACTGATCCTTCATGTGGAGTATTTCAAGGTCATGCGCTCTATATCTGAGCTATGGGTTATGGAATAAACAAACAGGCTGGAGTAATAGAACATATTTTATAATGCAATGGAGCATAATTTATTTTCCTTATGAAGATGCAGCAAAGCCAAAGTTCCTTGCAAAGATTTGGGTCTTAACCTTAAAAATCCGTAGAAGAATTATATTTGTAATAAGGAATAAAAGGCTTACTTGGCAAGAACATAAGTTTCCTTCAGTAAGAGGTCTGGTTTACTGCTGGGGATGGTACCTTTTGAATGAACTAATGTAAAGGGAAACTGTGGTTAAAACTACTATTAAGATTGACTGATAGAGCAAGATTATGTTTCTAGAGAAAGCCAGCAGTACAAACCACAATAATCAAGCAATATATGCACAATCGAGAGGGATGCACACAGTATTTTACATACACATCTAAGCAAACTGTGTCAAGGTTACATTTCACTGTTTATTTTTAATCTTTTGCTATAATATTGTAATGAGTTTAAATACCAAAGTCACTGTATTGAAAAATTGACCAATTATCTCTCCTAGAAAGAAAGCTAGTGCCACCCAAAAAGTCTATTATTTAACCCCTTAACGAGCCTTGCACAAACACTAAGGCCTCTTTCACACATCCGGTTTGTGCCGTCAGGCACAATCCGGCATGTGTCTAAAAAAACGGATCCGGGGTTTTTTTACCGCCGGATGCGTTTTTTTGTCATTGAGAAGCACATGCGCCGGATCGCACCGCATGTGCTTCCGTTTGTTCCGGCTTTTACCGGATCCGGCTGAATTCCTCTGTCCGGCGGTCGGACAGGACGGGTGCTGCAGCGTTATTTTGTCCGGCGAAAAAAGCCGGACACGGACGTATGCGGCCCTTCCGGCTCTGCGGGACAATGTTTCTCAATGGCACATTCCGGCCACCGGATCAGGCTTCTACCTGATCCGGCCACCGCATGCACGGTTTTACCCTGTGCGTTTGCCCGGATATCTCTCTCTCTCTCTTTCATACCCCGTTCTCTCTCTCTTTCATACCCCGGTCTCTCTCTCTCTTTCATACCCCGTTCTCTCTCTCTTTCATACCCCGTTCTCTCTCTCTCTCTCTTTCATACCCCGTTCTCTCTCTCTTTCATACCCCGTTCTCTCTCTCTTTCATACCCCGTTCTCTCTCTCTTTCATACCCCGTTCTCTCTCTCTCTCTTTCATACCCCGTTCTCTCTCTCTCTCTTTCATACCCCGTTCTCTCTCTCTCTTTTTCATACCCGGTTCAACGGCTCGTGGATCCTTTTCTTCCCCGGCGACTCCTTTGCAACATAGCCGTGTCAGGCGCCGTAAGATGCGCCGCATATACTTCCGGTCCCTCTGTTCACGGCTGGATCCGGTACTCCATCTTTTTGCCGCACGGTGCCGGAATGCCACCGACGGACATGTGAAAGTAGCCTAAGGATCAGCCAAGCCAGACACTCAACTGTTTGAGAGTATCTGTCCCCCAGCGCAGGGTTTGGCTAATAAATAAGACACCCTTGATACTTTTTTTTGTCTTCGTTTTGGAGGTGGAAGCCTGGTTCCGTAGGAATTTTCTTGGCAGTGTTCTATGGGAAAATATCTATGAACAACAGTTAATTGTAGATGAGTGTCTGGCTGCATTAATCTCCCTCGTCCTGCTGCACGTCTCTGTAAAGAGTCGGATACTGACTTAGTAAGTGGCAATAGTAAAATACTTTTCTTTCTTTCTGGGAGAAGACTAAGGCCGGGGTCACACTGGCGAGGAATACGGCCGAGTGAGAGGCACTAAAAGCACGCATTAGACATGGACCAATGATTCCCTATGGGGTCCCTCGCACCAGCCATATATTTCTCATCCGTATTCTACGCTCCGTGCCAATCGCAGCATGCTGCGATTGTCAGCGTACTACGGCCGTAATACGCCAATGCAAGTCTATGGGTGCGCAAAAAATATGGATTACACACAGACCACACATGTGACTTGCGAGAAATACGCACCCGGTGTCTTTTAGCAAAGCCGGCAATTCAGTGCGCTATACAGTAAACTCACACTGACAGGTTTAATAAAGAAAGAGTAGATATAGACACATAGAATACACACACACACATATATATATATATATACAGTGGGGAAAAAAAGTATTTAGTCAGTCAGCAATAGTGCAAGTTCCACCACTTAAAAAGATGAGAGGCGTCTGTAATTTACATCATAGGTAGACCTCAACTATGGGAGACAAACTGAGAAAAAAAAATCCAGAAAATCACATTGTCTGTTTTTGTTTCATTTTATTTGCATATTATGGTGGAAAATAAGTATTTGGTCAGAAACAAAATTTCATCTCAATACTTTGTGATATATCCTTTGTTGGCAATGACAGAGGTCAAACGTTTTCTGTAAGTCTTCACAAGGTTGCCACACACTGTTGTTGGTATGTTGGCCCATTCCTCCATGCAGATCTCCTCTAGAGCAGTGATGTTTTTGGCTTTTCGCTTGGCAACACGGACTTTCAACTCCCTCCAAAGGTTTTCTATAGGGTTGAGATCTGGAGACTGGCTAGGCCACTCCAGGACCTTGAAATGCTTCTTACAAAGCCACTCCTTCGTTGCCCTGGCGGTGTGCTTTGGATCATTGTCATGTTGAAAGACCCAGCCACGTTTCATCTTCAATGCCCTTGCTGATGGAAGGAGGTTTGCACTCAAAATCTCACGATACATGGCCCCATTCATTCTTTCATGTACCCGGATCAGTCGTCCTGGCCCCTTTGCAGAGAAACAGCCCCAAAGCATGATGTTTGCACCACCATGCTTTACAGTAGGTATGGTGTTTGATGGATGCAACTCAGCATTCTTTTTCCTACAAACACGACAAGTTGTGTTTCTACCAAACAGTTCCAGTTTGGTTTCATCAGACCATAGGACATTCTCCCAAAACTCCTCTGGATCATCCAAATGCTCTCTAGCAAACTTCAGACGGGCCCGGACATGTACAGGCTTAAGCAGTGGGACACGTCTGGCACTGCAGGATCTGAGTCCATGGTGGCGTAGTGTGTTACTTATGGTAGGCCTTGTTACATTGGTCCCAGCTCTCTGCAGTTCATTCACTAGGTCCCCCCGCGTGGTTCTGGGATTTTTGCTCACCGTTCTTGTGATCATTGTGACCCCACGGGGTGGGATTTTGCGTGGAGCACCAGATCGAGGGAGATTATCAGTGGTCTTGTATGTCTTCCATTTTCTAATTATTGCTCCCACAGTTGATTTCTTCACTCCAAGCTGGTTGGCTATTGCAGATTCAGTCTTCCCAGCCTGGTGCAGGGCTACAATTTTGTTTCTGGTGTCCTTTGACAGCTCTTTGGTCTTCACCATAGTGGAGTTTGGAGTCAGACTGTTTGAGGGTGTGCACAGGTGTCTTTTTATACTGATAACAAGTTTAAACAGGTGCCATTACTACAGGTAATGAGTGGAGGAAAGAGGAGACTCTTAAAGAAGAAGTTACAGGTCTGTGAGAGCCAGAAATCTTGATTGCTTGTTTCTGACCAAATACTTATTTTCCACCATAATATGCAAATAAAATGAAAAAAAAACAGACAATGTGATTTTCTGGATTTTTTTTTCTCAGTTTGTCTCCCATAGTTGAGGTCTACCTATGATGTAAATTACAGACGCCTCTCATCTTTTTAAGTGGTGGAACTTGCACTATTGCTGACTGACTAAATACTTTTTTTCCCCACTGTATATATATATATATGCATTCTATGTGTCTATATCTATTCTTTGGTTTCTGTTATAAACCCTGTCATAGGGCTCCATTATATGTCCATTTTGCAAGCCTGCGAGAAAATCTCACCATACGGATGCCATACGGATTACATACGGATGCTGACATGCGCAAAATACGCGACCACACCTTGCTTACGGATGACATACGGAGCACTGTTTAGGGGCCATTCATCCGTATTATGCATGTAAAATACTGACCGTATTTTGCGTCGGTTAGTGTGACCCCGGCCTAATTTGCACACAAGTACATTGAAAGGGTGATTGCTTAACCCATTTACCCTCGAGGGTGGTTTTCATGTTAATGACAAGGCCAATTTTTACAATTCTGATCACTGTCCCTATATCGAGGTAATAACACTGGAACGCTTCCATGGATTCCGGTGATTCTGACTTTATTTTCTCGTTACATATTGTACTTCATGCTAATGGTTAAATTTCTTTGATATGATTGCATTTATTTGTGAATAAAAACAGAAATTTGGCAAAAATTTTGAAAATTTCACAATTTTCCAAATGTGAATTTTCATGCCCTTATATCACAGATATGTCACATAAAATCTAATATATAAAGCTCAATGTGTGTGTATGTATGTACGTATGTATGTCTGGGATTGGCATCCGCACCGTCGCAGCTAGATCCACAAAATTTGGCACAGTCACACGTCTGGACCCCGAGAGCGTCATAAGCTATGTTGTGAGGCAAAATTTTAACCCAGCGCATTCCAATTCACCAAACAATTTTGCCCTTATCTACATAATGGGAGAAAAAAAACCTGATGAAGGATTTAATCCGAAACGCGCGTCGGGGCTGTGCTGCTCGCTAATCGGCGGTCCTTAAAGGTATACACCCCTAATTACTCTCCCTCAACTTTTTGGTTTTCTTTGCACATAGCACTTTATATGCACATTTGCACATAGTACCAATATGTAGCTTTTTTATTTAATTTATGAATTTTTGAATTTAGTGCACTTGTCACTTTGTTATTGAGCCCATATATGGTTAATTTGGCTCCCTTCTTATTGTCACTTTTATATAAGGGAAGCATATTACGGAGTGTTTCTATTCACCTTTTGCTATAGTATGATATATATAGGACAGCAGTGTTTCCATTTGATAACCTATATAGGTATATATATCGTTGATTGTATGAGCACACAATGCTTTTTACCTTTTTTGCTTTTGTTAATATTTACCACTATTGTCCAATAAAGGTATTTTAATGGAATTATATGATTTCTTGTTTTATATTTTTTATATATATTTTATTAGCTCGGCCACAAATTTGAGTTTTTTCTCTGGTTCAGTATTTTACTCTCTTCTCGAATGGTCAACCATTCTTCCGTAAGCAACGATATAACACGGTGAATATAGTAATTTTGAATATAAATAATTCCCTATTAGAATTTTTCTGATTTCTGCTGTGTTTATAGAAGTATTGCTTGTAACCAGGATGTGTGGATATAATGGGGAAAAAGTGTATGTATTGGCATCTGCACCGTTGTAGCTACAGCCACAAAATTTGGCACAGTCACACGTCTGGACCCCGAGAGCGTCATAGGCTATGTTGTGAGGTAAAATTTTAACCCCGCGCGTTCCAATTCACCAAAAATTTTTCCCCTATCTACATAATGGGGAAAAAGTGTATGTATTGGCATCTGCACGTCATAGCTACAGCCACATAATTTTGCAAAGTCACACGTCTGGACCCCAAGAGCGTCATAGGCTATGTTGTGAGGTGAAATTTTAGCCCCGCGCGTTCCAATTCACCAAACAATTTGCCCCTATCTACATAATGGGGAAAAAATGTATGTATGTATTGGCATCTGCACCGTCGTAGCTACAGTCACAAAATTTGGCACAGTCACACGTCTGGACCTTGAGATCGTCATAGGCTGCTTTGAGGCAAAACTTGAACCCCGCGTGTTCCAATTTACCAAACAATTTTTCCCCTATCAACATAATGGGGAAAAATGTATGTATGTATTGGCATCTGCACCGTCGTAACTACAGCCACAAAGTTTTGCAAAGTCACACGTCTGGACCCCGAGAGCGTCATAGGCTATGTTGTGAGGTGAAATTTTAGCCCCGCGCGTTCCAATTCACCAAACAATTTGCCCCTATCTACATAATGGGGAAAAAATGTATGTATGTATTGGCATCTGCACCGTCGTAGCTACAGTCACAAAATTTGGCACAGTCACACGTCTGGACCTTGAGATCGTCATAGGCTGCTTTGAGGCAAAACTTGAACCCCGCGCGTTCCAATTCACCAAACAATTTGCCTCTATCTACATAATGGGGAAAAATGTATGTATGTATTGGCATCTGCACCGTCGTAACTACAGCCACAAAGTTTTGCAAAGTCACACGTCTGGACCCCGAGAGCGTCATAGGCTATGTTGTGAGGTGAAATTTTAACCCCGCGCGTTCCAATTCACCAAAAATTTTTGCCCCTATCTACATAATTGGGAAAAAGTGAAAGGAAAAGTGTTGGAGGCAAATTGACAGCTGCCAGATGTGAACCAGGGGGACTTAAAGAATGAGAGCAATGGTGCCAAAGAGTATATACGGTACAGTTGCTAAGGTGGGGCCCTGACATGGGATACTCACCACACACGGGGATATGAACACACACACAAAATGCGCCACACACTACCACGTGCTTCAACACATATACCACCCTCAGCACACATTTCACCACACATACACCAACCTCGCCACATACAAGTCGAAACACAAAAGTCGCCACTCAAAACTCGCCACGCTGTCCCAGAGCTGTTTAAAAGATGAAAAATGAGCTGTGATTGGTCGCTATCAGCAACAGTTTTCTTTGTAGACAGTTGTGGTAACTGAGGCCTATTATTCTTATCATTTCTATGGTGTTATCGTCCTTCTGTAAAGCTGGAAATAACACAATTTATTACCGTGCCAACACAGACCACCCTCTGACACAGACTGCAGGGGGAGCCCAGTATCACACAGGATAGGATTAGATACACGGCTCAGCAGTCAGTATCACACAGGATAGGAATAGATACATGGCTCAACAGGCAGTATCACACAGGATAGGATTAGATACACAGCTCAGCAGACAGTATCACACAGGATAGGAATAGATACATGGCTCAGCAGACAGTATAACACAGGATAGGATTAGATACGCAGCTCAGCACACACTATCACACAGAATAGTATTAGATACACGGCTCAGCAGACAGTATCACACAGAATAGGATTAGATACACGGATCAGCAGTCAGTATCACACAGGATAGGATTAGATGCACGGTTTTTATGTGCAATATAATCATTATAATTTGTTAGAACTAACCACAATTGGTTACTATGCCCAGGCAACGCCGGGCTCTTCAGCTAGTACTTAATAAGTAAAATTACCCATATATCTACTTTACATCAGCACAATTTTGGAACCAAAATTTTATTTGTTAGAAAGTTATAAGGGTTAAAAGTTAAACAGCGATTTCTCATGAACCACACAAATATGAACCCCACTTGCCATCACTACAGGGCAAGTGTGAAGAGCTGGGCAAAGCACCAGAATTGGTGCATTTAACCCCTTCATGACCAAGCCTATTTTGACCTTAATGACCAGGCCATTTTTTGCAATTCTGACCAGTGTACCTTTATGAGGTAATAACTCTGGAACGCTTCAACGGATCCTAGCAATTCTGAGACTGTTTTTTTGTGACATATTGGGCTTCATGATTGTAATAAGTTTAGGTAGATCATTTTTGCGTTTATTTGTGAAAAAATCCGAAATTGGTGAAAATTTCGCAATTTTCAAATTTTGAATTTTTTTCTGTTAAACCAGAGAGTTATGTGACACAAAATAGTTTCTAAATAACATTTCCCACATGTATAGTTTACATCAGCACAATTTTGGAAACAAAAATTTTTTTTTTTAGGAAGTTATAAGGGTTAAAAGTTGACCAGTGATTTCTCATTTTTGCAACAAAATTTACAAAACCATTTTTTTTAGGGACCACCTCACATTTGAAGTCACTTTGAGGGGTCTATATGGCAGAAAATACCCAAAACTGACACCATTCTAAAAACTACACCCCTCAAGCTACTCAAAACTACATTAAAGAAGATTATTAACCATTCAGGTGCTTCACAGGAACTAAAGCAACATGGAAAGAAAAAATGGACATTTTAATTTTTACAACAAAAATTTTCTATTAGCATCAATTTTTCATTTTCACATGGGCAACAGGATAAAATGGATCCTGGAATTTGTTGGGCAAATTCTCCTGAGTACCCCATACCTCATATGTGGTCATTAACCACTGGGCGCACGGCAGGACTCAGAAGGGAAGGAGCGCCATTTGGCTTTTTGAATGGAAAATATGCTGGAATATTTAGCGGTTGCCATGTCGCATTTGGAGAGCCCCTGTGTGCCTAAACATTGAAGCTCCCCAACAAGTGACCCTGATTTTGGAAACTAGACCCCCCAAGGAACTTATCTAGATGCATAGTGATCACTTTGAACCCCCAGGTGCTTCACAAATTGATCCGTGAAAAAAAAAAGTACTTTTTTTCACAAAAATTTTATTTTAGCCTGTTTTTTCATTTTCACATGGGCAACAGGATAAAATGGATCCTAAAATTTGTTGGACAATTTCTCCTGAGTACACCGATACCTCATATGTGGTCATAAACCACTGTTTGGGCGCACGGCAGGGTCCGGAAGGGAAGGAGTGCTATATGACTTTTTGAATGGAAAATTAGCTCCAATCATTATCAGACACCATGTCGCGTTTGGAGAGCCCCTGTGTGCCTAAACAGTGAAAACCCCCCACAAGTGACACCATTTTGGAAACTAGACCCCTTATGGAACTTATCTAGATGTGTAGTGAGCTCTTTGAACCCCCAAGTGCTTCACAAAAGATTATAACGCAGAGCAGTGAAAATAAAAAATCATTTTTTTTCCTCAAAAATGATTTTTTAGCACACTATTTTTTATTTTCACATGGCTAACAGGAGAAATTGGACCACAAAAGTTGGCGAGTTTATCCTGAGTACGCTGGTACCCCACATATGGGGGGGAACCACTGTTTGGGCGCACGGCAGGGCTCAGAAGAGGAGCACCATTTGACTTTTTGAAATGAAAATGAGCTCTAATCGTTAGCAGACGCCATGTCGTGATTAGAGAGCCCCTGTGTGCCTAAACTGTGGAGCTCCCCCACAAATGACCCCATTTTGGAAACTAGACTCCATAAGGAACTTATCTAGATGCACAGTGAGCACTTTTAACCCCCAGGTGCTTCACAGAAGTTTATAATGCAGAGCCGTGAAAATAAAAAATATTTTTTTTTCCTCAAAAAATTATTTTTTAGTGCGCAATTTTTTATTTTCACAAGAGTAACTGGAGAAACTGGACCCCAAAAGTTGTTGTCCGGTTTGTTCTCAGTACGCTGGTACCCCATATGTGGGGAGGGACCACTGTTTGGGCGCACGTCGGGGCTCGGAAGGGAAGTAGTGACTTTTTGAAATGCTGACTTTGAAGAAATGGTCTGCGGGCGTCATGTTACATTTGCAGAGCCCCTGATGTACCTAAACTGTGGAAACACCCCACAAATGACCCCATTTAGGAAACTAGACCCCCCAAGGAACTTATTTAAATGTGTGGTGAGCACCCTGAACCCCCAAGTGCTTCACAGAAGTTTATAACGCAGAGCAGTGAAAATAAAAAATCATTTTTTTCCTCAAAAAAATGATTTTTAGCCCGCAATTTTTTTTTACAAGGGTAACAGGAGAAATTGGACCCCAAAGGTTGTTGTCCAGTTTGTCCTGAGTATGCTGATACCCCATATGTTGGGGTAAACCACTGTTTGGGCACACGCCGGGGCTCGGAAGGGAAGTAGTGTCATTATGAAATGCTGACTTTGATGGAATGGTCTGCGGGCGTCATGTTACATTTGCAGAGCCCCTGATGTACCAAAACTGTGGAAACCCCCCCCCAAATGACCCCATTTAGGAAACTAGACCCCCAAGGAACTTATTTAGATGTGTGGTGAGTACTTTGAACCCCAAAGTGCTTCACAGAAGTTTATAACGCAAAGCTGTGAAAATAAAAATTCATGTTTTCTTCCTCAAAAAATTTTTTAGCTCGCAATTTTTTATTTTCACAATGGTAACAGGAGAAATTGGACCCCAAAAGTTGTTGTCCAGTTTGTTCTGAGTACGCTGGTACCCCATATGTGGGGGGGAACCATTGTTTGGGCACAGGTCAGGGCTTGAAATGGAAGTAGTGACGTTTTCAAATGCAGACTTTGATGGAATGGTCTGCGGTCGTCGTTACGTTTGCAGAGCCCCTGATGTGATTAAACAGTAGAAACCCCCGACAAGTGACCCCATTTTGGAAACTGGACCTTCCAAGGAACATATCTAGATGTCTGGTGAGCACTTTGAACCCCCAAGTGCTTCACAAAAGTTTATAACGCAGAGACATGAAAATAAAAAATCATTTTTTTCCACAAAAATAATTTTTTAGCCTCCAATTTTTTTATTTTCCCAAGGGTAACAGGAGAAATTAGACCACCAAAGTTGTTGTGCAATTTTTCCTGAGTACACTGATACCCCATATGTTGGGGTAAACCACTGTTTGGGCACACGTCGGGGCTTGGAAGGGAGGGAGCACCGTTTGACTTTTTGAACGTAAAATTGGCTGGAATCAATGGTGGCACCATGTCGCGTTTGGAGACCCCCTGATGTGCCTAAACAGTGGAAACCCCTCAATTCTAACTCCAACCCTAACCCCAACACACCTCTAACCACAAGGAAGGCGGGGGGAGCTGAGGGAAGGCTGGGGGAGCAGATGAGGACAGCGGTGGCAGATCACCGCTGTCATTCAGTGGCGGGGGCAGTTCGGATCAGTGTCTCCAGCCATGTCCGATGCTACTGCAGCATCGGCCATGGCTGGAGTGTAATATTTCATCAATTTTCATTGATGAAATATTACTATCGCTCTGATTGGCTGTTTCACTTTTAACAGCCAATCAGAGCGATCGTAGCCACGTGGGGGTGAAGCCACCCCCACTGTGGTGAAGTACAAAGCCCCCTGTGTGTGCGGGTCAGGTGACCTTTCAGTGACCCCGGTCACCCGACCCGCAGGGGGCTTCAAAGTCATGGCGTCACTGGTCATAATGGCACAGGTTTTCATGACGCCTATGTGGCGTCATTGGTCGGGAAGGGGTTAATAGATGTGCCTTTTCTGGGAACTGCTATTTTTAGGCTGAGGGGCCTATATCAATGACCCCTTACCATCCTCAGAATACCAGCCTCCAGCTGTGAGCTTTAGCAAAGCTGGTTGTCAAAAATTGGGGGGACCCCATGCTATTTTTTTAAAATTATTATTTAAATAATTAAAAAAAAAAAAAAGTGTGAGGACTCCTTTATTCTTGATAATCAGCCTTGCTGAAGCTGACAGCTGAGGGTTGCAGCCCCCAGCTGTGAGTTTGCCTGGTTGGTTCTAGAAAATACAGGGGAACCCATGCATTTTTTTGTTTTTAAATTATTTATTTACAGCGCAGGAGTGGCTGATGTATACTCCCATCTGCTGCTCCTGCTCTCACTGTTATTAACAGCAGCAGGGGTAGGCTGATGGGAGTAATAGTGCCATCAGCTGCCATCTGCTGTCTCTTTTAGAAATTAAATGTAACTCTCATCATTCTACCCTGCTCGCGCCGATCGCCAGCAGAGCAAGGGAGAATGATGAGAGCCATGTTCAGCACCTGGCGCCAGGGAACAGCGCTTAATGTAACGCTTCTTCCCTGGCGCCTGTCCTAATGGTACTGATGTGCCACATGTGTGCCGCAAGTATTACACACACAGACATTAACATCTCTGGTACCGGAAATATCAGGACATGTGAAAGAGACCTTATAACAGGTTTTTATATTTGGCAGCTGTCACACGCTAAAAGACACTTTTTATTGCAAAAAAAATAGTTTTTGCATCCCCTTATTTTAAGAGCTATAATTTTTCCATATTTTGGCCAACAGAGTCAAGTGAGGTCTTGTTTTTTTTTGGGACGAGTTGACGTTTTTACTGGTCCAATTTTTGGACACATGACATTTTTTGATCGCTTTCTGATTTTTGTGAGGCAGAATGAACAAAAACTAGCAATTCATGAATTTCCTTTGGGGGGCATTTATACCGTTCTGCATGTGGTAGATTTGATAAATCAGTTTTATTCTTTGGGTCAGTGTGATTACAGCGATACCTAATTTATATCTTTTTTATGCTTTGGCGCTTTTATAGAATAAAAACTATTTTATAGAAAAAATAATTATTTTTGCATCACTTTATTCTGACAGCTATAATTTTTATATGTTTTCGCTGATGACGCTGTATGGTGGCTCGTTTTTTGCGGGATAAGATGACGTTTTCAGTGGTACCATGTTTATTTATATCAGTCTTTTTGATCGCGTGTTATTCCACTTTTTGTTTGGCGGTATGATGATAAAGCATTTTTTTTGCCTTTTTTTATGGTGTTCACTAAAGGGGTTAACTTGTGGGACAGTTTTATAGGTCGGGTTGTTGCGGATGCGGTGATAACACATATGTGTACTTTTATTGCTTAAATTTTTTTTAATTCAATTAATTCTTTAGTGATAGAATATAAATATTGATTTTTAAAAAAGAATAGTCTTACAATTATTTAAATTTTTTTTCTAACTTTTTTACTTTATCCCACTATGGGACACTTATTTTGTGCAGGCTGATCGCTTCTATAGCATGGTGATGAAGCAGCATCTGCATGCCATAGAAGCTGTCAGCTCTGCACTGACAAGCTTGCTCATCATGCACTGCAAATGATCAGCAAGTTTCCTTGCTCTGTTGACCTGGATGTCATCATGATGACATCAGATCACCATGGCAACTATCGGGACCATGTCACGCCGCGGCGTCTCCAATCCAAAGGCAGAGGGGCTGTCAGCCCTCTGCCGGCTTTCGGAGTGATGCGATCGTGTTCAGTCGCAGCATTTTGGGGATTAAAGTATATTAGTAGATCAGTAGATATTCAATAATATTGAGGCTATGTTCACAGGTTGCGATTTTTCAGCTTTTTTTTATGCTGCGTTTTACAGTACCAGCAAAGTCTATGAGATTTCAGAAACCTCATGCAGTTGTATTTGGCCTGAGGATTTTATGATATACCTTGGGTTTTGCCAAATACAGCATGTCATTTCTTTCAGTGTTTTATTTTTAGTGTTTTTTCAGCCTTTTTGACCCATTGAAAGCAAAATACGCAGGTATCAGTTTTTGCTGCATTTTTGCTGGAAAGAACCTGATTAAGTAGAATCTGAATTTTTTATGCCCTAAACTTTATCAGCATGCACAAGAGGCAAATGTACCCTGACAAAGATGCAACAAAAATGAGGCAAAAAAACGCAACAAAAACTAAGCAAAACCTGCTTGTTTGAAGCAAGCTTCTTGCTGCCAGGACTGCCTGGGACTTTTACATTTATGGTAAATCTTTAGGATAGGTGATCACTATCTGATCGGTGGGGATGTGACACTCCCGGCCAATTAACAGATCCTAGCGGATGTGCATCACCCGGCCGCAGCCACTATACAACTGATGGAGCTGTGATATACAGCTCCTCAGCTGATCACTGGCACAAAGTACAGATGATTGGCAGGGGCGTCAGACCCCAACTGATCAGATACTGAATGCCTATCCTGAGGATAAGCCATCAAAGTTAAAGTCCCCCCTGATAACCCCTTAAAATACTGGATACCCCTCCCCAAAACTAAGGTAATTAGAATTAGTCTTATTCAGCCGACTATGCCATCCTGGACAGCCACCAACCGACTGGTCACAGAAATGCTTGTCTGAGTGTGGCTGCTGGCATGTATTTTCCAAGTTAAAGTAAAGAGGAGCGGCACATGGTAATCTCTGTGCCCCCCATACATTTTAGGAGAATGGGGATACCTGAGTCCTCCTGGTCACTCCAGAAAGATGGTCATAATTTCCCTTCAAATAGACCAAAATTAAATAATGCCAAAAACAAAATAAAAACTCAACATGAAAATTATATATATATATATATATATATAAATCTTTATTATACACAATAGAAGGTGACACATCAAAATATCAAATTTGTACAAAATACAAACAATGAAACAATCGAGAATTGTGCGGGAATATGAGAATTGAAGCCCTTTTATTCAGGCCAGTGGCATTATAATGCAATGACTAAAACTGTAAAATTGTATATATATATATATATATATATATATATACCGTATATTTTTTTTTTAATAATGAATGGACATGGAGATGCCAGAAGAACATACAATTCCTGATATAATGCAAAATAAAATTCCCTCTGATAAATATTATGTGTAACTGCAAGGGCAACCCTTAAAACATCTTTGCAAATGAGGTAGATGACACATTACAGAATAATACATCCGTCTAACAGACAATTTGTAGAGATTAGAATTAATGGATCCAGGAGTTGTAGAATGGCGTTAAAAGTTAATTGGAGACTTTGATTTAGTTTAAAAATGTCAAGAAAGTGAATATTTTCTTTAAAAGAGTTTTCAGGATTTAAAAACAAACAAACAAACAATAAAAACATTACTGCTTTCTTCCAAAAACAGTGCCACACCTGTCCACAGGTTGTGTATGGTATTACAGGTCTGGAGAATCGACAGATACATTCCATAGAGAGTTGCAGAACTGCTTCTGGCAAATAGCAACCATGTTTATAGCTATTCTGTACAGACTAAGAAGAGGAAAGGAAAATGCTAATCAGGATGATACATACAGGATGAGGCATAATTATTATGGCAAAAGTAACAAAGAAAGTTATACAAATAAAGTATTATTTCATAAGCCCTGATTTATTATACATTTATCATAGGAAGCTAAACTGTAACCTTTGCATAACAAGAAAAAAAATCTATGAAAGTAGAAATCTGAGAACCGTGGTGAGAATATTAGCAAACATTGTAGCCGGACACACTGATCTATACAATGCACAGTACACGGGAATAGGCTTTTGTTATTAAGGTTACTTTAGTTTTTTGCCTAAGATGAAGCAGCCTTCTCCATTGTTGGTTTGTGATAATGGAAGTACAGCAGTAACTTTAAGGTTAACTTTGTCACCACAAACCAAGCACATGCGCTCGGTCATAACAAGCACATGCGCTTAGTCATAACAAGCACATGCGCTCAGTCATAACAAGCACATGTGTTCAGTCATAACAAGCACATGCGCTCAGTCATAACAAGCACATGCGCTCAGTCATAACAAGCACATGCGCTCAGTCATAACAAGCACTTGCGCTCAGTTATAACAAGCACATGCGCTCAGTCATAACAAGCACATGCGCTCGGTCATAACAAGCACATGCGCTCAGTCATAACAAGCACATGCGCTCGGTCATAACAAGCACATGCGCTCAGTCATAACAAGCACATGCGCTCGGTCATAACCTTGTCATGGATAAACAGTTCAGTGCAACTTCCATATTTGTTTTTGTTTTTTATCTATTTCCACCCTAGTCTGCCCCTTGTAAAGACAGAGCTGTCAATCAGTGAAGAAGAGGGTGCAAAAAAAATAAAAGTTGGTAGGAAGGTCAACTGAACGGTTTGGGGACACCAAGCTTGGTTGGAACAGTCATTTTGTGCTGACGGAGTCCCATTAAAAACCATAACTGCTTTATTCCAAAACAGCAGCACACATGGGTAGTATGTACTACTAAAGCTCTATTGGAAACAATGATGGAGGTGCTGCCATTTTTTGAATATGTTTTTCTAATGCTGGACATGACTCCTTAAATTGGCAAACCCTTTCAATTAGTAATATTTTGTGACTTATTGCATATTATAGACTCTTTGTGACTGTCAGATGCAAAGTGGTTTCACAGCAGCGCAAATAAGTGAGCCTGTATCCTAGGAATATTAATGGGGATTATTTCACCACGGAAAACAGATAAACAGGAAACATTTTGTAATTTGCACATTTAAGAATGCTTAACTCTTATTTGTTTGGTGAGATACATGTGACCACAA
Organism: Dendrobates tinctorius; assembly: GCF_039654945.1. Taxonomy (NCBI): domain Eukaryota; kingdom Metazoa; phylum Chordata; class Amphibia; order Anura; family Dendrobatidae; genus Dendrobates; species Dendrobates tinctorius. The sequence goes on along the minus strand of NW_027361697.1, from coordinate 22,885,099 downwards.
GAAATATTGATGCACAAAGTGAGCACAATCGATCTAATAGTTCCCAATCGCATGACTACGTCTGCACGAGCGGCAGAGATGGCGGCTGAGGTCACTAATTGTGAGCGACTTACTGTAACCGTGATGTATTAGCCATGAAACAGTGCAAGTGACGGCAACTTATGGGCCAACAACTGAATTCCCCATTCCAACAGAAGACCATGGATACTGACCAAGATGGTAGTGTGACACCATTGTCTTCTAGAAGAGTGTTTCATGGCTTGAGTTTGTTGTTTCCTACTGACCAGTAGTTGTCACGATGTTCCAAAATACTTTGGGCATTTAGAAAAATTTAGAATTTCATGAAAATGTTCCATAGAGCCACCAAAGGATTACAGACAAATACAATTCCCTTAACATATGAAATTATGAAGATTAATTCCCTTATGTACCATATTTTTCGGATTATAAGATGCAATTTTTTCTACCAAATTTGGGGAGAAAATGGTTGTGCGTCTTATAATGCAGATATACCTTACCGGTACCATTACTGCAGGCCGCAGGCTGGGTAGAGAGGGTGCAAGGTAGTGCTGAAGGTGCTGCAGGGGTGTCCAGTGGTGCTGCGGGGGTGTCCAATGCTGCTGCGGGTGTCTCCAGTGCTGCAGAGATCTTGGTGCCGAGATCTCCATCTGCACATGCACCGCCCCCGGCGGCCATTTTCCCATAGTCCACCGCATAGGAAACCATTGAACGGCGGGGACTCTGGCCTTTCACAAAATGTCAGCAGAACCACCGCAACATTGGAGACTCCCGCAACAGCACCGGACACCCGCAGTGGTGCGCCACACATCGGAACAGCCGGCGGCCTGCAGCATCACCCCACTCCTGCCTCCTCCAGCAAGGACCCTGGGACCCTGCTTCAACGCAGCCACCACCCCCGGTAAGCAATAAGATGCAGGGATTATAAGAAGTGCCACCATTTTATTGAAAAATTTTTTTTTCCTATTTTTCTCCTCAAAACATGTGGAGCGTCTTATATTCCGTAGCGTCTTATAATCCAAAAAATACGGTATTCTGGTTAATGCACTGCACCACCATCTGCCTCCATGTACAGTTATCTTGATAATTATATAACATTATGGGAAAATGTTATCAAATTTTTTACATTTATTAAATGTTATTATTTTAAGAATAGTGTCATCCTAGGCAACTAATCAGACACCAGCTGATATTTTCTAAGGCAAACATCACATTTTTCTCTTTGATTGTTTTATAAATCCCTTATGGGGATTTATTAATGAAAATTAGTTCAAATGGAAATGTTATTCGTGGCCAAGTTTGAAGGGACAGGATTAGGAAAAAAAAATGTCTGCCATCCATTGGATGTGTCATACCCTAAAGGGGTATTCCAGTCAACATAAATGGCCACCTAATTAACTGTATCAAACCCTCATGGCTTTTATTTTTTTTAGGTTGTGAAAAATGATCACTTATTCTATTCCTTTCGAAGTGTCTTGCAGTATATAGACAAAATGACATTCTATTAAGCGCAACCACAGGCTAAGCTTTGCAGGAGGCCAAAGGCACCCATGGGGGCCTTCAGCAGATACCTGGCTGCCATGAGAACCCATCGAGACTTGCAATCACATCTCAGGGGAGTCAGCCCGAGTGCAGACAATCGCGTAATTTAAATGTTAATGATTGACAACGGTATTTAAATAATTAAACTACAGCAAATCGGAGCTAGCTCTGTACGCTGCCCTTAAAAGCAGATACCAGCTATGTAACACAGCTGGAGTCTGCAGCGTATGATGCAGGCTCAGCTCCTGAGGACGCAGCATACACGTGGAGCCAACATAGGCATTAAGTTTAACCAGTTACTTACTGGTGATTAGATTATAACTTATATCGACCAGAATATCCCTTTAATGAAACTGACTTGTAATACCAAATACAACCTGCTCACGGTGGGGGGCACTGTTTTTAGAAATGAGTAGCTCTTTTTCCCTAATCCTTATTTTTTCACATGGTGTCTAATTGGCTGTTATGAAGAACGCTTTCTATTTCTTTCAATTCATTTTAGAAAATAGGTCCTGGCATGTGAAAAAAGTTACTGAAAATACTGCCCTACATAACAGATAAACTATGAGAAATGTATAGGAAACTGGTGAATAAGTTGTTGTATTTTTTATGTAGAGGGATGTCATTGGTTCAGACACTCTGGGTAGAGTATGTATGGCTTCTTATCTGTAAATATACATTTGTAGATACATATATCTTATACTTAAAGTAAATTACTGATAGTACATATCATTTTGTTTCAAAAATATACATTTAAAGTGTTTACAAATTGTATCCAGCCCAAACATGGACGCTTGACCTTGCCCAAGAATCCAATAAATGAGATGGTGTGTGTTTAGGGTAAAGGAATTTACAAAGGGTAGTGTTAAAAATTCACAGTAATTGGATTAATACAAAAACACAACACATTTTATAGAGTAAATTTGCCATAAAACATTTAAATATAAACTCTATATATAATGTAGTAAAATATAGCTATAGGAATAGTAGAGTCTCTTGTCTTCTTTGAAGACATTTTAAAGTTTTCATGTTATTTTTTTCCTTTTTTTATACATAAAATGCTTTAAAATACATTCAGCTTTAGGATTGGCAAAGCGCATGATTGTCCAACACACAGGTAGCTTATACGAATCTCTCAGCTGCCACTAGTGGCAACAATAGGTATTGTGTTTCTTTTCTTTTTGTTTTTATAAATGTATAGCATAAGCTAAGAGGGAAAACTTTACAACAGTGGTTTCTAACAGTAGGAATGAACAAAAGGACATTCATTTCAAATTAGCGGCATCGTGCAGAATGGATTTAAAATTAGCCTTTAAATTCATGGACTCTGATTCTTGATGAGATACAATATTACATCAAATACATCAAATATAACCACTGAACTCTGTACTATTGCAGCAATGTTGGAGAGTGAGTTCAGGCTAGCAAATGGGCTCAGTTGCCTTGTAAAGGGGTTTCCACTTTTTTGGGGAAAACAATTTTCGTTTTACTAAAATGCATGTAATTGGAGTTAGAAATATTTTTTACATTAAACATATTGCACTTTGCCTTTCATAGACTCCTTATTTCCCTGCACATTCAACTTTGATGTGGTCTGTAGTCATTAATCAGCTGAAAACAGCTCAGAAAAGGACAGATAGAAGAGCTACAAATTCCCCATCAGTCCGTCTTAGGCTAGTTTCACATTTGCGCCTCCGCCGGTAGCTCCGCCGACCAGCGCCAAACGCAACCTGCTGCAGTTTGGTTGCGCTCGGCGCACCGTGAAAAGGACGCATGCGCCGCCAAACGCATACTGCGCACGGCCTGCGCCCCAGTGATAAAGATAGGGGACGCAGGACGCATGCAGCGTCATGCGCTGGTAGGCGGAGCTACCGGCGGAGGCGCGGCAGGGGGTGGGGCTTAGCGGCGGCCGTGCGCGGGCCATCGCTGCGCTCAAAAGCGCAAATGTGAAACTAGCCTTAGTCTGGCTGAGAGAATTTCATAGAACTCATTGTGCAGCCAGCATTAGACAGTGTTAGGCCGGGGTCACACTTGCGAGAAACTAGCACAAGTCTCGCGTCTCAATACCTACCCGGCACTGCCGCCGGCACTCGGGATCGGAGTGTGTGGCTGCATGTATTTCTATGTAGCTGAGCGCTACGATCCTGAGTGCCGGGTATTGAGACGCGAGACTCGTGCGAGTTTCTCGTAAGTGTGACCCCGGCCTAACACAGCGGCTATAGAAGGGAAATGGAACTACATTTTTCATGAAACCCAATTGCAAACATGATTTCTAGCCCAAATTACACGCATTTATATAAAAAAAAGATCCACAAAGGTGGACAAGCCTTTTAAGGCCTTTGGCATTAAACACCGCAATATCTTTCTACAACCAAACAATAATGGGGATCTCTACTTTCAAACACTTTACACTCTTATAGGAAGCAATGGGCGATTAAATCAAATTGCTAGTCAAGGGACAGACACATCCATGAGGAATGCACCTAAGGTAGACCCGGTGGTTTCAAGGGGTTGTCTATTGAAAAATAAATGTGTTGAAATATCAATATATACCACTTAGTAATATACCAACAGTTACAGAGGTGACGCAATCTGTGGATATTGTTAGACCCAGCTGGCGTTCAGCCCATAAAAGAGTTTTCTATGATGGCACGTTATCAGTGCTGTGTGTGAAGGGGCTGGCTTATTGGCTCCTTTCAATATCTAAGGCCACTTTCACACTTCAGGCTTTCGGTATCCGGCATGGTGTGGCGAAAAACCGGACTACCGGATCCGGCCGCAAATGCAGACACCGGATCCTTCTTTCTGCTGGATATATTCCTGGCAGAGAAGGTTTCCGGGCATGCCAGTGCGAATAGCCAGTCCAGCGTTGGGAGAAAACGTTGCATGCAACGTTTTTTCCAGACGCCGGACCGGCTATTTTCTCCGGATCCAGCGCAATGTGGCACCAATGAAACAGCACGGGGAAAAAGCCAGATCTGATCGTAACAGGCGCCGGATCCGGCAGTCCGGTTTTTCGCCGCACCATGCCGGATACCGAAAGCCTGAAGTGTGAAAGCGGCCTGAGTTGGACCCCTTCATTGTCTATCCAGTGGCAGTGATGAAGAAGAGGGCTGTCTAAGTTATTGAAACAAGACAGTCAGTCAGTTCCTTCACACGCGCAGCACTGGTCACGTCCTATCACAGGGAATTATCTCCTGCACAATCCAGAAGTAGAACTTCCGGGACGCCTTTGTAAGCATAAGTATATCAGTAAGTTGTATGTATTTATGCTTATAATTACAGATGGCTGGATCGATTTTCAGGACTCGGGGATCCATTGGCTAGGTCAGTGGTCTCTGGATGGGAGGCTCATGAATTTCTTTTCTTCTAGGATCCCCAGTGATCAGCCAAACTTGTGTACATCAGTCGTGTGTCACGGCACAATGATGACGTTGTGCCACTCTGCGCCGGGAATCCCAGAAGGTAAAGAGATTTGCAAACCTCCAGTGGCCACAGACTGATGAGCAGGCCGATGGACCAGAGTCTCGTGAAGTGAC
>NW_027361697.1:22110000-22275000 GCF_039654945.1 Dendrobates tinctorius | reverse complement strand
ACAGCAGCAGGTTAGAAGATAATTCTAAACCAGAGATGAAACCAGAATAATGGCTGCCAAACACTGAGGAAGAAGGGAGGAGTTACTTACATCAGAGCTGGACTACAGGGAGAGAGACAGGACAAACTTAAAAAGGCAAAACTGATTGCATAGTAGTATTCCAAAAAGACAATTATAATACAATACTGTATGATTTCCAAATCTTGGGACATGACAGGATCTAAAATAAAAATCTGGTAACCTAAACTAGAGATTTGGTGTATTTTTAACATGTATGCTATCATTGTGCTCCTGACAATTATTTTCCTGGCCTAAAGATTAGCTGTGTAACTATTAATTTTTCACTTCAATAAATTTTTATTGCATATTTTCAAAAAAGAAAACATATAAGTAACAACACCCCCAACATAGGAGTTTAAACAAGGTAAACATAAGCATAAATGCTCATACTCATAGATTGACATAATGTATAAAACAGAAAACATATCGACACTTGCATAAAAAAAAATCATATGAAAAGATATATATCTTCAATGCAAAGGGGCAGACCTCTGACTAAGTAACCACGGTTCCCATATTCGATCAACCTTTTTCTTGGTAACTGAGGAGTGCGCCAGAGTTTGTTCATATTGGCAATGTATATTAATTTTGCCCACCACTTCTCTCATGGTGGGAAGAGACGTCCCCTTCCATTTAGCAGCAATGGTGAGCCTAGCCGCAATCAGAATATGTGACACTATACCCCTGATATTTAAAGGAAAATCAGTTGTCCCTATATGCAACAGTCCCATTGATGGTGTCAAGTTAACCTGAATCCCAGTCACCTCCCTTAACATATTTATAATATTCCAAAAACCGATCGCCACCGGACAGGACCACCACATGTGGCTCAGCGATCCCAAACCACCGCAACCTCTCCAGCAAGCCGAAGTCTGGTTTGGCCCATAATGTACCAGTTGTCTTGGACACCTATACCACCTAAGATGCATCTTCTTTAACTGTTCTAGGTGACCAATACAAGATGACACTCTACGTATTTCTCTTACACTATCCCTCCATTCCCCTGGATCCCACGTTGTTCCCAATTCCTCCTCCCATTTTAGCATATATGATCATTTAGCATCCACCTCTGGATCATTTAATACACTGTAGAGGATTGAAACACCTTTGGGGCCTGATTCAGGTCATAGGAGGAATCCCATGGCTTTGTGATTCACAGGGGGTTTAAGGAAGAGGGAGTCTGGCAAAGTTTGGAGCAGATGTCTGATCTGTAGGTATTGGTAAAAAAAGACGCCTAATACTAGGGAATTTGGAACAGAGTTGATCGAATGGGATGAGAGAGCCATCTATCAGGTCCTGGAGGGATTCAACTCCTGCAGTGGACCAGCGTTGTAAGTTAATAAAGGGGATATGCATTTCCAAAGCTTTTAAGGAAATATTTGTTAAAGGAATATTTAGAAGGCTTGATGCAAATTTCCTCCAATAACGTATTGCTGTTGATGCGGTAGGTAGACACGAGGTGTAGTTACTAAATTTAATAGCTTCCAATTCCAACGTAAGCCGTGTCGAGTTCAATTTAGAATAAAATGACTCAATCAGAAGCCACTTATGTGTCTTATCCAATAACCACCAGTCTCTAATACCCGTTAATACCGCCGCTTTATGATAAGTATGTAAGTTAGGGGCACCCATCCCCCCCCAAATTCATAAGGATAATACAGTAACCTACCAGCCACTCTTGGTTTTTTATATGCCCAAATGAAGTCATTAGCTATTTTTTTTTTAAGGGATTTAATTATCCTAAGAGGAATCTGGACAGGGATGCAACTAAAATAATATAAAACCTTGGGAAGTACCAACATCTTATAAATGTTAATCCTTGCTATCTATGACATAGTAGCTGTACGTAATTTGTCCAGACTCCTCCTAGATTTGTATAACTATTAATAAGGAAAATAATGTATATTACTAATAGTGCATGCTCTTCACATGCTTCCCCAATGGAGCGTGTCTGATTGCCGTTAGTATGCAGGTCACATGGACACTTCTCCCTCACGTACTTTCTACTTCAAAGCACAGCACTTTAGCCTGGAGGCTTCTAACACTTCCCTCTCCAAGGGAATCACAATTGGGATCTGACCTACATTTTAATATGATAAAATAAATGAATTTATCTATTTATCATCCTCCTATAAATTATATAGGATAATTTCCAAGATAGGAGATAAATTAATCACTTCTGTTTTGGGGCAGGATAATATTAAAAAGTAATAACTGTAGTTTATTGCTGAAAAATGTTCCGATGTTACATGAGAAGTGAAGATCATTAATAAACTAAATACTCTTTGGGGAAAATTATTGAATATAATGAATTATTATAGTGCTTATGATTAGATGCCCGGACATTATGGTGGCTCAGTGGTTAGCACTGCCATCAGGAATTTTTGGGTTCTGTACAGCCAAGATGTCTGGGTCCCTGCCCTACTCCTCCATAACGGGGTGTAAAATAAAGCAACAGAAGCAGGCAGAATAAGGGCATGGCCAGATGGAGCAGGGGCAGTGCGGTCGCAGGTCTGCTCACTCAAGACAGGTTAGTGGTCACATCATGCGGTATTTGACCCCCTCTGATCTAACCCAAAGACATGCAAAATTAATTCAGACTCCATAAGTAAATCAAACTGGAGAGCACACTCCCTAAGTACAGTGATTTCAGACCCCAGGCATTAACGATTATTATGGGGGTCCATCCGGGTTCTGTTTGGTGTCAGTTTTTAGACTGGAAGAATAAGCGCAGTATACAAAACTTTATTCCCCCATTCTAAAAATTGATCCAAAAGAAAAAAGACCAAACGGACCTTGTAACATAAATGTTGTTAGTGTCTTCCTAAAATGAAACAGATAAACAAACTTGTCAACCGCATACAACACACATATACAGCGCACACATACCAATCACATGCCGCACACATGATACTTATGTATCACACACAGTACACGTTATATTTCACATATCAGCTGAACACGTCCTAAACATCACTTAATCACATTGTAATACTTACCTGCTTAGGTCTTCACTCCTGGGCAGCAGATCCATTTTGTACTCATCGTTCAGCCACTCAGCCCATTCACCTTGTACAATTATCGTGAACGATGGATCGTCGTTAGTGTTAGAATTTCACAGATTATTTGCTATTGTAATTGGGACTAAAGCCCAATCCATCTGCCACCAAAATCCCAGACCATTGTGCTGCTAACCTCTGCCATTACCCTAATACTATTCCGCGCTGCCGCAAGAAAGCACTCCAGGAGATAGATGTCAAAGATTCACAGTGGTTTATTCAACGCGTTTCAGGGGTCTCATGCCCCCTTCGTCAGGAAATACCACACAGTATGTACAGGCTGTGTGGTATTTCCTGATGAAGGGGGCATGAGACCCCCGAAACGCGTTGAATAAACCACTGTGAATCTTTGACATCTATATCCTGGAGTGCTTTCTTGTGGCAGCGCGGAATATAACTACAAATTCTCCTGAATACGTGATTACTTCTGGTCGTTGAGGACCTGTGGATCTGCAGCAGCCGCCAGCCTCTATGCCTTTTTTCATCCTAACCAGGTGAGCATATTTCTTGGTGTAATCTCTCCGTGCAACGTGGATAAGACCCTATTGCGCTTTTGTGTCTCCTTTTCTTTGCAATTACCCTAATACTGGAATATTCGGAATTTGAGAGTAACCTGAACTGCTGGCGTTATATCCAACAAAGGAGGGTATCAGTGAGGCTTATTCTCTGTGCATTTCGAAGTATTCTTATTTCTTTTCCAGGAAAAGTGGAGTCTGTGTATTTCCCATGCTTATAACATTTGTTTCCTACAAGTACAGTTGTGCTCAAAAGTTTACATACCCCGGCAGAATTTTTTCTCCATTCATGGTTAGTGGTTGGGTGAAGCCATTTAGTGTCAAACTACTGTGTTTTCTCTTTTTAAATCATAATGACAACCCAAAACATCCAAATGACCCTGATCAAAAGCTTACACACCCTGGTGATTTTGGCCTGATAACATGCATAGTTGACACAAATAGGTTTGAATGGCTGCTGAAGGTAACATCCTTACCTGTGACAAATGCCAGGACAATTATTCGGGATGCAATGAAAAACCCACAAATAACATCAGCTGAAATACTGGACTGTCTGAAAATGAGGAGTGTAGCTGTTCCAAGATGCACAATAAGGAGGCACTTGAAGAAAAATTAGCTGCATGGTCGAGTCACCAGAAGAAAGCCAAATGACCCTGATCAAAAGTTCACATACCCCATTTCCTAATACCGTGTATTGCCCCCTCCAACATCAATGAAAGCTTGTAGTCTTTTGTGGTAGTTGTGGATGAGGTTCTTTATTTTCTCAGATAGTAAAGCTGCCCACTCTTCTTGGCAAAAAGCCTCTGGTTCCTGTAAATTCCTGGGCTGTTTAGCATGAACTGCGTGCTTGAGATCTCCCCAGAGTGGCTCAATGATATTGAGGTCAGGAGACTGAGATGGCCACTCCAGAACCTTCATGTTGTTCTGCTGTAACCAATGACAGGTTGACTTGGCCTTGTGTTTTGGATCATTGTCATGTTGGAATGTCTAAGTACATCCCATGCGCAGCTTCTTGGCTGATTATTGCACATTTGCCTCCAGTATTATGCTGATAACGTGCTGCATTCATCTTTCCTTCAACTTTGACTAAGGTTCCTGTGCCTTTGTAGGTCACACATCCAGAAAACATCAACAATCCACCTCTGTGCTTTACAGTAGGAATGGTGTTCCTTTCATCATAGGCCTTGTTGACCTATCTCCAAATTTAATGTTTATGGTTGTAGCCAAAAAGTTAAATTTTGCTCTCATCACTCCAAATTACCTTGTTTCAGAAGTTTTGAGGCTTGTCACTGTGCTGTTTTCCATATTGTAGGTGAGATTCTTTGTGGCATTTGCGCAGTAATAGCTTTCTTCTGGCGACTCGACCATGCAGCCCATTTTTCTTCAAGTTCCTCCATATTGTGCATCTTGAAAGAGCCACACCGCTAGTTTTCAGAGAGTCCAGTATTTCAGCTGATGTTATTTGTGGGTTTTTCTTTGCATCCTGAACAATTTTCCTGGCATATGTCACGGGTCACAGGTGAGGATGTTACCTTTAGGAGCCATTCAAACTTATTTGTGTCAACTTCTGTGCATGTTATCAGGCCAAAATCACCAGGGTATGTAAACTTTAGATCAGGGTCATTTGGATGTTTTGGGTTGTCATTATGATTTATAAAGAGAATACACAGTAGTTTGACAATAAATGGCTTCACCCAATCACTAATCATGAGTGGAGAAAAAGTTTTGGTGTTATCATTCATATTCTCTGAAAAAAAGGTCAAGAAAGCAAAAATTCTGCCGGGGTATGTAAACTTTTGAGCACAGTTGTATTTTAGTTTTCTTGCACATGCCAAAAACATGCGATGTTACATCACTTCCTATGGCACTGTTGCCTTTTTTACCCAAGCTGTAAAAATGTCATAGTACATAACTCATATAGTGAAAGCTGTAATAGCTGAAACTGCAGTTTTTCATTTGTCCTCCTTGCAAAAAAATTAAGTAAAAAGCAATAAAAAAATCACATGTACTTTTAAATAATACCAATGAAAACGGCAACTCACCCCACAAAAAAAATAACAAGCTGGTTTACCATTAACAGAATGTATCGAGAAAAGAATAAATGATTTTTAAAAGGAATCTGTTACCAGGTTTTTGCCACCTGATCTGAGAGCAGCATAGTGAAGGGCCAGAGACCCTGATTCCAGCGATGTGTCCCTTACTGGGCTGCTTTCTGTAGTGTTGATAAAATCACTTTGTCAGTGGGAGATTATCACTAGAGGACTAGCAACCCTGCTGCCAGGTAGTCCTCCATATTTATGAGCTCTGTATAACCCCGCCCCCCACCACTGACTGGCAGCTTTCTGGGTGCACTGTGCAAAATCAGAAAAAAGCCAATTAGTGGTGTGGGCGGGGTTATACAGAGCTCAGCATTAGAGAACTGGTTGACCTATAGCAGATAAAACTCTGATTTTATCATAATTCCAAAAATTCTTGGACAACAGGAGAAGTCCCAGAAGACTGGAGAAGAGCAAATGTTGTTCCTATCTTCAAAAAGGGGAAGAAGGTGGACCCAGGCAACTATAGGCCGGTGAGTCTGACTTCTATACCAGGAAAGATCTTTGAACAAATTCTTAAACAACATGTATGTCAATACCTGGATAAGAATGAAGTGATTAAACAGAGTCAGCATGGGTTTGTAACTAATAAGTCATGTCAGACTAACTTAATTTCTTTCTATGACAGAATCACTGATTGGGTGGATCAGGGAAATGCTGTAGATATAGTATATCTTGACTTCAGCAAAGCATTTGACAAAGTATCTTACACAATCCTTATTGAAAAAATGACTAAGTATGGAATGGACAAGGCAACTGTTAGGTGGATTCATAACTGGCTTAGTGATCGGACCAAAAGAGTGGTCGTAAATGGCTGCACATCCAGTTGGAAGAATGTCTCAAGTGGGGTACCACAGGGCTCTGTCCTGGGCCCTGTATTGTTCAACATCTTTATCAACGATTTAGATGTAGGAATTGAGGGTAAACTGATTAAATTTGCTGACGACACAAAGCTAGGAGGGATAGCTAATACTAGAGAAGAGAGAGAGAGGATTCAAAAAGATATAAATAAGTTGCTGCCCACTGCTCCAGTTAACAGAATGGTTTTTAACAGGGAAAAATGCAAATTACTACATATGGGCAATAAAAATGAAAAAAGCATATACAGAATGGGAGGAATAGGGCTAAGCAACAGCACATGTGAAAAAGACTTGGGTATACTAATAGATCACAGACTGAATATGAGTTAACAGTGTGATGCAGCAGCAAAAAATGCAATTCTAGGATGTATTAACAGAAGCATACAGTCTAGATCACGTGAAGTCATTATTGCCCTCTACTCCTCTTTGATCAGACCTCATCTGGAATACTGTGTACACTTTTGGGCGCCACATTTTAAAAAAGACATCAACAACTGGAGCAAGTTCAGAAAAGAGCGACCAGAATGGTGACCGGTCTGCAAACCCTGTCTTATGAGGAAAGGTTCCAGGATTTGGGAATGTTTAGCTTACAGAAGAGAAGACTGAGAGGAGACTTAATAGCTGTCTACAAATATCTCAAGGGCTGTCACATTGTAGAAGGATCATCTTTATTCTCCTTTGCACAAGGAAAGACTAGAAGCAATGGGATGAAACTGAATGGGAGGAGACACAGATTAGATATTAGAAAAAACTTTTTCACAGTTAGAGTGATCAATGAGTGGAACAGGCTGCCACGCGAGGTGGTGAGTTCTCCTTCAATAGAAGTCTTCAAACAGAGGCTGGACAGACATCTGTCTGGGATGATTTAGCGAATCCTGCTTTGAGCAGGGGGTTGGACCAGATGGCCCAGGAGGTCCCTTCCAACTCTACGATTCTAAGATTCTATGATTCTACAGCAAGCAGCCCAGTAAGTGATACGTCTTTATCTCCTCCCTCATCTCTATCGCGCTACACATGCCCTCTGTTCTGAAACTGACCTAAGATTAACCATCCTTCATAATCTGAACATCCCACTTCCGTCCTCAAGATTTCTCTCGTGCTGTGCCAGTTCTCTGGGATGCAATACCCCACATGACCGACTGTTACCTAGCTCCCATGTTTTTCAGTGTGCTTTAAAAACATCTGTTTAAACAACTCTATCACCCAAACTCACTAACCTAACTCTCCCCTGTTCTCCCTTTCTAAATACACAATCTGCTCCCTACTATTCATCTGCCTCCACACCAGTGGCGGATTAAGTGGACTATGGGCCCGGGGCTGTTCATAAAACCTGGGCCCCTGTACCCCCCTTCCCACCTGATCGCTGCGGTCCCCGTGCGGGAATTGACAGCCGTACGGACCGCAGCACTTGGTTTGCTGCGGGTCCATACGGAAAACCCGCCACCATTCCACCACGTGTGGACATGGCCTAAAAAGACGTTGCACATAAGCTGTAGGCCTACGGCCAATACGCACAAAATCGCCCAACGTGATCCTTGCCATAGGGGATCCACTTTAATGTCCCCACTTTAATTTGAAGTCCCCTTACTTCATCCATTGCAGTCCCCTATCACCCACTCACTTCATCTGCAGTGCCGCTTCATCATTTGCAGCCCCTTATCCCCCCTTCCATTTTATCATGTGCAGTCCCCTTCCCCCCCAACTTCATGTGCAGCCCCACCCCCCTTCATCATGTGCAGCCCCACTCACCCCCCTTCATCATGTGAAGCCGCCACTCATCTCCCCTTCATCCTGTGAAGCCCCCACTCACCCCCTTCATCCTGTACAACCCCAGTCACCCCCCTTCATCATATACAACCCCCAGTCACCCCCCTTCATCATATACAGCCCCCAGTCACCCCCCCTTCATCATATACAGGCCCCAGTCACCCCCCCTTCATCATATACAGCCCCCAGTCACCCCCCCTTCATCATATACAGCCCCCAGTCACCCCCCTTCATCATATACAGCCCCCAGTCACCCCCCCTTCATCATATACAGCCCCCAGTCACCCCCCCTTCATGATATACAGGCCCCAGTCACCCCCCCTTCATCATATACAGGCCCCAGTCACCCCCCCCCTTCATTGTGTACAGCCCCCACTCACCCCCTCCCCCATTAATTCATTTTATAAATAAAAAAAAATAAAAAAAGTTCCCCATACTTACCTCACAGCCGGCTCGCTCCCCAGCAGCGCCTCTGCTTTCAGCATCCTCCGGGACATGTCGGTGCGTGCACGATGACGTCATCGCGCACGCCCGACATCTGACCCGGAAGTACAGCCGGAGCTGAGCAGCCGTCAAGGTGACGGCCGTGCACAGCTCCCGGCCCCTCATAGAATGTGACGCGGGCGGCTGTCTGCACCGGCGGCGTCACAGCACAGGGCATGGCCGGCCCTGTACAGGTGCTGGGGGAGCGGTCCGGGGGGCATTTGCCTCTCTGCCACCTGGCCCAGCCCGCCCCTGCCCCTGCCCCTGGGCCCCCAAAAAACCTTGGGCCCGGGGCGACCGCCCCATCCGCCCCTATTAAGATCCGCCATTGCTCCACACCCTCCATGCACATGATAACTGCACCTGATAAACACATTGGCTGATGACCGGATCAGGCAGCTTTATATGAAAATCCCTCTTTATTACAATTGCTTGACCTGAAATAACAAGCACTTTTCACCTATTGTGTCCCCCTACTTCCATGTAGATTGTAGCTTGCGAGCAGCCGGATCCGCGCTCCTATTGTAACTGTTTACACTGTCTTACCTTGTATCGACTTTATTGTCTGTATATGTCACCACTTAATTGGAAAGTGCTGCGGAATATGTTGGCGCTTTATAAATAAATAATTATTATCAAAGACCGCCCTTCTCATCTGATTTTGTCAGTGGAAGCTGTAGCCAGCCGCACATTTGTTTTATTATATGGCAGCTATTTTGCTCATTCATAGACCGCTCAGCGTTCCGGCTCATACAGGGCGTCTCAATCTCTTTGATATAACACATTGGGACATATGGCCAGGTATTGTTTTCATTAGACAGCCCCTTTCATAGACAAGGTCAAGTTTGACCGTGATGGGATCGTCGGATTTCCATCATGGGGACGAGCGCTTTACTGTACAAAAATGTCATCCTGTACTGTTTTCTGAATCTTATGTGAACAGAGTGTATATTTAATGCCAAGGAAAAGGTCAGATCTCATCCCAGGCTTTCAGACTATATCCCCTGCCCTGTGCCTTAATATAGCCAGGTGCCCGCAGCTTCAATCCTTACTTTGTTTTTTTCTACTTTTGATGAATACATATTGCACTTGATAGTTGTGATCCGTTTTTCTCCTTCCTTCGTCGTGACTAACATCTGTAAAATAAATCTACAGGATTCTGGATTACGATTCCACTACGTTGCTGCCGGAGAACGAGGAAAACCCCTCATGTTACTTCTACATGGATTTCCAGAGTTCTGGTAAATATTTCTTCATTGTGATGTACAGAGAATATTTACAAATATTTAAACAGGCTTTTTATTTGTATAAAAAATACATTATGTTTTCATAATATAAAGAATTTTCACATACACAATTATTTTCAAATTTGCTGTGATTTTCAGTTCATGGCTGGTCTGTCTGTGCCAATATTCAGCCCCTGAGAAAATGGAAACGGTCTTAGGAGCGCAGGAAAGAGACTCAGACAAGAGATGGGGTTAAACCACAACGCGTTTCGACGGAGGATCCGTCTTCATCAGGTGGAAACTTCCACCTGATGAAGACGGATCCTCCGTCGAAACGCGTTGTGGTTTAACCCCATCTCTTGTCTGAGTCTCTTTCCTGCGCTCCTAAGACCGTTTCCATTTTCTCATTGCTCCTATCCTCCATTGGAGGTTTTCGGCTGGAGCTGCGGTGGAGACCTGACATTTTTGTCTGCCCCTGGTTGCTTCCTAAGCGCTCCTCTATGACCGCTTATCACTGACTAATATTCAGCCCCTGACACTGGATGTGATCAGTGCTGTGCGAAGGGACTGGCTAACTGCTGACTTCAATACCTGAGCCAACCCCCTCCTGTGTTTAAGCATCGGCTGTGTAAGAGAAGGAGGCTGGCATTGCTAGTGATACCAGCCAGCCTCCTTTACACCCAGCACTGATGGCACAGGAAACACATTCCAGGTTTGAGTATAGGGCAAGAAGTGGAGCGCATGACACCTTCAGAAATAAAAGTAGATATTTATCACTACTAAACTGAAATTCTTAAGCACCGAAACGCAAAAGTTTCTTTTAATTCAAAGAAGCATAAATGCTGCATAAGGCTTCATTCACACATCTGGTACGAGTGCTTTCCGTGACTTTCATACCGGTGACAGTCTGTGGAGTCATTCACATTGCAAGATTTTTTTGCGTTAAATCGCGGAGACATGTCGGAGTTTGATCCAAGCGTCGGATCAAAATCAGCAATGTCTATGGGTCCAATTTTCGCAGACTGTGGAGAAAATCTGATGGCACTTGGACCAAACTCTGATAAAAGTACTAATCAAAAGAAATGGTCCTTTTTCTCATATGTGAGAAACTGACATGTGAATGAAGCTAAAAGTGTGACTTGTTGTAAAATATAAGGACTTTTGCGTTCTTAGCAAAAAAATCTTGTAAAAGTAAAAAATGAACACATCTAAAATAAATTTTAAGGAACTGGACAGGTCCTATGGTGTTAGTTGCAGGAGGAAATCCTGCTGCATATACCTGTGCCTCGATGGACGCTATCAATCTTGAAAAAAATGTATTTAATACTGGCCATATGGTCTAAAGATTGCTCATGGGCAGACTGTGGTGAAACTGTCATTTCAGCAGTTTCACCACAGTCTACACCTACTGGACAGACGATCACGGTATGATTGACGTATACAGTGTATAGCCTATAAAATGATGCATATTGCATATTTTCCATTATGAGCTGCACGGATAGTCCTTTCTACTTGATGTTTGTGTTTTTTTGTTCTTTTAGGACCCTTGACCATAATTTTCTAGTCTTGTCATATTTTGCACCCTATTTTATTACCAGTCTCAATAATTACAGTGACGCTGACCAAGAGGCGCTCGCTGCATACAGATGAAAACAACTCCATGGAGATCAACATCAGCTGAAAATGTCATTTGCAGTTAGCGCCCACTCGTGGGGCATTATCACTAGGGGAACAAAGCACAGCCCTCCTGGGTCAATATTCTCCAAAATATCAGCACAGAATAGTAGACATACATTTTAATAAAGGTAAACTTGATTAAAGTTCTCATTGAGGCGTAAACCTCTTCATAGATTCATTTATTTTGCTATGGGGTCTTATGGTTTCGCCTTCCCAAACTCCCGTCCTCACTGCCCCCACAGATCACGGATCTCCTTAGTATTGTACAAGGGATGGAATTAGCATCAATGTACCAGAAATTGCCACAGGATCTCTCACCTGTTCAATACTAAGTAAGGTAAAAGGGCTGTGGAGTTTGGGAAACACTGATCTGGAACATACAATTGTAGTTGTTCAAGAGGTTTTCTGGCACTACAATATGGATGGTGTATGCTTATGATACATCATTATCATCCAGGTGACTGAAGGGGCCGCAGACCTTCAACAAATCGCTGCATTGTCTTCATTGTTTACCATGCACGGCACAACTTTGTACATATTTGTTCCTCGCATTGCAGCTCAGTTCCAGTAAGGCTCGGTTCACATTAACGTTTGGGGTTCTTTTTTTCTGTTACATTATTGCAACAGAAGAACGTAACTCTGGGAGGAAATGGTGCCAGGTGGAACACCTAGACAGGGCCGGCCTGAGAGATTACGGCGCCCTAGGCGAAACTATTTTGTTGCGCCCCTACTATTCTTGGCAGTAGATGAAAACTTGGGATATAAATTTAGGAGCAAAATAAACCACAACAACAATGATTAATTAACTCTCTCCTAACTCTTTAATCTTCTGAGAAGTTGTATAGGACAAATATATACAAAGTAATCAATAACACAAAACAAAAACGACCATAGGTAATTAAAATTTTTGTTTCCTTGCCTTTTTTTTTAAAAGGATGACACTAAGTCACCGAGATTAATTTGTTTAGCAGCTTCAGATTCTATCAAAATTGTTGCCAACCCAACCAACCTCTCTTGCGTCATATTTGCCCTTAAATATGTACACTTTTCTTTCCATCCCTAAAACTTTTTGCCTTTTGAAAAGATTTTTTATAATTTTTTTCTATTTTTTCTCAGGCGCCCCTTTTGGGTCAGCGCCCTAGGCGACCGCCTAGTTCGCCTATACGTTCGGGCCGGCCCTGCACCTAGAATATTATGGGGTCTTTTTAGTTACTTTTAGGGTGTCCATCAAGTTATACATATGCACAACCTCAGATCATGACCGAGGAAAAGGACGATATATTGCTAAAAAATATTTAAAAAAATCTTTATTATGAATATACATAAAATTAATTTCAAGCAATAAAACACAAAAAGAAGCATACAAAAATCCAGGGTAAAAAAAAGTACTAATGATGATAGTGAAACATACACATCAAGAGTATACACATATAAAATGAAATGAAAAAAGGCCAACTGTAATCATTCCTGTATAACATAATAGTTATGAAAAAAACACCCCAAAAATATTTTTTTTGCAAAGTGCAATATATGACGAATCATTATCTATCATGACGAAAATATAATTATATGGCCATAACTAGAAAAAAAGAGAGCATATGTGAAATGTCTCTATGCTGCATTATTGCACCTGGTTGAATCATGTGTGCAAAGACCGCCGATAAGGTAAATGTGCAAAAAAAGCAAATAAAGTATAAGTGCAGTACTTACAAAGTGACGTGTGCATGAATCTCTGGAGATGTGCTCCCACCCTGACAGCACTGTTTCGCTATCCCGCTTCTTCCATGGGGCTATTTTTTTTTGGGGGGGTGATTTTTTTCATAACTATTATATTACACAGGAATGATTACAGTTGGCCTTTTTTCATTTCATTTTTTTATGTATATACTCTTGATGCCTTGTCATGCCTCAATTCTTTGTGTGCATGTTTTCATTATCATCATTGGTACTTTTTTTATCCTTGATTTTAGTATGCTCCTTTTTGTGTTCTATTGCTCGAAATTAATTTTATGTATATTCATAATAAAGATTATTTTAAATATTTTTTGGCAATATATCATCCTTTTCCTCGGCCATGATATGAGGTTCTGCATACTTATATTCAGTGTTTGACGTTTTTGCTCTATATCGTTTAATGAGATTGTGGAAATTAATGTCCATCAAGTTAGCCTACAAAAATAGTTGTGGCAATCTGGGCTTTTTCTTCTCGTGAAAATGGCAGAACTTGCAACGACATCTCAAGACAGAGTCTCTAACACAAGTGTAAATTTACTTTAGGTGAATTAAAGTGAGTTGCAAAACAAGGCACAGCTGTTAAACAGTGACGGTGATACAGCAAATCATGAAAAAGCTCAATCAGTTTGGCGCAGGGAGTTCTCGGAGCAGAAGTTCTCACTTCCTTTCGGATGTATGTGATTTGTCCAAAAACAGGGAGAGTGACGCCAGCGCTGATTGGCCGCAAGGATCGCGTGACATAACAACGTCAGGTGATCCCGCGGGAGAGTGAGCGTCGACGCCGCTGGAACAGCAACGGAGGCGAATATAGGTCTTATTATTTTTCAAGAGGCAAATATAGGAATTTTAGAAAAGGTTGTCTGAACCTTACAACTTTGTTTTTGCATGTAAGCAAAATGACATGAAGAGTCATGTTTCCAGGTCATTTTTGCCACATAATAAACACAGTAAAAACAAACCGCCAAAAAAAGAGTGATGGAATTACATTTTTTTTTTCATCCTTTTAGCTAACGTGGAAATTTTTATCCATTTCCTAGTTTAGATTGTGGTCAAATGAATGGTGTCATACAAAACTGAAACTCATCGAACAAGAAACAAACCCTCATCTGGCTATGTCAACGGAATAATAAATAAGATGTGGCTCTTGGAACAGGCAAGGGGAGGAAAAATTGAAGGTGCAAAATACAGAAAATCGCCTGAACATAAAGGGGTGTGGTGTGCTGATAATTGCTATGATAACAGGAAGGTCAAACAATGTCCTCCTTGTCTGCCATAAACCCCAGCCTCATAGATTTGACTGGTTGTGAGGCGTGATAGGCCCCCTGTCAGTCACATACTACGCTACGTAGCTTGTATGGAGTATTAGCAATGTGCTCAAAAGAACACATGTTCATGTTCAAGTCCCCATGTTGGACTAGTAAGTATTGTAAAAAAGTAGAAAATGTTTTAAGTGTAAAAAATATATATATATGTATGGAAAAAAACACAACTATCGGCTTTTACAATAAAAAAAAATGCTTTAATTGTAAAAAAAAAAAAAAAAGACAAGAACCAATGTTCCCAAAAATAAAACATCTTTGGTATTGCTGGTTTCGTAACAACCCAGACTATAAAAACAAGATAATCATTAACCCCTTCCTGACATCCGACGTACTATCCCGTCGATGGGACCCGGGCCCCTATGCCCATGGACGGGATAGTACGTCTACCGCGATCAGCGGCGCCCACGTGGTGAGCGCCGCTGATCGCGGCCGGGTGTCAGCTAATTATCACAGCTGACACCCGGCACAATGTGTCAGGGGCGGTCACGGACCACCCCCGACACGTTAACCCCTTGCACACCGCGATCAAACACGATCGCGGTGTACCGGGAGTTAAAGGGAAGCATCGGCAGGGAGGGGGCTCCCTCCGTGCTTCCCTGAGCCCCCCACGGCAGCGCAATGTGTAGCGCTGCTGCGGGGGGCTCCTTTCCTCCAGGCCCCCGAATCCAAGATGGCGACGGGGGGCCTTCGGGGGCCTGCAGGAAGCTGGCTTCCTCAGTGCCTGCAAAGCGCAGGCAAGAGGAAGTCTTCTTCAATGCCTGTGACAGATTGCTGATCTGTCACAGTGATCTGTGATGTGACAGATCAGCGATCTGTCACAGGACAGTGATGTCCCACCTGGGACTATGTAATAAAGTAAAAAAAAATAAAAAAAAAGTGTAAAAATAATTTTAAAAAAATCGCCAAATAAATTAGTAAAAAAAAAAAAATATTCCCCAATAAATTCATTTTTTGAAAATAAAAAAACCCCCAAACAATAAAAGTACACATATTAGGTATCGCCGCGTCCGTAACGACCCGCCTTATAAAACTGTCCCATTAGTTAACCCCTTTAGCGAACCCCTTAAAAAATAAAAATGAAAAACGAAGCAAAAAATAATGATTTATTATCATACCGCCAAACAAAAAGTGTAATAACGCGCGATCAAAAAGACGCATATAAATATCCATGGTACCGCTGAAAATGTCATCTTGTCCCGCAAAAAACGAGCCACCACACAGCATCATCAGCGAAAAAATAAAAAAGTTATAGCTCGCAGAATAAAGCGATGCAAAAATAATTATTTTTTATATAAAATAGTTTTCATTGCATAAAACTGACAAAACATAAAAAAAGACCTAAATGAGGTATCGCTGTAACTGTACTGACCCGAAGAATAAAACTGCTTTATCAATTTTACCGCACGCGGAACGGTGTAAACGCACTCCCCCAAAAGAAATTCATGAAACGCTGGTTTTTGTTCATTCTGCGTCCCAAAAATCGGAATAAAAAGCGATCAAAAAATGTCATGCGCCCGAAAATGGTACCAATAAAAACGTCAACTCGTCCCACAAAAAATAAGACCTCACATGACTCGGTGGGTCAAAATACGGAAAAATTATAGCTCTCAATATATGGTGATGCAAAAACTATTTTTACAATAAAAAGCGTCTTTTACCGTGCGACAGCTGCCAAAAATAAAAACCGCCATAAATAGTAAATCAAACCCCCCGTTATCACCCCCTTAGTTAGGGAAAAATAATAAAATTAAAAAAAGTATTTATTTCCATTTTTCCATTAGGGTTAGGGTTAGGGCTAGGGTTAGGGTTAGGGCTAGGGTTAGGGCTAGGGTTAGGGCTTGGGTTAGGGCTAGGGTTAGGGCTGAGATAAGGGTTAGGGGTGTGTTGGGGTTCGGGTTGGAGTTAGAATTTGGGGTTTCCACTGTTTGGGCACATCAGGGGCTCTCCAAATGCAACATTGCGTCTGATCTCAATTCCAGCCAATTCTGAGTTGAAAAAGTCATATGGTGCTCCTTCCCTTCCAAGCTCTGCCATGCGCCCAAACAGTGTTTTACCCCCACATGTAGGTTATCAGCCTACTCAGGACAAATTGCAAAACAATTTTTGGGGACCAATTTCTCCTGTTACCCTTAGGAAAATAAAAAATTGGGGGCAAAAATATCATTTTTGTGGAAAAAAATGATTTTTTTATTTTCACGTCCGAGCGTTATAAACTTCTGTGAAGCACTTGGGGGTTCAAAGTGCTCACCACACATCTAGATAAGTTCCGTGGGGGGGTCTAGTGTCCAAAATGGGGTCACTTGTGGGGAGTTTCAATAGTTTAGGTACATCAGGGGCTCTCCAAACGCACATGACACCCGCAGACCATTCCATCAAAGTCTGCATTCCAAAATGGCACTGCTTCCCTTCCGAGCCCCGACGTGTGTCCATACAGTAGTTTTCTCCCACATATGGGGTGTCAGCGTACTCATGACAAATTGGACAACAACTTTTGCGGTCCAATTTCTCCTGTTACCCTTGGGAAAATGAAAAAATTGGGGACTAATTGATCATGTTTGTGGAAAAAATACGATTTTTTTATTTTCATGCCCGGGCATTATAAACTTCTGTGAAGCCCTTGGGGGTTCAAAGTGCTCACCTCACATCTAGATAAGTTCCTTAGGGGGTCTAGTTTTCAAAATGGGGTCATTTGTGGGGGGTTTCCACTGTTTAGGTACATTAGGGGCTCTCCAAAGGCAACATGACACCCGCAGACCATTCCATCAATGTCTGCATTCCAAAACGTCACTACTTCCCTTCCGAGCCCTGACGTGTGTCCATACAGTAGTTTTCTCCCACATATGGGGTGTCAGCTTACTCAGGACAAATTGGACAACAACTTTTGGGGTTCAATTTCTCCTGTTACTCTTGGGAAAATAAAAAAATTGGGGAATAATTGATCATGTTTGTGGAAAAAATACGATTTTTTTATTTTCATGCCCTGGCATTATAAACTTCTGTGAAGACCTTGGGGGTTCAAAGTGCTCACCTCACATCAAGATAAGTTCCTTAGGGGGTCTAGTTTTCAAAATGGGGTCATTTGTGGGGGGTTTCCACTGTTTAGGTACATTAGGGGCTCTCCAAAGGCAACATGACACCCGCAGACCATTCCATCAATGTCTGCATTCCAAAACGTCACTACTTCCCTTCCGATCCCCGACGTGTGTCCATACAGTAGTTTTCTCCCACATATGGGGTATCAGCATACTCAGGACAAATTGGACAACAACTTTTGGGG
Source organism: Dendrobates tinctorius (assembly GCF_039654945.1). NCBI lineage: Eukaryota > Metazoa > Chordata > Amphibia > Anura > Dendrobatidae > Dendrobates > Dendrobates tinctorius. Next base: position 22,256,924 of record NW_027361697.1, on the reverse strand, counting down.
TACATCAGGGACTCTCCAAACGTGACATGGCGTCCGATCTGAATTCCAGCCAATTTTGCATTGAAAAAGTCAAACGGCGCTCCTTCCATTCTGAGCTCTGCCATGCGCCGAAACGGTCGTTCCCCCCCACAAATCAGGTATCAGCGTACTCAGGACAAATTGCACAATAACTTTTGCAGTCCAATTTCTCCTGTTACCCTTGGTAAAATAAAAAAACTTGAACCTGAAGTATTTTTTTTGTGAAAAAAAGTTAGATGTTCATTTTTTTTTAAATATTCAAAAAAATTCCTGTGACGCACCTAATGGGTTAATAAACTTCTTGAATGTGGTTTTGAGCACCTTAAGGGGTGCAGTTTTTAGAATGGTGTCACTTTTGGGTATTTTCTATCATATAGACCCCTCAAAGTGGCTTCAAATGTGATGTGGTACTAAAAATAAAATGGTGTTGTAAAAATGAGAAATCGCTGGTCAACTTTTAACCCTTATAACTTCCTAACAAAAAAAATTTTGGTTCCAAAATTGTGCTGATGTAAAGTAAACATGTGGGAAATGTTAGTTATCAAGTTTTTTGTGTGCCGTATCTCTGTGATATAAGGGCATAAAAATTCAAAGTTGGAAAATTGCGAAATTTTCAAAATTTTTGCCAAATTTCCGTTTTTTTCACAAATAAATGCAAGTTATTTGAATGAAATTTTACCACTAACATGAAGTACAATATGTCATGAGAAAACAATGTCGGAATCACCGGGATCCATGGAAGCGTTCCAGAGTTATGACCTCATAAAGGTACAGTGGTCAGAATTGTAAAAATTGGCCCGGTCATGAACGTGCAAACCACCCTTGGGGGTGAAGGGGTTAATCCCCCATGATGAATGCCATAATAAAAGTTTCATGCGAAAGTAATAAAAGCAAGAAATATATATAAATTGTTATGGTTACCATTATTATATTGACACACAGAATAAAGTAAACCTTTCAATTACTTTCTGTTCATGCCAACTATTAAAGCATGAATAAAAAAGTGATCAAAAAGTCCTATTTATCGAAAAATGGTATCAGTAAACAGTATAACTTGTCCTGCAAAAAAAAAACCCTAAAACAGAAACAACTTTCTCTACATAAAATAGGAAAGTTATAGGTAAATAATTATTTTTTTTTAAAGTAATTTTTCGCATAAAGCCATTTTTCTGCAAAAAAGAGTCAAAACATATAGAACTATATAAATTTGGTATTGTCATTATTGTATTGACTTGCTTTATACAAATATCATATCACTTTATATAAGAAAAGCATAATAAATAAATAAACTTAAATAAAATAAATTCAGAATTTGAGTATTTTTCTTCTTTTTTCTTAGTGTGGTGTAGTGACCTCTGTGTCCACTAGGGGGCGCTGTATGGATGTCCCAGGAGAGTGGATGAATGGCAAGATACTGAATGACCGTTGTAACTGTTGTGGTGTAGTAACCACTGTGTCTGCTAGGGGGCGCTGTATGGATGTCCCAGGAGAGTGGGTGAATGGTGAAATACGGAATGATTGTTATGTATCTCAAGGTGGGTGGTCTTGAGATGGAGATTTATGTGTGTTAATCAGCAGCGATACTGCTGAGGTGCTGGTTCAATGTGTCAGGGACTAGTTACCTACAAACCCACCCAGGGGGTGTGTTTAATAACGCTATTGTAAAGTGTATATGTATGTGTGAAGGACCTGTGATGAGGTCATAGACGTGTGACCCGGTGGGCGTGGCTACGGACCATATAAGGTGGCCAGGGTAGACCACATGGGTGAATGCTGGGACCCGATTGGTCCAGTGTGGAAGGTCCCGCTGAGATGGAGCTTCCTGGCTAACAGCCTGTGGAGGGGCTGTGGTGAATGGCTGCACGTGTCTGAGAGTTCCCAGGGGAGGGAATGAACGTCTGCAGTAAGCTGAAGCAGCCATGAGGGGACCCGGACGTGGGTGAGATAAATGAGGCTAAGAGAGCCTGTATGCTGGACATTGTATAATCTGTGTGAACACAGGGTTTACAGAGGGAAGCTATAATGGACACTCTGCTGTTTAAATGCTGTTGCATATTGCTTTGGTTTATGATGATGAATAAACCTCATGGACTATACTGCTTTATGAAAACCCGTGCTGGATCTGGTTTTGTGGCGGCTAAGCGAGAATCCCCTAACTGAATGACAGCGCTACCTCACAATTGGTGGAGAAAGCTATGGGCATTATTGTAGCCTTGTTGCTGGGAGCAACGGAAGAGGACTGCAAAGTCGGTTGCTAAGGGCAACGCTGAGCCAGGAAGGCTGACGGTTGGGGAAGCCACTGCCCGGCTGTGGTTCTGTAACCGTGGGGCGGCCTAGTGAGTAAGGCACTGTCTGGATCGGTGAGCCCAGTGCGGCTGTTTCCCCAGGAGAAAGAGACTTATAGGATACCTCTGCTGTAGAGGGGTCCGAGAACCTGCGCGGCCAGCAGGTGACGGTCGTGAAAACCGTGTTGTACTGACCGGGGTCAGTGAGAGACTGGTGATTGATAGGATGCCTCTGTGGAGAAGAGGTATCCGAGGACCTGTGGGGCCGACACAGGTAACGGACAGGTGTTCGTGTTGTACTGACCTGGGTCAGTGAGAGAGACTGTACCTGGAGGGTTCAGTGAGCAAGGTCCTGGAGGGTCAGTGTTGGGAGATTCTAGGAGAAGAATCGGATCCCTGGAGCGCGTGGTATGACCTTGGACCTGGTGAGGCGTGAGTGTTGGGAAGTCTCAGGAGGAGATGGAAATCCTGAAGAGCACCCAATAAGCCCCTGGACCTGGTGAGGCCGGTGTGTTGGAAAACCCTGGGCCGCTCCCTGAATAGCACCCGGTGCGCCCTGTGTGTTGGACGGTCTCAGGCGGAGACGGTACGTCCTGAAGAGCACACAGAAAGGACACGTGAGTTTTTTGTGTGGTGTTTTTTTTTTCTTCTTTTCTCAACTCAGCCTGTGGTGGCTCAGTGGGAGTCAAGAAGGTGACAAGCGGTTTCCTGTAACTCGGCGGGGTTACAAAGGGGACAAGCGGCTTCCTGTAACTCAGCGGGGTTACGAAGAGGACACCAGCTGCTGTGTGTGTGAACAGCAGCCGGTGGTGTCGGTGATCGGTGACAGCAGGAGCTGTGGTGGTGCCAGCAAGGACTTGTGTGGTATTGTTAAAAGACATAAACTGTGTTGTGTGAACTGTGGTCTGAGATGACTGGTATAACGGACATGGGGAAGTCCCGAAAGGGGGCGGTGGCCCAAATCGGGGTGGTATCCCAAAAGGTGGTGGAGTCCCAGAAGGGGGAGGTGGCCCAAATCGGGGTGGTAGCCCAAAAGGGGGTGGAGTCCCAGAAGGGGGCGGTGACCCAAAACGAAGTGGAGTCCCAGAAGGGGGCGGTGACCCAAATTGGGGTGGTAACCCAAAAAGGGGTGGAGTCCCGGGAGGGGGCAGCGACCCAAATTGGGGTGGTTCAGGAAATGGCAGCACTAGTTGCCTCAGTGGGTATGTCTGGGGAACAGCAGTGTGTCTGTATGAGTTTTGAGGAGTGCGGCATGTATTTTCCAGATAATGACAGGCCACAGGTGTGTACCGTGATGCTGCACCGGGAAGGAGTTTCTGGTAGACTGGACTCAGAGAGTCAGGTGACTCTGACAAGAACTCCTCTCGTTTTATCTCTGACCGAGAAAAACGCCAGGGTTCGCTGTAAACATGGGGTCACAGTGAACTATGCAGTAGACAGAGTAATGTTTGAGGGGACCAAAGTTGGTGAGTGCCAAGGGGGCGGGATACCACAGGACTTAGTCTATGCCTTGGAGAGGGGCCGGGACTTTGTTTTGTTTGATGTACAGTATGGTCGGACGATGGAGACGTTTCGACTGTGGGGCCATCAGACACTGAGACAGTGACGGCTCCTGATGTGGACAGGTCAGAGGTAGAACTGACCGGAAGAAGAAGTACATCTGCCCAACTTACGGACCTGACGCCTCGCGATATGACTGATGGTGGGCTGGGAGATGAAACGACTGGGGTAAAAACACTGTTAAACGGTAACGGGACGGTTCACTCTGCTGACGGGACTGACCCAGTGGTACCCTTTGACAATATAATTAAAGAGGTAGTGGTGAGACACGTGCTTGCCAAAAGAGAACAGGATCGTGAGCTAAAGCTGATAAAGGAGACAGTGGAAAGACATCTCGAACAAGAAAGAATCCTGAGACAAATGGCTGAGCACAGGGTTGAGGAGCTCGAGAAAGAAGTCTTGGAGCTCGAAGAAACTGTAAGTGGTCTTCTGCGGGAGAAGAACTTTGACAGTGATGAACAGCGGCCGGGTCCGACTGGTGGTGGAACGGAGCTGCTGGTACCCGTCTTGGCAGACGGTCATGAAGAGATGAGATCTCGTGAAGTTGGGGAGCTAAGAACTGAAGACAGTCACCTGGTCGGGTTAACTGTAGTGAGGGAAGTGTCCGTGGCAAAGCCAGAGCCTCCTGCCCAGGAAGAGAGCAAGGCCACAACCTTCAAGTTTGTGATTGATGTACCAAAAGACATGCAAGAGGCCTGTGCTGAGGAAGGTGTGCATGAGGCTTTCAAAGAGGCCGTCAAAGCGTGTAAGGTGCACTGGGCACCTGAGACTCGGCAGTTGGTGATAGTATCAGCCAGAGAAGATACATCAAACCGAGTAGCTGTCCTGAAGGAGATGCATCTACAATGTCTCCACGCCAAACAGCTGGTCAGGCAGAGTAATGTGAAGGCTGCTCGACGCCTAGAGTTAGCAAGGGAGGCTATGGATCGGCTGGGTTTGCGGATAGCTGTGGTTCCGGTGCCCAAAGCTCTGATTGGAAAAATCATTGGAAGATCTGGGAAGGTAATGCAAGACCTTGTAAATATCTCCGGTGTGGTGAGGGTGAGGATCCCTCCTGAGGATGAAGACCAGGTATCCAGTGAAGAGGGTAGGATTCCCATCCTGGTGGTTGGCTCCGTGGAAAGCCTGAGAAACTTTCGGATGCTCTTGGAGTATCGAGTGGGGTACCTGCAAGAGATTGAGCAGTTGAGGCTGGACCATCGGCAAATCAATAAAGAGGTTCGGAACACCAAGTGGTGGCCGCCTTCAACCCAAGATGTAAGGACCCGAAGGGTTCCACCAAGAAGTGATAGGGCAGATGGCCAAAGAATGTCAGCAAGTGGTAGTTCGACTGGCAGGATGACGTTGAGAGACCATAGTTCCTGTGAGACCCAGAATGAGTCAGACTCAGGCCAGACAGTAGGCCTGATTAAGACTGATGACCATACCAACCGGGGGAGATGGTCGGGGAATGTAACACACAGGGAGAGGAACGTGGTGACCAAACAGTGTCTGATGACGCAGACAGACTGTAACTGGAGGGCCAAAGATCAGGGCCAGTACTCCGACCGCTGGGGGCGGGGGACGCCTAACGTAGAGATGAGGCCGTATGATAGAAGGAGACGGTTCTCTCAACCTGTGGGGCAAGGTGTAATGAGTGCCCGGTCTCAAGAGCCTGATGTAAGGTTGTGTGTTCAACCCCAAAAGTTTGAACAGAGGGGGGAGGTATGTGGTGTAGTGACCACTGTGTCCACTAGGGGGTGCTGCATGGATGTCCCAGGAGAGTGGATGAATGGCAAGATACTGAATGACCATTATATATCTCAAGGTGGGTGGCCTTGAGATGGAGATTTATGTGTGTGTTAATGAGCAGTGATACTGCTGAGGTGCTGGTTCAATGTGTCAGGGACTAGTTACCTACAAACCCACCCAGGGGGTGTGTTTAATAACTCTATTGTAAAGTGTATATGTGTGTGTGAAGGACCTGTGATGAGGTCATAGACATGTGACCCGGTGGGCGTGGCTATGGACCATATATGGTGGCCAGGATAGGTCACATGGGTGAATGCTGGGACCCAATTGGTCCAGTGTGGAAGGTCCCGCTGAGATGGAGCTTCCTGGCTAACAGCCTGTGGAGGGGCTGTGGTGAATGTCTGCACGTGTCTGAGAGTTCCCAGGGGAGGGAATGAACGTCTGCAGTAAGCAGAAGCAGCCATGAGGAGACCCCGACGTGGGTGAGATAAATGAGGCTGAGAGCCTGTTTGCTGGACATTGTACAACCTGTGTGAACACAGTGTTTACAGAGTGAAGCTATAATGGACGCTCTGCTGTTTATATGCTGTTGCATATTGCTTTGGTTTATGATGACGAATAAACCTCATGGACTATACTGCTTTATGAAAACCCGTGCTGGATCTGGTTTTGTGGCGGCTAAGCGAGAATCCCCTAACTGAATGACAGCGCTACCTCATATTAGTAAAGACATTAGTAAAAAAATGATCAAAAACTTGCATGTACCACAAAGGTGCTTATGAAAACTACAAAAATAAGTTCCATATACTGTTAGGAACCGCGGAACACACTAAATAAAAATATAAATAAAGTGTGTTCGCCGCTCGGGGTCCACCGTGCGGTGGATGGAAAAACCGCAGCTAGGTGATGACAGAGCAATATGGCGGTAGTGTGCACAGGGTTTGACATAACCCAAGTGCACAGAGCAATCTCTGTTGAATCACAGAGCTGCAACACAGAAATAAACACAATAAGTCTGAGCCTGTTAATGTCACAAGGTACTCAGAGTAACACACGCGGTAATGCGGTCACAGGAGTAGCCCTAGATGGTGGTACTACGTCCGTCTAGACCTACCGTAGCTATTCGTGTGTCGAGCGTCGCAACCACGGACGCCCAAGTAGGCTGCTACTTCAGCGCGGCGTGGATAGTGCCGCAGAGTGACACCGCTGAACAGCAGGCGCGATGTCTGACGCTAGCAAGTGTGCCTGGAGCAATTGCCTGCTGGCGCTGGGGTTGGTACTGGCTAGATAACTCAATCCCACACACAGTCGTAATATCCAAGGAAAGGGGTTTCAAATGAGTCATTCACCAGATCATGCATTCCTCAACATACACACTGCAGCAAGCATGACTACTTTATACTAGCGCATGGCGGAACAGCCATGCGCACTTTTTATAGCAAACGGGACCTTCCGGAAGTCTCCAGAACTCTGAGCTGAACCAATGGGATTAGGAGCAGGACCTGAGCACCTGACTCCCGAACACCAATGAGGACTCGTTCCACGAGCATGCTCAGAAGATGGAAAGAAGGACTTAGCCTCCGGAGAGAGTTGCTGCAAGGCAATATCCTCTGCAATATCTTCTGCAGTAGACAATGAGCAGAAGACTGCAGAATGTGAGGGTCTAGATTCCTGCATAGTACGGGCAGAAATCTGACTCCTAACATTACCCCCCTCCTAGGGCCCCCTCCTCCCTGAGCCTTCCGACCCACCAACCTGTGCCCATCTGTGGCATAGGCCTCAGACTCGTCCGAAGATGAGCCTGGTGTCCTGGTAGGTGACACAGACAACCGGGACACACGGAAGGTATTAGGGGAAGCAAGATCGCCAGGTTTCAAAAGGGACACCCGGAAGACGATGGGAGCGGGAGTTACAGTGGAACGCCGCCGTGTGTTGGCGGCCGTCGCCACACTCCATCTGGGAAGACTATCCCGAGCACATGAGGTGCATGCCCGAATAATTAATATTTTTTACATCCGGAGCCCTGTGCGGCCACCAATACGACCCAGCCAGAAGTTTCGTGGTCTGCATCTAGCCACGATGGCCGTCCGCACCGGACGCGTGTGCCCAGGCGAGAATCTTAGACCTAAGATGAGGAGGAACAAAGGTCTCGCCGACCGGCACAGACTCTGACCATTGCGGAACGCTGTCATCCCAAGAAGCAGCGTGTAGACGGTGACAACCGCAAATGGAATCTTGAGCTGGGCGTGTCTCAAAAATGGCGCGAGACACCTCCATGGGCTCTGGGGATAGAACCTCTGGCTCAGGCAGCTCTAGAGGCTCAAAAAAATTGGGAGCCGGAGTAACTCTCCGTTTGGAGTGAGCATGCTCCATACCGCGCTCCGAAAAACGGAGGTCAATACGGGTAGAAATGGAAATTAACTCCTCCAAACTGGCAGGAATCTCTCTAGTAGAGAGAGCATCCTTTACGTGCTCGGCTAAACCTCTCCAAAAAACAGGGATAAGGGTCTTATCGGACCAGTCCAGCTCGGACGCCAGTGTCCGAAAACGGACGGCATACTGGCTAACCGAGAGGGATCCCTGGGTTAGAGCAAGCAGCTGCAGAGAGGTGTCGTGTATGACCCGTGGGCCGAAGAAGATCTGCTTGATGGCTGTTAGCAGTTGAGCTGCGGTCCGAATCTCGGGGTCACCACGCTCCCATAAAGGTGTAGCCCATTCCAACGCCTTGCCCGACAGTAGGGAAACAATAAATGCCACCTTGGCCCGTTCCGTAGGGAACTGCTCAGCAGGCAGCTCCAGCTGGATTGAGCACTGGCTGATGAAACCTCTACAGGAGGCACCATCACTGGAAAATTTATCGGGCAACGGGAGGTGGGTAACTGTCGGCGTGAGGGAGGACATGGACATGCGACCAGCCGCATCTGTGAGTGCATTTACAGCAGCTTCAGTGGACTGCGCAGCAGAGAGTGCCCTCTCAAGAGTGGCCATGCAACCCTCTAGCTGGCGAATGCACTGTAAGAGTTGCTGCTGTTCTGCCATCACTAGCCAGACCCTGGCGCTAGTATAATGTTAGGAACGGCGGAACACACTAAATAAAAATATAAATAATGTGTGTTCGCCGCTCGGGGTCCATCGTGCGGTGGATGGAAAAACCGCAGCTAGGTGATGACAGAGCAATATGGCGGTAGTGTGCACAGGGTTTGACATAACCCAAGTGCACAGAGCAATCTCTGTTGAATCACAGAGCTGCAACACAGAAATAAACACAATAAGTCTGAGCCTGTTAATGTCACAGGTACTCAGAGTAAGGCCGTGGTCACACTGGCGAGGAATACGGACGAGTGAGAGGCGTTAAAAGCACGCATTACACACGGACCAATGATTCTCTATGGGTTTGCTCCCAACAGCCGTATATTTCTCGTCCGTATTCTACGGTCCGTGCCAATCGCAGCATGCTGCGATTGTCAGCCTACTACGCCCGTAATACGCCAATGCAAGTCTATGGGTGCGCAAAAAATACTGGTTACACACGGACCACACATGTGACTTGTGAGAAATACGCACCCGGTGTCTTTTAGCAAAGCCGGCAATTCAGTGCGCTATACAGTAAACTCACACTGAGAGTTTTAATAAAGAAACGAAAGAATAGATATAGACATATAGAATGCATATATATATATATATATATATATATATATATATATGCATTCTATGTGTCTATATCTATTCTTTGGTTTCTGTTAGAAACCCTGTCATAGGGCTCCATTATATGTCCATTTTGCAAGCCTGCGAGAAAATATCGCCATACGGATGCCATACGGATGCTGACATGCGCAAAATACGCGACCACACCTTGCTTACGGATGACATACGGAGCACTATTTAGGGGTCATTCATCCGTATTACGCATGTAAGATACGCACCGTATTTTGCGTCGGTTAGTGTGACCCCGGCCTAACACACGCGGTAATGCGGTCACAGGAGTAGCCCTAGATGGCGGTACTACGTCCGTCTAGACCTACCGTAGCTATTCTAGTGTCACAACCGCGGACGCCTAAGTAGGCTGCTACTGCAGCGCGGCGTGGATAGTGCTGCAGAGTGACACCGCTGAACAGCAGGCGCGATGTCTGACGCTAGCAAGTGTGCCTGGAGCAATGGCGCGCTGGTACTGGCTAGATAACTCAATCCCACACACAGTCGTAATATCCAAGGAAAGGGGTTTCAAATGAGTCATTCACCAGATCATGCATCCATCAACATACACACTGCAGCAAGTATGACTATACTAGCGCATGGCGGAACAGCCATGCGCACTTTTTATAGCAAACGGGACCTTCTGGAAGTCTCCAGAACTCTGAGCTGAACCAATGGGATTAGGAGCAGGACCTGAGCACCTGACTCCCGAACACCAATGAGGGCTCGTTCCACGAGCATGCTCAGAAGATGGAAAGAAGGACTTAGCCTCCGGAGAGAGTTGCTGCAAGGCAATCTCCTCTGCAATATCTTTTACAGTAGACAATGAGCAGAAGACTGCAGAATGTGAGAGTCTAGATTCCTGCATAGTACGGGCAGAAATCTGACTCCTAACATATACAGTAGCTGCACTGACTAAAAATGGCAACACTTTATGGCTCTCAGAATATGGTGACAAAAAAAAACAAGTAATTATTTTACAGTGCGTAGTTATTGTACTAAATAATAAACAATATGAATATAATATTGCCGTATTCGCACTGACCTACAAAATAAAGTTAACGCTTTATTTGTACAGCCACGTGAATAGAGTAAAAGTCACAGTGCCCAAAAGCAGTGGTAAAATGACAGTTTTATTTACAACCCCAATTACAAAGTATACAGTGATTTAGAAATCTATTATAGACATATTTTATTCCCAGCAGAACAGAAACCACAGATCAGAATAAGAACATTGGACATTTTCCCATTTAATCTGAAAAAAATAAAAAACTAATTTAGAAATTGATAGCAGCAACACATCTCAAAAAAACTGAAACAACAGGCTGGAGAAGAAAGCGGTACTAATGAAAAAAAAACCTGTGGAAAAGATATTGTACAATAACAATGCGTTAAAAATAAAGGTTATTTTTATCAATTAATAAAATGTAAAGTGAATGAACAAATAAAAACTCTAAATCAAATCAGTATTTGGTGTGACCGACCTTTTTGCCTTCATCAGTTCCTCTGGGTACTTGTACTTAGTTTTTGAGGGAACTCAGCAGAGAGGTTGCTCTAAACATCTTGGAGAACTAACCACAGATCTTCTGTGGATGAAGACTTGTGCATATCATTCTGTCTCTTTATGTAATCCCAGACAGACTCAATAATGTTGAAATCAGTGCTCTGTGGAGGCCATAGCTTCACTTCCAAAGCTCCTTGTCTTTCTCTATGCTGAGTGTAGTTCTTAATGACATTGGCTGTATGTTGGGGGTCATTTTCCATCTGCAGAATAAATGTGGAGCCGGTCAGATGCCTCCCTGATGGTCCTGCGTGATGGATAAGTGTCTGCCTGCATTTCTCAGCACTGAAAAAAATAACAACATTGAGGACCATCATGTCACTCATAGTTGGAGGGTGGCATTTAAAAAAAAATAAAAAAATCTTATTTAAACTGTTCTTGCACCTTTGAAATTAGCTTGGCCTGTCAGCACCAGATCATTGCGCTTTGCCCAATAATTTAATGTCCGAGATGTTTTAACAACACTAACAGAGGGCTCCTAACTGCATCCAGAAATGGGAACACGTGCAGAGGAGGCATCGAGACCGCCGCCACAGCGCTCCTGATCTGTCCGATAGTAATGGCCCATTTAGATAACCCAATAATCATTGAACATTTGTAGGAACGCTCACAGTAACTAACCCGTGAAAATGCGCCAGCAGTCGCCAACGAACGAGTAACATGCTCATTTGTTGAGTAGATAATTTATACTAACATAAAAAATATCATTATTGGCAGCATTTTGCCCAATGTAAGCAGGAGATGTGCTGCCAAAAGCAGGTATTTTATATGAGGACAGAATGATCGCATTAGAAATTGTTCTGTCCCCTTTAGAGGTCATTGTCCTGTGCAAACCGCCCAGTAATTGAGCACTGAATGTACCCTCTCTGTGATTGCTACGGTCCTGAAATCAATCCGTGCTAATGCACACCCAATGTTTGTGTGATGGTGCACTCGGGTCTCCACTTTTAATTTTGCTTAGGGCCACACTTTGTTATAATTAGGGCCGGTTTTAGACAAAGTCACTGATTTTCAGTTAATATATTCTGCAGCCAGCAATGTGCTAAGAGATGATTATTATTATTCTTATATAGCACCATCATATTCCACAACACTTTACACACATCCTCACCACTGTCCATTGGGGCCAGGTCCAGGACAAGGTATTTTGGTGTCCTAAATAGATAAAGCCTATGGCGCCACCGCCTCTCAGCCATTAGCAAAGGAATGGAAAAAAAAAAAATCACAGCAAAAGTAGAAATGTGTACTTTAGGAGTTTAGAACAACAGGGTGCAATTTTAAAGTAAGGTATAGAATCACTCATTATTTGTGGATCATTTACACGATCAGAGACAATTTGCGTTATTTGTCCCTGACATCCTATATTTTAAATGTCAGACCTGATGATAGTCATAAAAACTATTCTTGCTTAAATATAATGGAGGCTGTTTAGTTTTATTTAAGGTGTCCAGTATTTGGTGGATAGCCTAATGAAAACTAAATAGACGCCATTATAGATATTGAAAAACCTTCAGACATATCACTGTCATGTGACAAATACAGCTTGCAACAAGTCTGATGTTAGTTCTGGTGTCATATTCCTGTTCTGGTGAAGTATTCCTCTTCAGATAGTAGATCTGGTGACTAATTCATGTAGGGAAGGTTGTTCTAGTACTGTATTCATGTACTACTGTTGCAACTGAAGTTACATTTATGTAGTGATGATAGTCCTGGTGATGTATTCATATAGTCACTGTTGTTCTGGTGACATATTCATCACCAAAACCATCATCAGTATATGAATAAAAACCCAAACTCCTCATCAGTATATAAATAGAATACCAGAACCCACACAGAAGAAAAGGTCGCACTCTTCAGGCATGCAGAGAACTAAATGCTGGGAATCCCGGGTGCCAGACCTGGAAATAGACAGTCCTTGGAATCCACACAGAAGAAAAGGTCGCTCTCTTCGGGATGAAGAAATATCTCACAGGTTTATTGACACATAGAATACATGTCAAGCCGGGGGAGTGACATACAGAGTGCAGAAAAGGCTGACAATGGCCGTTTTGCGCTGTTCAAGCGCTTCAACGGGTCTAACGGTTAGACCCGTTGAAGCGCTTGAACAGCGCGAAACGGCCGTTGTCAGCCTTTTCTGCACTCTGTATGTCACTCCCCCGGCTTGACATGTATTCTATGTGTCAGTAAACCTGTGAGATATTTCTTCATCCCAAAAGAGCGACCTTTTCTTCTGTGTGGATTCCAAGGACTGTCTATTTCCAGGTCTGGCACCCAGGATTCCCAGCATTTGGTTCTCTGCATGCCGCATGCCACAGCGAATTACACGGTAACAGCGGTGCCGTCCGCGCTTTTTTCTATTAATAATAGAATACCAGAACCAGCAATAGTACATACATACAGCACCAGAACCATCATCAGAAAATAAATAGGTCAGTAGAACCACCGACAGTACATAAATATGTCACCATAACCAACATCAGTACGAAAATACATCACCAGAACCACCATGAGTAAATAAATATAATGCCAGTACCATCATCAGTTCATGAATACATCACCAGAACCACCATAAGGTACTTGAATACAAGAACCATGCTAAGTACAGTGATCAACTGTAATGTAAGGTCATATACAATTGTATCGCACGAATCTACAACTGTATGTCTACAATAATGGTAAGGAGATGCTGTGAGTTGTTATCAGTTTTAAGAGGCTGCGGACCATACAGGAACCACAGCACTGATGAGACACGGGCAGGATCGCCAATAAATATTTACATCCAGGTACCTTACAGGTGACCTCTTCCGTGATTGGAGTCATTCTCCTTTTTGTCTCTATCTTGTCCAGATGCCATGATTACTTCTCATATCCACAGCTCGTCTCTACAGACTTCCATCCTCTCCAGTTTTCTGCAGCACATCCAAACACGGTGCCCTTAAAAAAAGTGTTATAAAGAAGTGCTCTGCATAAAAACATCTATTTATACTGTGCCCTAAATAAGCCTCCTATGGTATATGGCCTCCGCACTCTCTGCCCTTATGAGCTATAACCACCACACTGTCTACCACTATCAGCTCTAACCACCACACTGTCTACCACTATCAGCTCTAACCACCACACTGTCTACCACTATCAGCTCTAATCACCACACTGTCTACCCTTATGAACCACGGCCTATACCATGACTGTCCCATCTGCACTGTTTTCCCTTACACTCTCAATAACTCCACACTGTCCACCGCCATGCTATCATCTCTGCATAATGTGTCCTCAGTGCTGCAAGCAACAGTGCTAACCACTGAGCCACCGTGATGAATGTTTTGAGTGGAAGAACCCAGTTAGAGAGGTGCTCTCAGCAGGTCAACAGTGGCTAGTTTTTGCTCTTATTTTATTCCCACTAATCCACTGAATATTCCGCTTTTCTTTTTTTTTTTTAATGTGCCATATGATTTTAGAGTTTCTTTGTATTTATTGTACACGACATTGTAATTCTGATGGGCTTTTCCCAGGGGGTGCTGGTTACAGTATCCTCTGGGGCTGCTTTGCATTTTTACCCTGTGAGCCATACCTCATTGGTGATATATCAATAATTATAAATATTACCAAAGTGAGGGCTGCCAAAGGAGAATAATGTGGCATGCGGTAACCCCGCGTGCATCATCACTTCCTCAAGGGCCACATGTTGTAGACGGGACATCGCCCTTGCAGCATTGCAGGAATGGCGCTTGAGTGACAAGGGTAAGTACGGTAATGCTGATTTTTTTTTTTGCAACCTTTAACCCCAGTTTTTATGAAAAATTACAATCACTTTAAAAACTGAACTCATGTAAACTTTACTTGTACTACATTCAATCTTTACATTTTGAGAAGAAATCCACTTTGTAAAGAAACAGCCTGGTGATAGGTAAAAACTAAATGCTGCATTTTTGCATTTTAACTTCTTTTATGTGTTGTTGTTCTTGCCATTGTTTGCATCAGTTAGGTGTAATCATATACAATTGCTTCTGCAAGGTATGTGTCATCCGGCTTGTTTCCATGGGTCTCTCTCTGCTCAGTCTTCTTCAGAATTTTCCGATGCTGGTAATAATCATGAAGCACTTTATTGCCTGCAGTGTGAATCCTGCTGGGCTCAACACAAATTTCATACTGGCTCTATATTGATGTCCCAGTTATGAAAAGTTTTCTGGAGATCTGACTTAATATGATACTGTATTCAGTACACATAAGCAATATCTATCAGTATCATATCATCTGTAACATAAACTTGCAAAACCTTTTTTTATATTTCAGGCATCCATAACGATTAAAACAATTTATACATATTTGCTCCAATTTTCATTTTATCCAAAGCAATCAAAGCTTTGCAAATTGAATGATTTATTATATCTTGTATTTCCCAGACTTTATAGTGTGTGTTTAATCTGGGTACTTTAATCAAAGGCATGAAAGAAGACCCAATCATTAAGGCTACATTTACATGGCAGATCCTAGTGATGCTTTTTTTTTTTCTCGGACCGTAAATTGACCCATAGACTTTCTTTGATCCATACACGCATCAGTTTTAAAAATAGATCCATGTCTCTGATTTTTGAGACTCAGAGGGTGTCCTATTCTCATCTGTTTTGTGGATCAGACACCGCCATTAAAGTCTATGGGGGTCCATGTAAAGTGGATGACACGCAAAGACAGACTGTCTACTTCAGGGTCCCATCCGAGTTTCATTTATTATTAACTAATACATTACTAATATTCAATGGATAAATAAGTGCAGAAAGTCTACCTGCTTCAGTGGAAAGGAAAAAGGGATGATAAAAATAGGCAAACTTGACATAATTTCACACAAAACCCCAAAAATGGGCAGGACAGAAATTGTTGTCACCTTTCCAAAATTGTGGGAAAATATCTTTGTTTCCATCATGTGGTGCTCTTTCCAACTCACCTGTGGCAAGAAACCGGTGTGGGCGATATGAAAATCTGTCACGTCGGCGGCGGTGACCGCCGCCGTGCCTGCAGCGGCGGGGTCCGCCGCCGCCTGTACTCACCTGCCCCTATCTCGCCACGCTGTGCTGGTCTCCTCCCCACGCTCGTCCCCCCGGAGTGTGGTCCTCACGCGCAGGCGCCTTAGGCCGCGGGCGTGTGCAATGCAGGGTTCTTAACCCTGCAGCGCCCGCCCTAAGGTTCTGTCCTCCTATCAGGTCACAGCTTGGGGTATATCAGGCGTCTCCAACATGGTGGAGACGCCTGATTATCGTGTGCCTTGCCTGCGGTGCTCTGGCCAGGTTGCAGGAGTTCTTCCTGTAACTTCCTCCTATTCCTTGCCCTGTTTCAGTCCGGTGCTCGTTTGCTGTCCTGCACTCCGTGCTCTGCTCTGTAGTCCTTTCCTCCCTGTCTCCGTCCTGTACTCCGTATCTCCGTCCTGTACTCCAGTGCCCAGTCCTGTATTCCAGTGCCCAGTCCTGTACTCCGTGTCTCCGTCCTGTACTCCGTATCTCTGTCCTGTACTCCAGTGCCCAGTCCTGTACTCCAGTGCCCAGTCCTGTACTCCGTATCTCCGTCCTGTACTCCAGTGCCCAGTCCTGTACTCCAGTGCCCAGTCCTGTACTCTGTATCTCTGTCCTGTACTCCAGTGCCCAGTCCTGTACTCCAGTGCCCAGTCCTGTACTCCGTGTCTCGTCCCATACTTTGACCTGCACTTCTTACTCTGTTCTGCATTCTATCCTCAGTCCTGTACCTCTCACTCAGTCCTTTGAGCCGCCCCTCTTGGTTCTAGCAGTTGCTGCATCTGTCTTCCGAGGGTCTGCCCCTAACGGCCCCTGTATAGGGGTCGGCACCACCTGGCGCGCTCGCCCCCGGGAGCTCCAGCGCCGCGACCCAGAGGGTCCACTCTCGGACGTACCTTCCTGGCCATCACAAAATCACACCTGAAGCCAGATAAAAAGAGAAGTTGACTCAGTCTTTGCATTGTGTGCTGTGTGTGCTACACTAAGCATGGAGAACAGAAAGAGGAGAAGAGAACTGTCTGAGGGCTTGAGAACCAAAATTGTAAATTGAAAAATATCAACAATCTCAGGATTTCAAGTCCATTTGCAGAGATCTTGATGTTCCTTTGTCTACTGTGCGCAACATAATCAAGAAGTTTACAATCCATGGCACTGTAGCTAATCTCTGGATGTGGACGGCAGAGAAAAATTGATGAAAAGTTGCAACACAGGATAGTCCGATGGTGGAAAAGCAGTCCCAAACTTGTTCCAAAGAAATTCAAGCTGTCCTGAAGGCTCATAGTTCATATATGTCAGTGCACACTATCCGTCAACATTTGAATGAAAGGAGGAAACCCAGGAGGACCCCAGTTCTGACACATAGACATAAAAAAGCTAGACTGCAGTTTGCCAAAATGTACGTGAATACTCCAAAATCCTTCTGTGCACAGATAAGACCAAGATAGATATTTTTGGTAAAACACATGATTTTATGGTTTACCGGAAAAAAAAAAAAAAGAATGAGGCCTAGAAAAACATCATAGTACCTACAATTCTCTCAATTGCTCTCAATTCTAAATATTTTTCTATCTACTGGCTAACACGGTACAAAAATATATATATCTTTCCTGTATCACAGTACCTACAGTCAGATATGGTGAAGGTTCAAAGATGATTGGGGGTTGTTTTGCTGCCTCTGGGACTGGGTGTATGGCATCATGAAATCTGAAGATTACCAAAGGATTTTGGGTCGCAATGTAGTGCCCAGTGTCAGAAAGCTGGTTTTGCGACCTACTTCATGGGTCTTCCATCAGAACAATGGCCGCAAACATATTTCAAGAAGAACCCAGAAACAGATGCAAACAAAGGGCTGGAGAGTTCTGAAGTGGTCAGCAATGAGTCCAGATCTAAATCCCATTGAACACCCATGGAGAGATCTTAAAATTGCTGTTGGGAGAAGGCGCCTTCAAAGTTTGCAAAAGAAGAGTAGTCTAAAATTCTGGTTGAGAGGTGTAAGAAGCTCGTTGATGGTTATAGGAAGCGATTGATTGCAGTTATTTATTCTAAAGGTTGTTTAATCAAATATTAAGATGAAGGTGCCAACAATTTTGTCTGGACCACTTTTGGAGTTTTGTGTGAAATTATGTCCAATTTGCCTTTTTTTTTCCTGTTTTTTTTTTTTTAGTTGTTCCAATGCACACAAAGTAAGTAACCAGGTATATAACAAAACATGTGTGATTCCAATAATTTTCTGGGGAAAATACTTCATTTTCTTTCAAAGGTGGCTCTGTCGGCCATGACAGTATTGATACCAGGGACCCTACTACTCACAAGAACAGCTGATCTGTTCTATTTGTATGGGACTGAGGTAGAGGCTTCCACTTGGCCACCAATTTGATACTTTTTAGAGGGTACTCTCCAAAGTTTTAGCTTTAGATCTACTAAAATTTGCTGCATGCTGTTGTAGCAAACTAAAACAACCTGTCTCTCCCATTCTGCCTGTTCAAGCAGCACTTTGGATGTCAACAACAGCTGAAAAAGTGACAGACAAGCGATGGTCAAATGTAAAGTGTGTGATGAACTTATTTATTTAGCTCCAAATTCCCCAATGATCCATTGATTCTACCAAACACTGGTATCAAGGAGATGTCGTTGCCATCCTCTCTTATGACGATATTGGTATTCCCAAGACAGGATATAGTTGATAGTAAATATAAATGAGTGAGGATAGCAATAATGATTCAGAAATAAATGGTACATTTTCAGGTTTTTTTGTTTTTTTTTTAGATACGATCAATACTTTACCTTATTCATGATGTGTTAACGGTTCACAAGATATTAGGACAATTTATATTATTGTAAGCTTCCTAAAATATTCATTTGTGAGTTCTTTTGAAAGGCTGGTTAGACTGAGCCCTGAAAACTGCCATTCCCTACAAATTCCACCTATAAATCATATTTGCCAACGCTAACAGAACATTCAGCGCAGAACTTTGGTTCTCAACAGGAATCGGTCAGCAGGTTTTTGCTATTTAATCTGATATCAAGCAGCATAATAGAGCGGTAGAGGGCCTGATTCCAGTGATGTGTCATTTATTAGGCTGTTTGCTGCATTTTCAATACAATCAGTGTTTTATCAGAAGGAGATTATCAATGCAAGATTAAGGGTCCCGTTTCACATAGCGACGCACCAGCGATCTCGACAGTGATATGACCTGGTAAGGATCGCTGGTGCGTCGCTACATGGTCGCTAGTAAGCTGCCAAACAAGCAGATCTCTTCAGCGATGCAGCAACGATCCGGCGATCCGTATAACGACCTTGGCCATCGTTGGTACCTTGTCACACAGCAGCTATTCTGATGATTCCTGCCTGCGTCCCTGAGTTCTGCGTCGCCAACGAGGTCACCCGTTGGCGTCAAACACAGCGATGCATGCTGGCCAGCGGGACGCCGACGATGAAAAAATGTCACATACAAGAAAGTCAGGATAATCTGTGTAACCTCGCCCCCACCACTGATTGGCAGCTTACTGACAATGCACATTATACACTAGAAGCTGCCAATCAAGGGCGTGGATGGAGTTATACACAGTACAGCATGCTGAACACTGCTACAGCAGGGAAAACAGGGATTCTATCACAACTGCATCAAGCAGCCAGTAAGTGATACATCGCTGGAATCAGGGTCTCTGTCTCTACATTATGATTCTCTCAGATTACATAGCAAAAATCTGCTGATGTATTCCCTTTAAAGCAAGATTCCCATGTTCTGGTATATGCTATCACTTTAAGATCACTGGAAGACCTAACTGAGGGGCCCTAATCGATGACAATGAAGGCAATATAATGCTAGTTTAGTTCCCTCTTAAATAGAGTTACTTTTTTAAAGGGAATGTGTCATCAGGAGAGATGTTATTTCATTTAGTCTTTGATGTAAAACATAATTTTTTAAATGTTTTTACTGTATTGTTTTTTTATTTTTCATAGCACAATCCATATTAAAAAAGACAAGTCTTAAAAATTTCACCCTGGTCACCGGGCATAATATTAACCTCATACTTACTGTTTTCTTATGCAGCCACATGAACATAAATAGCAATAGACTGGCGCAGACCTCATTGGCTTATATAGAAGTATTTTCTGTGCATGCTTCGATCAGAGCAAAGGTCATTGTTAAACTATCAGAGGGCAGGTGAGGTGTGACCTCACATACAGTATGTGAATGGTGGATTCTGTGCTGTTTTACAAGATGTCATCTTTCATTCTAACCCTGTCTGCAATGAGGATAAGACTGCTGAAAAGTGATCGGCACAGAACAGAAAATATCATTATGGTATAAGACCTAGTGGTCAGTGTGAAAATATGTTTATAGATAGTGATATGGAAAACTGAAAAAAAAAATTGTTTAAAAAATACATTTTGCCCACATTGATCTGTTGACCCACCTAGACCAGGCACCTCTTCTTTCAGAGCCATTTCCCCCAGTACCCATCACCTAATGTCACTGTCTCATCTTTGACAATAGGTCATTTTTCTAATGATTACTTTTAAGCAATATTCCCTTCCACCAGGCTGTGCGGGAAGCTGTAGTTGACTCTACTCACTTGATTGGGGCTGCACATCCGTAAAAACAGTGATTGAGACACAGCCCTACACCAGCACCTAGTCCCATCATACCCAGGATCAGTGGGAGTCCTGGGCTCACCAATCATAAAGTAATGGTATACAGTATATCCAAGCAATATGTCAACACTTTGTAACATAGTGAAAAGCTGATTTATAGAACTATTCCTCAATAACAAATACTCAGCACCAGTAACATAAATGTGGCTGACCAAGTTGTTTAATCTTTTATTTTTGAGAAATGATAACTATTATACACAAACACCGTGATAAACTGCTGGGATACAGTTGTTACATCCAGAATATGGACTATTAAAGAAGCTATCCTCCTCCCATCAAAGTGTTCATCCTCTTTAAAATATTGCAGTCTTCATATTATATAACACTGTGTACTTACAATTGCTCTTTTTGCTTTTCTACCCAGCTAATTCTTCCCTTTTCTCTGCTCTATGTAGAAACAGGAAATCTCTTGTTCCTGCATGTATCTATCCCTTTTCAACTCCCAACCCAGCTTCTCCCACCTCCTCCCCCCAGGGATTTTTCTAGTGACTTATGACTCTTACTCTTAGGGAAAATTGACCTCCTGTTTCTACATAGAACTTAGAAGGATTTAGCTAGTCTGGTTCAATCCAGTGATGTCCTAAACCTAATGGAAAAGAGAAGAATTAGCTGGGTAGAAAGGCAAAATGAGCAATTGTAAGTGCACAGTGCTGTATAATATGATGATTGCACTATATTAAGAGGATAAAAACTTTGATGGGAAGAGGAGGAAGAGGGCTTCTTTTCACAAAGATACAAAGCACTCGTCTGAATGAGGCGCCATAATTTAATAGGAACATTTTGCAACAATGTATATTTTTAGTTAATCGCAAAGCGGTTATCCAGGACAAAAAAAAAATAAATTTCCTATGAGCCAAATAATTAACATGTAGGTAGCTGCTAACTACCTGCCTGTTCTATTCGGCGCCGGCTCAGAGCGGTCACTGACTGCTCCACATCAACAGAGCGGCTTCTTCTTCCAGGCTGCTCTGTTGACGGAGCATGACTGCTGACGACATTCTGATTGACAGCTGGCTTCCTGCAGTTAGGTAGTGGGAAGACAACTGTCAATCAGAGTGATGTCAGCAGTCACACCCCGTCGACAGAGCAGAAGAGAAGTTGCTCTGACAACGTGACATCGGTGGAAGCAGCGGAATTCTCGGCAGGAGCCGTTTATGACTGACAGAGATCTGCGATGGGCAAAACAGGCCGGTAGTCAGCAACAACAAAATGTACATAACCCCTTTAACTATCAGATATAATTCATTCACTTTAATTCTATCTCCTCCTCTAATTGTAGGTATTCATGGCGTCACCAGTTGCGAGAATTTAAGCGGGAATATCGAGTGGTGGCTCTCGATTTGCGAGGATACGGAGAAACAGACGCACCGTCCAGTAAAGATAATTACAAATTAGACTATATAATTGTGGATGTCAAAGAAATTTTGGACTCCTTAGGTAAGAAAATACAGAATGACACATATATAAAAAGTCTGCACAGCTTTCCGATTACAAAGACAGAGCAGATTCCTTTATGACCGGAGTTTACCATTGATTGATTACACCTTCCTCATAGGACCTGATTATCAGGACCATGCTGTTTGCCGTGTACAAATCCAGGTCTTCTACTTAAATGACTCAACTATTTCGCAATCTAATTCTGTAAGACGCCACAAAAGTAGAAGTTTTACTTTAAATGGAATTCACCCCTCGGAATGACCACATTGAGATGAGATATATTCTTAGACATCATTTCAGTTTAATAAAGTCAGTGACTTTTCAGAAGAAATGGTTTCTTGGAAGCAAACATACATCAATATGCTGAATTTTAACAGCTGGCAAACTCTGTTTTCCGTAATATCCTCCTTTGGAAGTCACTTGGCCATAATCCTGCGAATAGAAGTCATGATGGTTGATGTTCACATCATAACTGACCTGGGACGTTCTCCAGAGATTGCTCTCCGAGGTCACATATTGTAATAGATGGTACTCAGAGCTGAATAGGAAAGAATGACCCCTCAGCTTTACAATTGCTGCAGTGATTTGCACCTCACCATGTGCCAGGTTTCCGGGCTCCTTTTTATTGGTCATTAAACAAAAAAAAGAGAACCCGGGTCTGAGGTATATCGAAAACATGCACAAATTTTATTCAAAGAAACGTTAGACATACATGTTAAAGTATTAATAAGAAAGAAAGTTAATGAGCAGACACAAGAATATGTGTAATTATGAATCAGTGACGAGTAAACCCATATTAATAACGAGTAACAGATATATACTGAGAGGGGACAGGTAGGAAAAAAAGAGGAAACTTTAGTAATTACCCATCATAGTGTGCAGTGTGTGCCTGGAAACTCTATCCCCGACGTACGTTTCGGTGATTTTAGGGTCAAATGTCCCTGTATATGTATCCGGCTCACTCGATCACATGGTTAGCGTGAGCCAATCAGGATGGCGTGGCGGCGTGTGCGCATTATCCCCACGGCTGCTCATCCCGTCTGACGAGCCAGGTCACGTGGGGCGGCCGGCGCCTGGCCGTTACCACGCAACCCGACACGCCGTATATGACAGGAGGGGAGCCAGACCGGAGAGCGCGCGAACGCGCACACATCCCTGAAGTATAACGTCTAAGCTAAAAAGATTATCAATGTAGGAACTGCAGAAAAGGGTAAACACCAGGTTTAGCCCCTAACAGATTAAAAGTACATAGAGCATACAATAAAATATGTGTCCGACCAAGTACTGAGTGCATTTACTGAACATACATTTCAGTAGGCCAACATTTTGGATTTTAAAATCATTTTGTCAAGCTGGTGTTATCAAGTATTCTAATTTACTGAGATAATGACTTTGGGTTTTCATTGGCTGTAAGCCATAATCATCAGCATAACAGAAATAAACACATGAAATAGATTCCTCTGTTTATAATGACTCGATATAATATATGAGTTTCACTTTTTGTATTGAAGAACTGAAATAAATTAACTTTTTGATGATTTTCTAATTTTGTGAGATGCACCTCTATAGTAACTAAAAAGTAGTGAAAACTAAAGTTTCTTAAACCAGTCAAAAAATAATAAACACTAAAAATAATCTTATTATTGCCAAAAAAATCATTTCTATAAAAATAGAAAAAAAAAAATATTTAATACATTTAAATGCTGTATAGAAAAATAATCGAAATAACAAAAATGTTATCTTTAAAACTTTGCACCTCCCCAAAAAATGCAATAAAAAGGAATCAAAACATAATATGTTCCATAGAATTGTAACCTTGCAACTACAGCTCGCCACACAAAAAAATAAACCCTCACAAAGCTCCATCGACAGAAAAAGATCAAAAGTTATGGGTCTTGGAAAATGGAAACACAAACAAAACTTTTTTTTTTATACAAAGTTCAGAATTTTTTTAAGTCGTGAAAATATTAAAGTAAGTTTGGTATCACCATAATCGTACTGACCTGGAGAATCATGTTTCCAGGTAAATTTCACTGCACACTGAACGACGAAAAAAGGAAACCTTAAAAAATAATGGAGGAACTCCATTTTCTTCACTATTTATTTTTTTCACAATTTTCAATGCAATATATGATAAAGTGAATGACGTCATTCAAAACTACAACTTGTCCTGCAAAAAATAAGCCCTTATTACAGCTATGTTAACAAAAAATATATATATAAATTAGTGACTTGGAAAAAGGGGAGGAAAAAAATCAATCAACAAAAACTAAAATTGTATGTGTCATTAAGAGGTTGATAATTAAGATAATATTGATTTTTTTTATTTGTTTTTCGATAGGTTACACCAAATGTGTCCTTATAGGCCATGACTGGGGTGGGATGATTGCTTGGTTAATTGCTATATGCTATCCAGAGATGGTCACCAAACTTATAGTTTTGAGTTTTCCCCATCCAACTGTATTTACAGGTGAGTTGGACAAAATACAATGCAGTGTGTTTATCACATAGACCGTGCTACATAATTCTGTACTAGAATGCCCCCTTCTCTGTAACAAATGACTGTCATACACCCATGCACCCATCTTAATTTGTAAAAAAAAAATACACATGTATCAGCTTGTTTTAAATAATAAAATTATATCCCATTTATTTTTAGGTAAAGTGAATGGATGTACAGTGGCATGGAAAAGTTTGGGCACCCCGTGTCAAAATTACTGTTATTGTGAACAGTTAAGCAAGTTAAAGATGAAATGATCCGCCTGTTTTTTAGGCAAAAAAAAGTTATTTTTCAAATTTTAAAAATGACTAAAAGGAACTCGGTCTGATGCAAAATTTTGGGCACCTTTAGAAATTTGTGTGCTAAGGTAACTTTGAGCAAGATTTCACACCTTAATTAGCTTGTTAGGGTACCGTTACACGTAGCGATGCACCAGCGATCCCGACAACGATATGGATCGCTGGTGCATCGCTAAGTGGTCGCTAGTGAGCTGCCACACAGGCAGATCTCACCAGCGACATAGCAGCGGTCGGGGGTTGCTACTTACCTGTCAGACGAGGCGATCCTGGCGTCCTCCCGCACTGCTCCACGCCTCGCTCGTCAGCGCCACAGGAAGCGCAGCAGGAAGTGGCCGACGAGGAATGGTCCAGGGAGTTCTCGCACGACCAGCGATGAGCAGCGGGGGAGCGGTCGGAGGTAAGTATCACATGCAACGATATCGCTAGCAATATCGCTGCAACGTCACAAAATCGGTGACTTTACAGCAATATTGCTAGCGATATCGCAGTGTGTAACGGGGGCTTTAGTGTTATAACTTGTTCACTATGATCATTAGGAAAGGCCAGGTGATGCAAATTTCCCAGCTTTATAAAAACCCAGCCTTTTCTAACCTTGTGCCAAAAAAAACAGCAGCCATGGGTTGTTCTAAGCAGCTGCTTAGCACTATAAATGGTGAAGGGCTACAAAGCAGGAGAAGGCTATTGGAAGATAGAAAAGCGTTTTCAACTTGCCCTTTTCTTAGTTCGAAATGTATTAACGAAATTTAACAGGAACACTGGAGGTCAAGATAAGGTCTTGAAGACCAGGCAAAATTTCAGTGAGAGCTGATTGTATGATTGCTAGTGAGCCAAATTAGAACCCCAGCTTGACTGGAAAATACCTTCAGAAAGATTTAGCAGACTCTGCATTTGTGGTACATTGTTCTACTATTCAGAGACAAGCCTGATGCATTTTAGAAACAAATTATGTGGACCGATGAGGTTAAAATAGAACTCTTTGGCCACAATGATAAAAGGTATGTTTGGAGATAAAATGGGTACAGAAAATTAAGAAAAAGAACATCTCGCCAACCATTAAGCATGAGGGTGGATCAATCATGCTTCGGGGTTGTGTTGCAGCCAATGGCAAAGGGAACAATTCATGGGTAGAGGGAAGAATGGATTCAATGAAATTTCAACAAATTCTTAATGCAAACGTAACACTCTCTGTAAAAAAGCTGAAGTTGAAAAGAGCATGGCTTCTACAAATGGATAATGATCCTAAACACACGTTAAAATCCACAATAGACGACCTCAAATGGCGCAAGCTGAAGGTTTTACAATGGCCCTCACAGGCCCCTGATCTGAACATCATTGAAAATCTGTGGCTAGACCTCAAAATAACAGTGTATGCAAGAAGACGCAGGAATCTCACAGAACTGGAAGAATTTTCCAAGAAAGAATGAATGAAAATCCTTCAAACAAGAATGGAAAGACTTGGCTGGCCACAAAAAGTGTTTACAAGCTGTGATACTTTCAAAAGGAGGTGTTACTAGCTACTAATCATGCATGGTGCCCAAACTTTTACATCGGCCCATTTTCCATCTTGTAATTTTTAAAAGGTAAAAGATGAATATATATATATATATATATATATATATATATATATATACTGTATGTCATGATCCATGCTGGATCAGAACTGATAAAAAGCACAGGTAACCTTTTTTTTCTTAAGCTGTGCTTAAGTTTGGCTTTTGCCCCCAGTGGCCATTAGGATTATTGCACTGTGGTGTCATTTGTTCTAAGTTTACCCCCGGTGGTGGTGAGCGTCATTGCACTCTGGTTTCTTTAGTTAAGTGCACATGATTATAATGCAGGTGTGATTGCTCTGGCTGCTATAAAAGAGTCACAGGTGTTGCAATCAGTGTTGGTGATAGTGTTCATTTCAACCATCCTTGTTGGAGGAAGGAGCTGGAGAGCGTTCCCTGCAGCACTGTCTTAGCCCTGGTGTGGAAGGAGTTATAGAGGATTTCCTTGTAGCTCTGACAGAGCTTGGTGGCAGCGATTCAGGAGGAGAGCTGCATTCTGGTGGTGGACTCTGTTGCCAGGAGCAAGAGCAGCAGAGTAAAGCTAAGTGGTGTTTCCCTGTTTGTGTTTTTCCTTAGTGTGTATTAGTACAGCGGTGGGGCCAGTGCCTGCGCCACCCATCTCCCTAGCAAGGGATAGGTGTAGGGTGTGCTAGGGCGACAGGTTCCTGATCGACACCCGGTGCGGAACCGGCATAGGGAATGTTAGGAGCGTTAGGGACACTGACTCAGGGGAGTTCAGGAGGTCTCCACGTCCCCTTTCCCTATCGCAGGGCCCACCGTTGTAACTGTTTCCCCTTTCCCCGTGTCTTGTTGCTTTAGTTACCGGCCTGCGGGCCGTGTCACACATGACAGCTTCACGTGCCGCGTCTTGTTGCTTCAGTTACCGGCCTGCGGGTCGCGTCACACAGGACGGGTCATCGTGACATTGTCACCAACCTATAACTTTAACTTTTTTTTTTCTGCTGAGCCATGGACCCAGTTCTGACCTTTGCCCAAATGCTGAATACCCTTACTGAGGAGATTATGGAGCTGCGCGGTGATTTGGTGCAGCAACTGCAGCAGTTGGTGGGCTTTGGGGGCTTGTTTCAGAGACCGGCTTAGCCAGAACCCAAGATATCCCTCCCTGACAGATTTTCTGGAGGGAGAGATCAATTCTTGGTGTTTCAACAAGCCTGTAAATTGCATTTCAGGCTGCGCCCTCGTTCATCAGGGAGTGAAGAGCAACGGGTGGGAATCATTATGTCCCTTCTTAAAGGGGATCCCCAATCCTGGGCCTTCTCCCTACTGGACGATTCTCCATAATTAGAGTCCGTGGACGAGTTTTTTGCGGCTTTGGCGCTTGTGTATGGGGATCCTGATGGCGTCGCCCTGGTGGAATCCCGAATCCGTAGGTGTAGCCCGGGTTGCTGAGGAGTACTGCTCAGAGTTTAGGAGATGGGCCACTAACACTCAGTGGAATGACCCTGCACTTAGGAGTCAATTTGTGCAGGGTTTGTTACTCTGGTGCAGTACGCCGGCCCCAGGTCGCTGGAAGCCGCCATGTCCCTTGCCATCCGGGTGGATAGACGCCTTAGAGAAAGACGTATACAAAAAGTGCCCCCTGATGTCCTCGCTAGGGAGGAGGACCCACCAGCGCGGATGGAGGAACCCAGACAGCCCGGTGTTGTTGATACAAAAAAGGGGGTGTCTGCGGCTCGTCGTGGTGGGGGGTATGCTTTTCCTGTGGGAAACCTGGCCATTTTATGAGAGCCTGCCCAGTTCATGCCAAGTCTCCAGACGAACCTATGCAAGTAGGAGGAGCTAGTTTGTATTCGGAGCTACCTACGGTTCAGGGAGTGGTGTTGGCATGTTTGTACTGTGGGCAGACTGGTCATGTCCTGAAGGCTTGCCCATTGCGTGCCAAATTATCTGTACCATCTGAGAAGCCGCATTCCCCTGGTCGCTTGGAGGGAGGCAACCAGGGAGTATACATTTCCTCCATTTTGCCCTCCCAAGGTACCATGTCAGCAGAGGTCTTGGCTGGCGGGGTACCGGAGGTGATACCAGTGCTTGTGGACAGCGGAGCAGGAGTCAGTCTGGTGGATGCTCGTTTTGTCCAGACACATTGTCTGAGGTGTAGGATGCTAGCCCAACCTATAAGCGTCCAGGCCATAAACTCTGCTCCACTGAGTCAGGGGAGCTTGACCCAAGTCGTAGAGAATATCCATCTGCGTATAGGACATCATGAGGAGTCCTTGTCATGCTACGTCTTGGATGGAATGCCAGTACCTATTGTGTTAGGCCTCCCTTGGCTGAAAAGACGCAACCCGGTAATAGATTGGCAGGCGAGGCGAGTGGTCAGCTGGGGGCAGTCGTGTGAGGGCTGCTGCCTAGGAACTACTGTCTCTGCCATCTCTCTTCAATGGACCCCTTCCTCTCCGGTGAGAGCAGCAGATGTGCTGCAGGAGAGTAGGGGCAAGTCACAACCCTCGCTATTGGCCAACCCTGGGAGGTGCAGACCTCATGGTGGAAGGGGTTGGAGGGTGGTGTACCCCTTGGTGAAGTGCAGGGGTGTGAGTGTGGTGACACAGAGGGACGCCTCTGTTGTCAATCCCAGAAAGAGTTCTCCAAATGGTGACAAACGAACGAGTGGCAATAAACGTTCAGGTCTGGACCTGTGTGTGAACGAGCGTGTATGGGTGGCCACCAAAAAACATCCAGTGGAAGTGTGTTGTGGAGTGTTACCAGCTCATACCAAACATACACATACACAACCCGTTCCCCAGGTCAGCGCTTCGGAGATGTGTGTTGCCTCCAGAACATACGTTGCCAATACCAGCGGGCTCATTTCTCATCAACCTGACGTGCAGGTAGTTGCTGAGGTGAACTCTGGGTGTGGGCGTCCCTGCTGCTGGTGGTTCCCTAATGAGGAGCGGTCTTGAGGGTCCAGAGGCCCCTCATTAAGGGGAGGGTACTGTCATGATCCATGCTGGATCAGGACTGATAAAAAGCACAGGTAACCTTATTTTTTTCTTAAGCTGTGCTTAAGTTTGGTTTTTGCCCCTGGTGGCCATTAGGATTATTGCACTGTGGTGTCGTTTGTTCTAAGTTTGCCCCCGGTGGTGGTGAGTGTCATTGCACTCTGGTTTCTTTAGTTAAGTGCACATGATTATAATGCAGGTGTGATTGCTCTAGCTGCTATAAAAGAGTCACAGGTGTTGCAATCAGTGTTGGTGATAGTGTTCATTTCAACCATCCTTGGTGGAGGAAGGAGCGTTCCCTGCAGCACTGTCTTAGCCCTGGTGTGGAAGGAGTCATAGGGGATTTCCTTGTAGCTCTGACAGAGCTTGGTGGCAGCGATTCAGGAGGAGAGTTGCATTCTGGTGGTGGACTCTTTTGCCAGGGGCAAGAGCAACAGAGTAAAGCTAAGTGGTGTTTCCCTGTTTGTGTTTTTCCTTAGTGTGTATTAGTACAGCAGTGGGGCCAGTACCTGCGCCACCCAGCTCCCTAGCAAGGGATAGGTGTAGGGTGTGCTAGGGCGACAGGTTCCTGATCGGCGCCCGGTGCGGAACCGGCATAGGGAACGTTAGGAGCATTAGGGACACTGACTCAGGGGAGTGCAGGAGGACTCCACGTCCCCTTTCCCTATCGCAGGGCCCACCGTTGTAACTGTTTCCCCTTTCCCCGTGTCTTGTTGCTTCACACAGGACGGGTCATCGTGGCACTGTATATATATATATATATATATATATATATATATATGTACTGTATATATAATTTTTTTTTTTTGCTTAAAATACTAAGGAAATGTGTCATCTTTAACTTTAGGTCTTTTAGACATGATTTAATTTTCAATTTGTTTAACTGTTCACAATAACAGTAATTTTGACCAGGGATGCCCAAACTTTTACATGCCACTGTATATGCATAGTATTGTGACCAAAGACCACCAGTTCATTAAGCTTGGGTGAGAGGATTTTGACCGATTTGGGAAAGGGAAGTTCAAATAGACTTCACAATGAATGTCCGTCTTTTAACACTATGTGGATTTTATGTCACTACGTTGTTCTGTTTTATTCTTTATTGTTATTTTTTATTTTATTTCAGGTTGTATTACTGAATGGAGTGATAGAGCATAGGGATGACTATTAGACAAGGAAAATAAGACCTTGATTGTCATGATTTGGACAGTTGTCAAGGGCATTTCTATGTACAAATATGCATACAGCAGTAGCTCTCAGTCACTGATAGGACCGCCCACTGGACTGAAAATCCCAGAACATGCTGTGAGGTAGCGCTGTCATTCAAGCAGGAGATTCTCGCTTGGCAGCCAAATAATCACATCCGGCACGGGTTTTCCATAAAACAATCTCAGTCCGTGTGGTTTATTCAGGCATCATAAACCATAACCAGCAACATAAAGTTCAAATTCACAGCATAGCTTCCTTGACAGAGCTTCACTCTGTCCTCCCTGTGGTCACACAGGTTATGCAATGTTCCATACGCAGGCTCTTCAGCCTCATAGTTAACTCACCCGTCAGGCTTCTACCTCATGGCTGTTTCTCCATGTTGCAAACGGCTATTCCCTCCTCTGGGGACTCGCAGACACGTGCAGCCACTACACACAGGCACTTCAGGGAGGCAGACACATCTCCCAGCGAGACCTTCCAAATGGACCAACTGGGTCCGTGCATTCACCACATGTGACCTACCCTGGCCACCTTATATGGTCCGTAGCCACGTCCACTGGGTCACATGGCTATGACCTCATCACAGGTCCTTGAACCATTCACACACACTTTGGAATAGCATTCTTAAACACACCCCCTGGGTGGGTTTGTAGGTAACTGGGCCCGCATGTCTCCCCAGCTACCTGGAGACTTCTCCCTGACACATTGAAACAACACGTCAGCAGTATCACTGCTGATCAACACACACATAAGTCTCCATCTCAAGGCCACCCACCTTGAGATACATAATGGTCATTCAGGACTCTGCCATTCATCCTCTCTCCTAGGACATCCACACAGCACCCCCTAGTGGACACAGGGGTCACTACACCACAATGCAGATATTTAAATGATTAAAACCCAGGTTTTACTAAATATTTTCTCACTTAGCTATATATCAATCTACTCACCTCTCCCTGCTCTATAACACGGTGCCTGCAGATGGGACTGTATTTTCCGGCACCAATGCGGAGAGAGTGTCAGTCAGTAGCGGGGGAGCAGTCACAGCTGCCAATGAACCAACACCAGCGCGGCCCCCATGACTGAAACCGGGACGCTGTCAAGGAGAATAAAGTTCATTTTTTCTCCACAGTGTTTGCCTAAGTGTTTACGCCAGGCAGGTTAGTAACACTATTAACCTACAGATTAACCCCATATTTGCAGGTGAATAGCTTTTTTTCTGATGACAGGTTCCCTTTCAAGGGAACCATTAAGCGAATTTTTCCATATGAAAGAAGTGGTATGACTGTGTAGGTTGTTATGCAGTGACCCCTGTGACAGCTAGGGGGCACTGTATTGGACATGAATGCAGGCTTTCCTTCATTGTAATAGGGAAAATGGTGACCGGCAGGGTTGTAAATGGCCAATATGTATCACAAGGGTGGATGCCCTGTGATGGAAGCCGAATCATGTTATGATTAGCAGATCTACCGCTGATGGGTTTTTTGTTTTATATGGGGCGGATTCCAGGTGACGTGGTGCGATGGCTGGTACCAGTCACCTACAAACCCACCAAGGGGCGTGTGTCTGAACACCCAGTGTAAAGCCTGTGTGTGTATGTCTGGGTGTGTTGAAAGGACCTGCAATAAGGTCTTGAGCCATGTGATCCATACCTCACCTGTGGGTGTGGCTACAGACCATATAATGTGACCTGGGTGGGTCACATAGGGAGAGTGAATGGACCTGATTGGTTCATGTGGAAGGTCCTGGAAGGCCTATGTGTTGGAAGGTGTGCCTACTCCCTGAAGAGCACATGGAGGCTTTGGACCTGTTGGCCTGTGTGTTGGATGGTTCCAAGTGGTGACAGAAGTCCTGAACAGCACACAGAGAGGCCGTGTTTCCAGAGTCAGTGACGGCTCTGCATTGGGAAGCTACCGCCCGGCTGAGGATCTGGAACTGTTAGGCGACCTAGTGACCAAGGCGTTGTCTGGGACGATGCAGCAGCTTCAGCAGCTTCCCTGACAAACGTGAGTGATACTGACCGAGGTCAGAAAGAGACTGGGTTCAGACTATGGAGCTCCTAAGAGGTAACCCCGGACAGGGGGAAATAACTGTGTTGAGGCTATAGAGCCTGTTTACTGGACATGGCACAGCCTGTGTGGCCACAGGTCTGAGAGAGCGGAGCCCTAATATGAACTCTGACCTGTCTGATGTAAGTCTGTTGCGTTTTATGGTTTATGCTGTATAATAAATCACATAGACTGTTTAAACGGAAAGTGTTCCTGTGTGCCGTGAATCCGCTGCCAAGTGAGTGTTCCCCAACACAAACAGGAGGCACTACCTTACAAGGTGCTTGACCCATAATAAAAATGATGGCTTTTTTTTGTAAAGATCCAATGTGCCATTCATGAGAAATCTAGAAAAACATATAAATGCAAATCAGTATGGAAGTGCACTGGAGGTGTGTCAATGCACTTAGAAGCCCAAGTGCACTGACATGTCTCCAGTGCACTTCCAGCCTGATTTGCATATAAAGACTTTACGCTAGATTTCTCATGAGCGGCACATTGGATCTGTATAAAATAGGTATAATTTTTATTGGGGGACAAGCTCCTCCTACACAGTCATACCAATACTTCCATATGTGAAAATGTGCTGACAGGTTCCATTTAAAGACTTGTATATTACCTTTAAATGCTCATGACACTAATACTCCAACTACTTAATAAATGAATACAAATATACTTAAGAAGCAATGTAGAATTTGTAGGTTAGTGCATTGTTCTACCAGAGTCACACAGCTCTGTGATGGAGAAAACATACTGGTCATGAAGGGACCCGTCTGGTTAAAAGGGAATATAACCGATGCTACATCTCCTACAGCATCTCACCTGCCTACACTGCAGGCCTACACTGCCGGCATCGCGCAGGTCGCAAGGATTTATATTATTTTACCTACCATTAACATAATGCAATACGTACTTGGATTTCTTTGTTCTGGCACTATTTTTCTTAAGCATGCAGCATAAGAGCAGACACAATAGATGGATTTCCAATAGACTGTCTTCCCCTTGATATTAATGCTCATATTGTTGTGATCTTGTTGTGGATATATGTAGGAACCACTGCTGCTCTTGTGCTCAGGGAAATAAACCGATAAATAAGAAATGCATCTTCCGAGTCTCTGGGAACATGTCTGAGAATAAATGATATTTTCCTTAGGCAGTAGTAACTGTCTGAGACTTTCATGGCTTACAGTGTATTATTTATCAGACTGTCAGTAACACAGCATGACCGCATCACTTGTAATGTAATGTGCATCACTGTGAGATTATTACAAACGCACACAACACGCCGGAGTCTCTGCACGCCGGAATGGAACAATGGCTGCAGCTTTCCATCTCGCTTGTGTTAAACAATAGATGACAAGATATTCCATCTCCCCCGGCAGCTAGTAAGACACTGGACCAAACGCTCAATGCACTTGAGCCTCTTGTTATGTCTAAGCTTCAAATGTCATAGTCCTCAGCCAAGGACATCAGTACGTGCATGAAGGTTTGGAGCACAGGGAGGAACGTGTGCCCCACCACAAGCATACACAATTGATGCCTGTTATATAAAATAATTTATGCCGTCTATAAGGGATATTTCCAACAATGCAACTTATCACCTATCCACTTGCTGATCACAGGGGGTTCCCGATTGATCCTGCGAACAGGGCTCTGAAATACTGGGATGGAGTGACTGCACATTCATTTTCTGTAGAACTGCTATGGCTGAGCGTTGCACCAAGCCATCTCCAGCAGTCTCATAGTGAATGGAGTGGCAGTGTGCAGGTGTAAGGGTATGGACATGCTGACCGCGCTTCCCCCTTGAAGAAATGGGTTTGGATGTAATGTGTATAATGTCATGTGTATTGTGTCCTGCGTCTTTTGTAAATACTGTGTAATGTGATGTGATATGTTAATGATGTTGATAATGTGTGTAGATGACCACAGGGAAAGTTAAACGGAACCTGTCACCTGTTTTGGCTGCTATATGATGTGGCCACTGCCATACAGGGCTTATCTACAGCATTCTGTAATGCTGTAGATAAGCCCCCGATCTCACCTGCAAGATAAGAAAAATAAGTTTTATTATACTCACGGGGGGGCGGTCCAGTCCGATGGGTGCCACAGGGCCAGGGCCGGCATCTCCCATCTCCTTGCGCCGCCGCCCTCCAGGTTGATTCATAGCTCCCCAGCATTGCACTCCTGCGCAGGCATACTTATCTGCCCTGTTGAGGGCAGAGCAAAGTACTGCAGTGCACAGGCGCTGGGAAAGGTCAGAGAGACTTAGCGCCTGTGCACTGCAGGAATCTGCTCTGCCCTCAACAGGGCAGAGAAGTACGCCTGCGCAGGAGCATGATGCCAGGGAGCCATCTTATAGCGGCCAAAACAGCTGACATGTTCCCTTTAAGAGCTAATAGTTGGGACTAGCCCATAGTGGAAAGGATAGTGAACAGTAAAGTGACTGTTTCCTGCTAGGAAGCTAGATACGGTCTAGAGTGCTTTTTGGGAGGAATAAGTCCTAAGTGAACAGTGCTGCATTTGAGAGTGACCCTAAAGGAGAGGAGATGAAAGAGAAGGGATAGCGAGATCCTGAGCATAAGTGACAGAGAGACAGAGTGCCTTCTGGATACTGGTCCTAGGTGAGGATGCTTGGCCACGAGACCTTGTGCTTGTAATGCTGAAAGGTAACGGGCCTAAACAGGACTGAGCAACAGGGACTAGTGAAGGGTCCTGAGCGGGAAAGAGGACGTGGAACCACTGAACAAGTAAAGGAGACTTGTTGATCAGGACTGTAGCATTAAAGCTGGGTTGTGGTGAAGTAGGGAGAAACAGTGGACGTAGAAGCCCTGGAGTAAACTAGTAAGGAAGGATACTGTGTGGAAAATGCTTCATCCCTTGTATATAACTCTTATCAAGTTGCCATTCAGTATAGACTTTATTTTGAAATTGAACTGTGAAGCATTTTATCCTGGTAAATCAGAAACATCGGTTACATGCGGCCTGCACGGGCGTCGCACCCTCACAGCACAAGTCTTCACACCATTCAGGACCTCCACTTTCATATAACGTGCCGGGCATTGAAGACGAGTGTCTCTCGCACAGTTACCGCCCCACCTTACATGTGTAATAAAGACGGTGTTATTGGTTATTCTCCTTCATCTAACAATATAACAATACTCGTGTGGCCACTTGAGCAATCTAATGGAGCATTGGACGCCCTGTTCTCAGGATTAGTGGTATCAGCAGGTCATCACCTGCCTTGTGGCTAATGAATAACTTGATATTTGGGAACAACACTTTAGTACATAAATATACCTAGATAGACATAGCACTACTCATATTTTCTGGCTGGGATCATAACTCTATCAAACCAGTTCCCCCATCAGTATATATCAAAAACAATAACTGGATAGAATATTCCCCTATAAACATAACACCTACAGAGAGCAACAGCACGAGTAATAAAGAGATTAATTGGGATGAAGAACATCTCAAGTAATAAAGCTGAAAATTCTTCAGAAAGTGATATAACCGCTCAATGGTTTATAATGGGCACATTCCTGAGCGAGTGTGAACGAGCTGAGTGTGACCTGAGCGTAAGTGCGAACTGTGGTAAGTGTGTGACTTGAAATTCAGTGAAGAGGTATTTGGAAAACCTTTAACAAATACCTGTGTGAGTTGCTGAATTGTAAGTTGCTGAGTGCTTTCTACCTGTTCAATTTTTGCGGGGCTTTGGGGGCTTGTTTAACCTATATTTTCTCTCTTCAGGGTTAATCTCTTATTTTACTATCTGTGTTTTTAAGGGTAAACTATATTGCATTTAAATCTTGAGGTGTAACTATATTCACAAGGGGTTAATTAAGGGTGGGAGTTCATACAGTAATTAAGGGTTTATAAGGGGCAGCTGGTTGGGGCTCAACTCCTTTTGGAAGTGCATTGAGCGGCAAGGTGGTGTGCTCGTAAAAGGGGAAAAAAAAAAAAAAAACTCTTTTAAATCTTCTTCCTGAGCGAGTGTGAACGAGCTGAGTTTGACCTGAGCGTAAGTGCGAACTGTGGTAAGTGTGTGACTTGAAATTCAGTGACTTTAGATTCAGGGAGTTTCCAAGGGAGGTCTTACTGAATTGCTGTTATGTTAATACTTTTTTTTTTTTTTTTTTAATTTATTTTTGCTTATCTTATTGTCTGGTGCAATCCCCATTAGGATGTGCTCCACTATTGCCAATGCCATCCAGTGCACGTCTTGCCGCATGTATGAAATCCTTGAACAGCCGGTCGAGGGTGCATACTGCTGTGCGAGATGTGAGCACGTTGTGCATTTGGAAGCCCAGATACTGGATCTAAATGTGCAGCTGGCAACACTGAGATCCA
This sequence comes from Dendrobates tinctorius, assembly GCF_039654945.1. Lineage (NCBI taxonomy): Eukaryota > Metazoa > Chordata > Amphibia > Anura > Dendrobatidae > Dendrobates > Dendrobates tinctorius. The sequence goes on along the minus strand of NW_027361697.1, from coordinate 22,220,063 downwards.
TAGACAATATGGAAAGGAGTCTTCTGCTCACTGAGCAGACGCTCAATGGGATAGATGAGGGGGGATGCTAGGTTGGAGCTGCAGGACAATGAAGCAGCTAGCTGGGTGACAGTTAGAAGGCGGGGTAGAGGGAAGAGCACCAGGGAGGCTAGTCCTGATCTGGCACACCCCAATAAGTTTGCTAAGTTGGCAGATGAGGGGAGTGTTAGTGCAGGAGTAGCACTGCTGCAGCAAGGCATGTCCTCTGAAAGCCGGAGGAGTGTCTGCTCCAGTAAGGGGGGAAATAGGAGAGCAGGGCAGGCCAGACAGGTTCTGGTAGTGGGAGACTCAATTATTAGGGGAACAGATAGGGCAATCTGTCACAAAGACAGGGATCGTCGAACGGTGTGCTGCCTACCTGGCGCTCGAGTCCGACACATCGCTGATCGGGTTGACAGATTACTGGGAGGGGCTGGAGAGGATCCAGCGGTCATGGTGCACATTGGCACAAATGACAAAGTTAGAGGTAGGTGGAAGGTCCTTAAAGATGATTTCAGGGAATTAGGCTGTAAGCTTAAAGCAAGGACCTCCAAGGTGGTATTTTCGGAAATACTTCCTGTACCACGTGCCACGCCAGAGAGGCAACGGGAGATTAGGGAGGTTAATAAGTGGCTCAGGAATTGGTGTAGGAAGGAGGGGTTTGGGTTCCTGCAGAACTGGGCCGACTTCTCAGTTGGCTACAGGTTCTACGCTAGGGACGGGCTGCACCTCAATGGGGAGGGTGCCGCTGTGCTGGGGGAGAAAATGGCTAGAAGGTTGGAGGAGTGTTTAAACTAGGGACGGGGGGGGAGGGTATTCCTTTTATAGGAGGGGAAGACAGTGCAGATAGAGACCTGGGCACAAATAATGACATTGGGGGTGGAGGTGGCATGGGGGGTGGGGTTAGAACAGTTAATAATTTAAGGAAGAATAGAGGTACAGAGAGATACATAAAGTGCATGTATACTAATGCCAGAAGTCTCGCCAACAAAATGGAGGAATTGGAGTTAATGTTGTTGGAACATAATTATGACATGGTGGGGATATCTGAGACATGACTGGATGAGAGCCATGACTGGGCTGTTAATTTACAGGGCTATAGTCTGTTCAGAAATGACCGAACAAATAAGCAAGGGGGAGGCGTGTGTTTATATGTAAAATCATCCTTAAAACCCATCCTTCGTGATAATATATATGAATCTAATGAAAATGTAGAGTCCCTGTGGGTAGAGATAAGGGGAGGGGGGAAAAATAATAAATTACTGATAGGGGTTTGTTATAAATCTCCAAAAATAATGGAAGCTACAGAGAATATCCTCATAAAGCAAATAGATGAAGCAGCGACTCAAGGAGAAGTCATTATTATGGGGGACTTCAACTACCCTGAAATACATTGGGGAACCGAAACCTGCAGTTCCAGCAAGGGTAATAGGTTTCTGACAACAATGAGAGACAATTACCTTTCACAACTGGTTCAGGACCCAACAAGAGGGGGGGCACTGCTAGACCTAATATTAACCAACAGGCCAGACCGCATATCAAATGTAAGGGTTGAGGGTCACTTGGGTAATAGTGATCACAAATTAATAAGTTTTCATGTATCCCCCTTCACCCCCAAGGGTGGTTTGCACGTTCATGACCGGGCCAATTTTTACAATTCTGACCACGGTACCTTTATGAGGTCATAACTCTGGAACGCTTCCATTGATCCCGGTGATTCTGACATTGTTTTCTCGTGACATATTGTACTTCATGTTAGTGGTAAAATTTCATTCAAATAACTTGCGTTTATTTGTGAAAAAAATGGAAATTTGGCAAAAATTTTGAAAATTTCGCAATTTTCCAACTTTGAATTTTTATGCCCTTAAATCACAGAGATACGGCACACAAAAAACTTGATAAGTAACATTTCCCACATGTTTACTTTACATCAGCACAATTTTGGAACCAAAATTTTTTTTTGTTAGGAAGTTATAAGGGTTGAAAGTTGACCAGCGATTTCTCATTTTTACAACACCATTTTATTTTTAGGACCACATCACATTTGAAGCCACTTTGAGGGCTCTATATGATAGAAAATACCCAAAAGTGACACCATTCTAAAAACTGAACCCCTTAAGGTGCTCAAAACCACATTCAAGAAGTTTATTAACCCATTAGGTGCGTCACAGGAATTTTTTTGAATATTTAAAAAGAAATGAACATCTAACTTTTTTCACAAAAAAAATACTTCAGGTTCAATTTTTTTATTTTACCAAGGGTAACAGGAGAAATTGGACTGCAAAAGTTATTGTGCAATTTGTCCTGAGTACGCTGATACCTGATTTGTGGGGGGGAACGACTGTTTCGGCGCATGGCAGAGCTCAGAATGGAAGGAGCGCCGTTTGACTTTTTCAATGCAAAATTGGCTGGAATTCAGATCGGACGCCATGTCACGTTTGGAGAGTCCCTGATGTACCTAAACAGTGGAAACCCCCTACAAGTGACCCCATTTTGGAAACTAGACCCCCCCAAGGAACTTATCTAGATATGTGGTGAGAACTTTGAACCCACAAGGGCTTTACAGAAGTTTATAACGTACAGCGGTACAATTAAAAAATCATATTTTTTCCACAAAAATGATCTTTTCACCCCAATTTTTATTTTCCCAAGGGTAACAGGACCCTAAAAGTTATTGTGCAATTTGTCCTGAGTACGCTGATACCCCACATGTGGGGGTAAACCACTATTTGGGCGCATGGCAGAGCTCGGAAGGGAAGCAATGCCATTTGACGTTTTTGGCTGGAATTGAGATCGGACACCATGTCGCGTTTGGAAAACCCCTGATGTACCAAAACAGTGGAAATCCCCCACAAATGACACCATTTTGGAAACTAGACCCCCTAAGGAACTTATCTAGATGTGTGGTGAGAACTTTGAACCCCCATGGGCTTCACAGAAGTTTATAACATACAGCCATACAATTAAAAAATCATATTTTTTCCACAAAAATGATCTTTTCACCCTCAATTCTTATTTTTCCAAGGGTAACAGGACCCTAAAAGTTATTGTGCAATTTGTTCTGAGTACGCTGATACCCCACATGTGGGGGTAAACCACTATTTGGGCGCATGGCAGAGCTCGGAAGGGAAGCAGCGTCATTTGACGTTTTTGGCTGGAATTGAGATCGGACACCATGTCGCGTTTGGAAAACCCCTGATGTACCAAAACAGTGGAAATCCCCCACAAATGACACCATTTTGGAAACTAGACCCCCTAAGGAACTTATCTAGATGTGTGGTGAGAACTTTGAACCCCCATGGGCTTCACAGAAGTTTATAACATAAAGCCATACAATTAAAAAATCATATTTTTTCCACAAAAATGATCTTTTCACCCTCAATTCTTATTTTTCCAAGGGTAACAGGACCGTAAAAGTTATTGTGCAATTTGTTCTGAGTACGCTGATACCCCACATGTGGGGGTAAACCACTATTTGGGCGTATGGCAGAGCTCGGAAGGGAAGCAGCGCCATTTGACGTTTTTGGCTGGAATTGAGATCGGACACCATGTCGCGTTTGGAAAACTCCTGATGTACCAAAACAGTGGAAACCCCCCACAAATGACACCATTTTGGAAACTAGACCCCCTAAGGAACTTATCTAGATGTGTGGTGAGCACTTTGACCCCCCCAGTGCTTCACAGAAGTTTATAATGCCCGGGCGTGAAAATAAATAATTCGTATTTTTTCCACAAACATGATCTTTTAGTCACCATTTTTTTATTTTCCCAAGGGTACCAGGAGAAATTGGACCCCAAAAGTTGTTGTCCAATTTGTCCTGAGTATGATGATACCCCATATGTGGGTGAAAACTACTGTATGGGCACACGTCGGGGCTCGGAAGGGAAGTAGTGACGTTTTGGTATGCAGACTTTGATGGAATGGTCTGCGAGTGTGCCTTTGGAGAGCCCCTAATGTACCTAAACAGTGGAAACCCCCCACAAATGACCCCATTTTGAAAACTAGACCCACTAAGGAACTTATCTAGATGTGAGGTGAGCACTTTGAACCCCCAAGTGCTTCACAGAAGTTTATAACACTCGGACGTGAAAATAAAAAAATCATTTTTTTCCACAAAAATGATATTTTTGCCCCCAATTTTTTAATTTCCTAAGGGTAACAGGAGAAATTGGACCCCAAAAATTGTTTTGCAATTTGTCCTGAGTAGGCTGATACCCTACATGTGGGGGTAAAACACTGTTTGGGCGCATGGCAGAGCTTGGAAGGGAAGGAGCACCATTTGACTTTTTCAACTCAGAATTGGCTGGAATTGAGATCAGACGCCATGTTGCATTTGGAGAGCCCCTGATGTGCCCAAACAGTGGAAACCCCCAATTATAACTCCAACCCTAACCCCAACACACCCCTAACCCTAATCTGAGCCCTAGCCCTAGCCCTAGCCCTAGCCCTAACCCTAGCCCTAACCCTAGCCCTAACCCTAGCCCTAACCCTAGCCCTAACCCTAAGGCTGTGTGCACACGCTGCGGATTTTGCTGCGGTTCCGCAGCGGTTTTGGCTGCTGCGGACCCCAGTACCATGATTCCCTATGGGAATCAAAAACCGCAGTGCAGACGGTGCGGAATTTTCCGCGCGGATTATCTGCGGTTTTCAATCCGCAGAAAGAATTGACATGTCAATTCTTTCTGCGGATTCTCCTGCGGTTTGCCATCTCCTCTAATGAGGAGATGAAAAACCGCAGGACAAAACCGCAGAGCAATCTGCAGGTAAAACCGCAGGTCTTTTGACCTGCGGTTTCACCTGCGGATTTTACAAAATCCGCGCAGATGAATCCGCACCTAATCCGCAGCGTGTGCACACAGCCTTACCCTAACGGGAAAATGGAGATAAATACTTTTTTTTTAGTTTTATTATTTTTCCCTAACTAAGGGGGTGATAACGGGGGGTTTGACTTACTATTTATGGCGGTTTTTATGTTTGGCGGCTGTCACACACTAAAAGACGCTTTTTATTGTAAAATAGTTTTTGCATCACCACATTTTGAGAGCTATAATTTTTCCGTATTTTGACCCACTGAGTCATGTGAGGTCTTATTTTTTGCGGGACGAGTTGACGTTTTTATTGGTACCATTTTCGGGCACGTGACATTTTTTGATCGCTTTTTATTCCTATTTTTGGGACGCAGAATGAACAAAAACCAGCGTTTCATGAATTTCTTTTGGGGGGGTGCGTTTACACCGTTCCGCGTGCGGTAAAATTGATAAAGTGGTTTTATTCTTCTGGTCAGTACGGTTACAGCGATACCTCATTTAGGTCTTTTTTTATGTTTTTGTCGGTTTTATGCAATGAAAACTATTTTATATAAAAAATAATTATTTTTGCATCGCTTTATTCTGTGAGCTATAACTTTTTTATTTTTTCGCTGATGATGCTGTGTGGCAGCTCGTTTTTTGCGGGACAAGATGACGTTTTCAGCGGTACCATGGATATTTATATGCGTCTTTTTGATCGCGCGTTATTACACTTTTTGTTTGGCGGTGTGATAATAAATCATTATTTTTTGCTTCGTTTTTTATTTTTATTTTTTAAGGGGTTCGCTAAAAGGGTTAACTAATGGGACAGTTTTATAGGGCGGGTCATTACGGACACGGCAATACCTAATATGTGTACTTTTATTGTTTTTATTTTTATTATTTTCAAAAAATGAATTTATTGGGGAATATTTTTTTTTTTTACTAATTTATTTGGCGATTTTTTTAAATTTATTTTTACATTTTTTTTTAATTTTTTTTTTACTTTATTACATAGTCCCAGGTGGGACATCACTGTCCTGTGACAGATCGCTGATCTGTCACATCACAGATCACTGTGACAGATCAGCAATCTGTCACAGGCATTGAAGCAGACTTCCTCTTGCCTGCGCTTTGCAGGCACTGAGGAAGCCAGCTTCCTCAGGTCCCCGAAGGCCTCCGTCGCCATCTTGGATTCGGGGGCCTGGAGGATAGGAGCCCCCCGCAGCAGCGCTGCACATTGCGCTGCCATGGGGGGATTAGGGAAGCACGGAGGGAGCCCCCTCCCTGCCGATGCTTCCCTTTAACTCCCGGTACACCGCGATCATGTTTGATCGCGGTGTGCAAGGGGTTAATGTGTCGGGGGCGGTCCGTGACCGCCCCTGACACATAGTGCCGGGTGTCAGCTGTGATAATCAGCTGACACCCGGCCGCGATCAGCGGCGCTCACCACGTGGGCGCCGCTGATCGCGGTAGACGTACTATCCCGTCCACGGTCATACGGGCCCGGGTACCGTGGACGGGATAGTACGTCGGATGTCAGGAAGGGGTTAATAAGATGTGTAGTAGAGGGGTTACAAGGACACTAAACTTCAGGAAGGCAAATTTCCAACGGATGACAGATGATCTTGGTGCAATTAACTGGGACGATATCCTGAGACATAAAAATACACAAAGAAAATGGGAGACCTTTATTAGCATCCTGAATAGGACCTGTGCACAATATATACCGTATGGGAATAAACATGCGAGAAATAGGAGGAAACCACTATGGCTAAATAGAGCTGTAAGGGGCGCAATAAGAGATAAAAATAAAGCATTTAGAGAATTAAAGCAAGTAGGTAGTGATGAGGCATTAAATAAATACAGAAGATTAAATAAATTCTGTAAAAAGCAAATCAAGACGGCAAAGATTGAGACAGAGAGACTCATTGCCAGAGAAAGTAAAAATAATCCCAAAATATTCTTTAACTACATAAATAGTAAGAAGCTAAAAAATGATAGTGTTGGTCCCCTTAAAAATAGTCTGGGTGAAATAGTGGATGAGGCTGAGGAAAAAGCCAATATGCTAAATAACTTTTTTTCAACAGTATTTACACAAGAAAATCCCATGACGGATAACATGATCAGAGATAAAAATTCTCCATTAAATGTCACCTGCTTAACCCAGCAGGAAGGACGGCGGCGTCTACAAATCACTAAAATTGACAAATCCCCGGGCCCGGATGGGATACACCCCCGAGTACTGCAGGAATTAAGCACAGTCATAGATAGACCACTATTTTTAATCTTTAAAGATTCCATAATAACAGGGTCTGTACCACAGGACTGGCGTATAGCAAATGTGGTGCCAATATTCAAAAAGGGGACAAAAACTGAACTTGGAAATTATAGGCCAGTAAGTTTAACCTCAACTGTGGGTAAAATCCTGGAGGGTTTTCTAAGAGATACTATACTGGAGTATCTGGAGAAGAATAACCTTATGACCCAATATCAACATGGGTTTACAAGAGACCGTTCCTGTCAGACTAATCTGATAAGCTTTTATGAAGAGGTAAGTTCCGGACTGGACCAAGGGAATGCAGTGGACGTGGTGTACATGGACTTTTCAAAAGCTTTTGATACGGTGCCACACAAAAGGTTGATACATAAAATGAGAACAATGGGGATAGGGGATAATATGTGTAGGTGGGTTAAGAGCTGGCTCAGGGATAGGAAACAAAGGGTGGTTATTAATGGAGCACACTCGGACTGGGTCACGGTTAGCAGTGGGGTACCACAGGGGTCAGTTTTGGGCCTGCTTCTTTTTAACATATTTATTAATGACCTTGTAGGGGGCATAGAGAGTAGAATTTCAATATTTGCAGATGACACTAAACTCTGCAGGGTAATTAATACAGAGGAGGACAATTTTATATTACAGGAGGATTTATGTAAACTAGAAGCTTGGGCTGATAAATGGCAAATGAGCTTTAATGGGGATAAATGTAAGGTCATGCACTTGGGTAGAACGAACAAGTTGTATAATTATGTGCTTAATTGTAAAACACTGGGCAAAACAGTCACTGAAAAAGACCTGGGTGTATGGGTGGACGACAAACTCACATTTAGTGGCCAGAGTCAAGCAGCTGCTGCAAAGGCAAATAAAATAATGGGATGCATTAAAAGAGGCATAGATGCTCATGAGGAGAACATAATTTTACCTCTATATAAGTCACTAGTGTGACCACACTTAGAATACTGTGTACAGTTCTGGTCTCCGGTGTATAAGAAAGACATAGCTGAACTGGAGCGGGTGCAGAGAAGAGCGACCAAGGTTATTAGGGAACTAGGGGGTCTGCAATACCAAGACAGGTTATTACACTTGGGGTTATTTAGTTTGGAGAATCGAAGGCTTAGGGGTGATCTTATTACAATGTATAAATATATGTGGGGACAATACAAAGACCTTTCTAATGATCTTTTTACTCTTAGACCTGTGACGGGGACAAGGGGGCATCCTCTACGTCTGGAGGAAAGAAGGTTTAAGCATACTCACAGACGCGGATTCTTTACTGTAAGAGCAGTGAGTCTATGGAACTCTCTGCCATATGATGTTGTAATGAGTGATTCACTACTAAAATTTAAGAAGGGACTGGATGCCTTTCTTGAAAAGTATAATATTACAGGGTATATACACTAGTCTCCTTAATATTGCGTTGATCCAGGGAGCTAGTCTGATTGCCGTATGTGGAGTCGGGAAGGAATTTTTTTCCCCAATGTGAAGTTTACTGTTGCCACATGGGGTTTTTTTGCCTTCCTCTGGATCAACATGTTAGGGCAAGTTAGGATAGGATATGGGTTGAACTAGATGGACTTAAAGTCTCCCTTCAACCTTAATAACTATGTTACTATGTTACTATGTTACATGATTAGGGTCAAAAACAAGGAGTAACATTAACATGATCTTACATGAAAATAGGCTGATAAACATAACAAATTGATCAGAAAAAATAATTGTATTAAATTGCAATGTTTGTGCAAATAATTATATCTCACCGATGATCCTGTATAATGAATAAATGGCCCCAGTAATCAGGTGGTAAGAATAACCTTGATGTGCCTAAAGTAAATGACAGTGCCTCATAGCAGTAGTTACAGTAGTAATCGCTATGCCCACTGTCCTACCCTCTGGTGTAAGCAATGCACTTTATCTTAGGGACATGATGGTTATATCTACCACCTGATTACTTGACCCAAGAATTCCTTATATAGGATCATTGGTTTGATGGTTGTAGGGTGTACGGCTAAACACTAAGACAAGTCTGAAAGCAAGACCATTATCTGATTCAGCCAGTGGAGCCACTGTAATACTAGTCAGATTAATAACACTAATCTTTACGTTTATTACCAGTTTACCTGCTTCTTCAGGGGGTCTTCAGCTTTTTTCTTTACATAGTGTGTTGATGCAGTTGTGAAGCAGGAAGGCCTTCTGCAACTACTTTCAATACATAGGAAAAGGAAATCTGACTAGATTTTATAGCCCGTTCTCCTACTGTAAAGTGGATCACAGTTGCATGGGCTGCCCTTATGAAACATATTGTCTTACCTGTGACCGTGACATAGTATTTTGACCTTCAACAATTGTCTGTGATCACAACTTTTAATTTGTACATGATCCTATGAATATAACTTTTATGCTTGGTTTTTGTGAGTGCTGTCTTCAATTCTTGCCTATTCCCTGGACTATAGCTGACTCATCCCAATCTGTAAATGCTGTAACCCCCTGAAAAAATGCTCTCAGCTGCATGTCCAATGTATTCCACAGAAAAATTATATATATAGTTAGAGATGCCCTGGTTCCAGACAGGCTACAAACGTGCCCAGGATGCCGGGTGCAGAAGTGAAGACCTGCTGCCACGGAGAACCCCTTCAGTAGTATAAATCAAATTGCTGGTCTCTAGTTGTGGTGAACAAATATCACAACTATCCTACAGTACAGGAGCGCACAAAGATAGAAGAGGGCACCTCTGCAAGAACAATATACTGGGACTTTGCAGTCCATTAGCACAATTTAATCTACTTTGGAGGTGGTAGTTGCCCCCTTACCTCTTGGGCCTTTGTGCCGCCACACAGGTAGCACCAATTGTATGTCCACCCCTGCAACCAAACGCAAAAAAGTTATGAATGTGTGTAGGTTCATATTGTATATAGGGGGATACCTTTGTGGGGCTCATGTTGTACATAGGGGCAGTATGTGGTTCTTACTGTATATTGGGGTTGTAATGCAATAGTGTGTTGTAGTGCATCGTGGCAGTAACAAAGCCAAACACAGTTCATATAAAGAAAGTGTGGGCCTTTATTTTCAACCAAAAAGGTACAAACACTAAAGAAGCTAAAAACAACAAAGAATTGCCCGGCTAGGTGCTAACTAACAAACCATACCGCTGACTCAGGCTAGCAAGGATGTATGTGGACTTGGCTTTCCAGCAACTCGTCCTGCATTGTAACATTTCATCAATTTTTTTCTGCCATCCACATCCAGGTAGATTAGCTACAGTTCCATGGTGTGTGAATGTCTTGATTATGTTGTGCACCATGTACAAGGGAACATCAAGATCTCTGGAGATGGATTTGTAACCTCGAGACTGTTGATATTGTTCAATAATTTTGGTTCTCAAGTCCTCAGACAGTTCTCGTCTCCTCTTTCTGTTCTCCATGCTTAGTGTGGCACACAGATACGCAATGCAATGATTGAGTCAACTTCTCCCTTTTTTTGTTTCATATTGCCCACACCTGTTACTAGCCACAGGTGACTTTGAATTGGCATAATATGCTTGAAACAAAGTTGTTTACCCACAATTTTGGAAAGGTGCAAACAATTTTGTTCTGCCCATTTTCGGTGTTTTGTGTGAAATGATGCCCAATTTGCCTTTGTTTTCTCTTTTTGCTTGTGTTGCTCCAACACACACAAAGGAAATAAACGTGTATACCAAAACATGTGTACTTGCAATAATTTTCTGGGAGAAATGCTTCACTTTTTCTGGAACAATTCCAAGGGTGCCAACACTTTCGGCCCTGACTATAGGTTCAATGTGAGGGCGATATGTCCCCTCTCCAGAGATGTCTTTTGGATTTGCATTTTTTATCTATGACAAGATGCATCTAGTTTCTAGAATCTCATGCCATGTCTGCAATTCAGTATTTCTCACTTTATCCTTGGCATTCCTGATTTCTCAGAAGTGGCGGTAGGTGGTGGCAGACATACTTCATACTATTGTGATATTACGTTGTGCTATCATATTAAAACAAATCATTTTGTCTAATGTAATGTCCACGTTTCCTCACATTTTCTATATTGCATAAGAACTCGTTAGTAGAGGCGTAAAAAAATAATTCATGGGCATTTTTGTTTCAGAATACATTCTACGACACCCTTCACAATTGATTAAATCTGGTTACTACTTCTTTTTCCAAATGCCTTGGTTTCCTGAACTCATGTATACTGTAAATGATTACAAGGTGAGCTGACCTAGACTCTTACACTCTAGATGTCATTATAGATAACATTAAAAATGTAATTAATCATTATATTTACACAGGTGCCAAGAATAGTCGGCCTCTCCATATCCATTTATACAGCTCGCGGAATTGAAACATAATGTACTTTGGGCAAGACTTGGCCATTATGACAGCCCTTTTACATTATTTTTTTAATTTTTCTTAGTGAAGGATACTTATCATGTTATAAATGGTAAACCAAAGCATGAATCATATCTTTATGATGTGTATTGATCCATTGCAAACCTAAAGGAATAAGCTAGAATAAACAAAGATTATTTTTCTAATTAGTTTTACCTAGGATCCCCCAAATTATTTTACATTGCAAGTGATAGATTCTTGGCATTCACAAAGTTTGTTTCCAACTAAAATAATTAAAAAAATCAAGTTGATAAATATATATCCAGTGATTTTTTTTTTAGCAATATTTGATCTTACAACTCCCATAAGAGTTTTCATCCAGATTTCATAGGGAAATGAACATAAACTTTAGTAATGTAATAATATTTCCTTTGCTACATTATTGAGCATTGGGACGATTTTATAACTTGGTTATGCACATTTGAAATCTGATTGGCACTGAAAACAGGAAAGGTAAAAAATATGTTGGTATAAGTTTCACATCTAGGGCCACCATTAGAGATATTTGAGCCCCACTGAAAACAACTCCTATGAAACGAAGGGCACTGAGTTGGGAACAAAGATTGCTCCTTATTACTTATTAACTTTTATCTTATATGTGAAACCTTTTAGCGCTCATACAAGTCCCCTATTTGGGCCCCTGAAATCAGTATTCCTATAATGGCCCTGTTCATTCATATGTCAAATATTGTTCTTTTCTTTAAAAGTAGCATACACTCGTACTAGGTCACTCAACAGGAATAGTTCCATTGTTTTCAGTCACCCATTATTTAATATTATTCTAAACCCCCTTTCTGCATCTGAAATAAGATTCATTTTAATAATCACCCATTTTTCCCAAAGTTGTATTAAAGTGTTTGTCCACTACTGGATAAAATGGCTGTAATATAAAAAAAAACCCAAACATATACGGTACTTACCTCCCAGACCAGAGCCGCTCCTCTATTTTCTGTGCTTTGTCTTCCAACAGTCATGAGACATTGTTATGTCACGTGACCACTGCAGCCGATCAGATTGACATGATGTCATGTGAGTGTGGGGAGACAAAACGCCAACTTCGGAAGAGTGATTGCAGTCCAGGAGGTAAATATATTCCTTTTATTAATATTAATATCTTGTTCACTCAAGCTGTTAAGAAGCGTTTGTCCAGTAGTAGACCATCCCTTTAAAGGGTTTTTTTCACCATAGCTAACCTTTTTAATATTAGAATATAAGTTGATATGCATCCAGCGTGTAGGTGCATGTTCAAACTGGCCTCTAAACAGACAAAACCTAAGATAAAAGCAAAATGAGCAAATACCCTGCATTAAAAAAGTAGCAATAATGCATGAAAATAACATTGGGTACTTAGCATAATTTTGATCAAAAAACCATAAAAGCCATCTCCCCACATCAAGGTGACCCTATTCGGGACAGTCCTAACCTCTAGTATTATAGTATTAAAACCTTACCATATATCAAATGACGAAAATGTGAATATGGCCCGAATAGGACTGAAACCCCGAGTAATGGACATGGTGGGATGGCTTACTGCAGGGTATTTGCTCATTTTGTTTTTATCTAAGGTTTTGTCTCTTTAGTGGCCAGTATAAACATGTGTCTACACTTTGCATGCCTACCAATTTATATTCCAGGTCATCTCCCTTGGTATATGGCTTAATAGGGCTTAGAGAGTGAGGCTGTTGAGTTAATAGAACCACCGCAGAATATGTAGTATGGTGCAATATTAGGGTAACTCTTAAGACCTATACTACTAGTGATTGTTTTCACTTTTACATTTTTCTTTTAGGGACATGCTCCTCCTCCAGCACTTTGTGTATGCCCCCTCTGTTAAATAATGTTATTATGTGTTTCATCTGTTCTTATTATCTGGCCTACCATTAATGTAGTGAAAGTAAATTTACAATATAATCAGTGTATAAAGTGCACATTCAAAATCGATAATCCACATGTGAAAAAGAGCAGCGAGTATCAAGAGTGCACTAAATTTCTACACCACCATTATAAATCTGCATGGGTTGTGGCAACAAAATACTAATAAACTATAATTTATGATAATGTAAGCCCTCATTAGACGCAAAACACATATGATAAAGAAGACTGCAGATATTTTAGAAAAAAAAAAAATTTTGTTACAAGAATACACTTAATGCTGTTTTGGCTTCAATTACCTAGACCAACGATCGATCCTAAATATGATGAACTGCTGTTGTTCTTGTAGATGGGGTTACTCAATGAGGTCACTGGTTCCTAGTGACTTGATAGTCTACATTCTCATGAATACTGATTGAGCCTACACAATGGTTGCCTCCACTGTATGTAGGTGAGAGATGCACTTTAAAAAGTGAGCGAACATATGTATAGACGTTACACATTACCGTGTTCCCATGTACGATTTGATATTGCGTTTGTATTTTTTTTTCATCTTTTATAGATTCTTAAAGATTTGTTTACTAGCGAGTCAACTGGAATCAGAAGGCACAACTCCAGGTTCACAATGGAGGACATGGAAGCATATCTTTATGTATTTTCGCAACCGGGAGCCCTTAGTGGCCCTTTAAACCATTATCGTAATATATTTAGGTGAGTGCTTTTAACAATTTATAATGTGCATGTTGTTGTTACTCAACATGTTTAAAACCATAGCTAGACCAATTTTACTTGACTGTAACATGACCATATCCGCCATTCTAGTGAAGTATAGTTTTGAAAGAAGCCTCCCAGAATAGAATGGTCGCCGAAGGAAGCAAGCAACCCAGTTCCCAGCTTTTGTTTTTAAACACTGGGAAAATTTGCTGGGATTGTGCCTATTTTTAAGAGCATTCACAGGGGCAGGAAAAAAAGTAGGTGGTATTTTCTAAATGGCCTGTTGCTAGATTATTCAAATAGTTAAAGAGGTTCTCCAAGAATGTAATAAAATTGCCCCCGTTACACAATTCAAACAGCAGCCCTCACTAGTCTTATGTCAGGATGGGATGTAAACACACTAAATCTAGACCTGTGTCTAAACTGACAGTGGAGCTGTGTTGAAAGCACACATACCTCCGTGTGCCGAGGAGAAGGGCTGTGACATCAGAAGATTAAATCTTGTTCATGACTAGGATGGGCTGCTATTTGAACTACATGACATGACAGCGACATGTACATTAAGTGGTAGCACTGTCCTGCTGAGAACAGCGGGTCTGGCTGGCTTTCATGTAATGTCTATGATGACCTCTAGTCACTGAACACCAACACACACAAGTTCCGGACACTGGCCTGCATCAGTTCTCTGTGTACATTAGAGGAAATAAAAATTCGCTAAAGAAAATCCCTGAGCAAATGGAGGTGATTATTTAAAATTGTTTGAAAACTGTATTCTGTTCAGGCGTCTGAATATTGAGATTTAGAATAATAGGGCTTTTTGTCTGGATTAAAGGGGATTTCTGGGTTATTAAATAATTGTGACTTTAAAGGAAACCTGTCGGGTCATCTATCTGTCCCCAGTCGATACTACAACAGATTTATTTTATTCTAATAAGGAGTCATGTGCTTACTAATGCTGCAGTGTTTCAAGAATCTGCAGCATTGCATATGTAAATAAAGAATAATTAGTCCAATGGGACATTTCTTCCCTCTAAGTTATCTTGGCTTGGATCTTCTAATTATGCCCTCTTGGGTATGATTAATAACCTGCATAAAATGCTTGGCATGGCTGCACCGATATACAGGCTGCCAATCAGACCCAATATGGTGGGTCATAAATAGAAGATCCAAGGCAGGACTAATCAGGGTGAAAATATACTCCGCTGGACTAGTCCTGCTTCATTTGCACAAACGGCACTGCAGAATAAAATTACTTTCTTCAAAACACTGCACCATTAGTAAGCACATAAAATACCTTATAGCATAAAAAATTGCACTCATATCACAACAGTATTGGCTGGGAACAGTTCAACTGGTTCCTTTAATTACACCTAAACAAGGAAATGTGTAAGGAAAATAAATAAGAGTGGAAAAAAAAAAAAAATACATTTATTGCAAAAAAAAACCCATAAAAAAATCATAATGTATAGTAGTTAAAACACGTGGGTACTCCATAAAAACTTGAAAATAGGTGATACCTTGTTCTCAATGGAAAACCCCTCTTAAAGGGACTCTGTCAGAACAGAATGACTGTTCAAACCAAGCACAGGTGCTCGGTGTATCATGGTGGGGCCAGAGTGCACCGTTCCACCTGCTTGTTTTCCTTCTAGCTGCTCACTTCTCTGGCTCTATCAAGCCAGAGCTGTTGATCAAAGAGGATGGTGTGGGGTCAAGATAGAGGGAAAACAAGCAAGTGGGAAGATGCACTTAAATATTTGGCCACACCATGATGCACTGAGTGGTACTAGGTTGGAACAGTCATTCTGTGAGTCCCTTTAAGTATCCACACTTAGCAGTGATGAGGCAGGGACCCAGCAAAGTTTAAAACAAAAAGCCTCTTTAATGTTCAACTCACAGCAAAACACAGCACACGATATCCTCCGGATTACAGTCGGGAACCATATCCTCCAGTCTGCAGCCAATAAACAAGCAAGTCCACCTCCGTGACCTGTCCGCCGTGTACGCTTTAGGTGCCAGGCCTTCCAGCTCCGCTTGCCTGTGTTGCCTCACACAGGAGGAGCTCTGCAAAGCCTTCTGCTCTGCACGCTTTCTAGACCAAACTAACACTGACCCTCCCTGACATACCCAAACCCTTTACTGCAGTGCTTTTCACCTGAAATCTGTGGCCATGGGCCATATGGAAAACCCGAGCCGGGAATGAAACGGACTGCACCACTACCATCCTGTAGTCCATTTCAAAACATGAAAACCCAGAGCAGGTTTTCCCTAAATCTGCCTTGGACAACTAGCATGTCCAAGACCTATACTTACTTTTTATTCTGCATTGCAATCACAGCTACGCCTGTGACTGCAATACACTCCCATGGCCTCAATATGCCTCTGTGCGCATCCTGGGGGGGAACACACAGTGACCCCTACATGTGACACCGGTCACTGCCTCACACATATTTAATCATGTTAAACGTTTCAATTATGAATATTAATAAAAGATTGATACAAAAATAATTAATTTTCTATTCCTTCCTTATAGCTGCCTACCATTAAAACATCACCAGGTGACCATGCCAACTCTGCTCCTATGGGGAGAACACGATGCGTTTGTTGAAGTGGAGATGGCGGAACTAACAAGAGTGTATGTGAAGAATTACTTTCAGTTATCAGTATTGTCACAAGGCAGCCATTGGCTTCAGCAAGATCAGGCAGAATTGGTGAACACCTTGATATGGACTTTTCTACATGAAGACAGATTTCGAATAAAAGACTGATTTTGGCGCTATTATTTAGATGTATAGAAAGGTCTACTCTTACATTTAAACACTTTACTGCTAGGAAATAAAGGGGAAAAAATCACCTAGCGGGAAGATGGTCTATTTATTAAATAAGAAAACAACAGAAATTATCTAACAAAGGGCCATATTTAGCTTGTCTCGGTGAACATGGTCACTGTACTGTGTCTACTGTAATGTCACTGTGTATTATAAGCAGAGCGGATTGTCCCGTAAGCTGTGTCAATTGTCAATGCCAGTCTGATTTGTAGTGTTATATTTTGCACATATACATGCCTTAACATCTCTCAGTTTACACAGTACTAAAAACAAAAGTCATGGAAGTCTCGGATTTATTGCGTTATTTGAAATTGTTGTGTGGTGCCTTGTAAAACTTTTTAAAAATGTAAATACAGGGGTGCCATTGGCCGACCGGTCATATGGGTATAATTTACTTTTTATTTTTTTACTACATTTTGTAACATCACTAAAATGTTGTCACTACACAGAATGGCGTGTCCTGATCCTGTGACTCTTTGTACTGGAATCTGTTATGGTGGTTCTGTGCGTTTCTGCTGTTTTGTTGTTGTCGATTATAAGGACGTGAAAAATGAAATGTTTTACCTCACCTTAATAACTAGCACAATGTAAAAATATACAGTAATACTGTCCATTCAGTCTTTGGCTTGGTTACTTGTAATGAACACAATATATTAGTATTGCAACATAATGTAACAAAAAAAAACAATGAACTTGCGTAAGGGCAATTTATCAGCTTGATCCACTACCCCAAACTGTTAATATGGATGTTGCTCTCTGAAAAATAGTGTCATCCATATTTTTACGTATGCAATCTGTTTCTTCCTGACCAACCCACCCCTCCAAAAAAGGTGTTTAAAATCAAATAAAAATGAGGCTGGAGTGCTTTGGGCGTGCCAAAGCACTTCCCAAGGATCTACCTTCTAACTCTATTTCGACATTGTTTTGGTTGACTGACAGCTCGCTAGCTTCATTATAAAGGGTGAATCGGGGAATAAGAGGTGGGCCGCAATTGAGCAGAAGGCAGGGGCTTGGGAAATGCTTTGACACTCCCAAAGCACTTAAACCTTATTTGCTTATGAATTAAAATAGGGGTTCAGTCAGAGAGCAACAGATTGCATCACTAAATTTATAGATGACATTATCTTTCAGAGAGTGACATGACCATAGAAACAGCTTGGGGAAGTGGATCATGCTGACAGGTTCCCTTTAAGAGTAAATCATTGATAAGATTTTTCTTCTATTAAAGGGAATGTCGAACGTTAAACATTTATTTTCTTAGCCATGGGTAGTCATAAAATGGCAAACAGATGCATATTCTCACCTCCTTTCACCACCATTGATCCAGCAAAAGCAACTCTGGTGGTCGGGGCCAGTCCCAGAAGTAATGACTGCACCATTCAGTTATCATGGGACTGCTCAAGCCTGTGATTGACTGCAGCTGTGAGTAGACTGGAACAGGTCACCGTCGGATGGTTCTCTCATAACGCACTGTTCCATTCTAGTGTCCACTGCAGCCAGTCACAGGCTTCATCGGTCCTGTGACATCCAGACAATAGTCATCTCTTCCAACCTCCGGAGTGGCCCCGCTGGATCCATGAGAGTGTTGAGACGGAGACTATATCTCCATTGGTTATTTTATGAGAACCCATGACTATATAAAAAAAAAAATAATAAATGCTGGACTACAACGGCATATTCCAACATCAATTTAATGATATATAACTGATTAAGGCTTCATGTATCCAATCGATCCTGAATACAGTGTTTATACATTTTAATAAAGCTATGCATTAAACACTGGAACAATACTGTACCGAGTACATGGACGAAACACGAGATGAGAATTTGGGGATTTATCTTTTCTATTCTAATCTCTTGAGGATTTCCATTCTTTATCGGCCTTAAACAGTTTTTGTCATATGTCAAAACATGTCAGATCACACAAAATAAAATCCTGGGCCGTCCGGCCACCAATTAGGAATAATTGCACCGCTTGCTATCAGGCTCAACGCCTGCTGCCCAGCACCTCAATACTCACAGTGACCATACCGATCATGACAAAAGCATCCGCAGGCTAAGAGCCCTTTGTGAACCATACACACTTTATTAAAGAAGCTGTCTCAGCTCATTATACGCCCTAGAAACAGACTGTAAGGGTTAGGAGCCCATCCCTCCTTCCCCACTGCAGTGCACAGACCCTATTACCAGCTTTCACATTACACCCAATGTCGAGAAATTACACTTTCTGATAAACTTACTCTCACATGTCACTTTATGTTATTAACTAGACTCTTCAGTAGCAGAACTTCTACAATATTTATAAAGAATTATATGTTCCATTTCAAAACATTTTCCCTTGAAGCACCAACATAATAATGAAAAAAAATATATATTTACTTCTATAGCATCAACATATTCCACAGCACTTTACAGTTGCGAAGTAATTAAAACTACAAGATAGAAAAAATTAGTATATTCCTTTGCTCATCAAAGTGTACACTCTAAACAGAACAGAAGAGTGATAGATTAGGTATATGCCGCTCATTTAATCCAGAGGACCTGCATATAGTAGAGTGGAGACATCTGTGGCCAAGTTGTGCATCATATAATTGCAAAAGGTTTGAAGCAAATTTAAGGGCTCATTCACACATCAGTTTTCACAAACATCACCCGTGCCTATGATAATCTATGAGGCTGCTTACATATCTGTAATTTTTTGCGGCCCAATAGACCATGCAAAATCGAGGAGAGATGTCTGATGTTGACCCAAGTGTTGGATCAAACTCGGCAATTAAAGTCTATGGGAACATGGACAAAACAGAATTCATCATCTTTCCCCCATCTCACTCTACCCCTCCACCAGACCTATTCATCAATGTCAACGGCTGCTCTCTTTCCCCAGTCCCGTACGCTCGGTGCCTTGGGGTGATCCTCGACTCTGCGCTCTCTTTCAAACCACATATCAAGCCTTAACCTCCTCCTGCCGCCTCAAACTCAAAAATATTTCCCGGATCCGCTCATTCCTCAACCATGAAACCACAAACACACTAGTGCATGCTCTTATCATCTCCCGCCTCGACTACTGCAACCTCCTACTCGCTGGCCTCCCCTCTAGCACTCTGGCTCCACTCCAGTCCATCCTACACTCTGCTCCCCGACTAATCCACCTGTCTCCCCGCTATTCCCCAGCCTCCCCCCTATGCCAGGCCCTTCACTGGCTTCCTGTCGCCCAGAGGCTCCAATTCAAAACCCTAACCATGACATACAAAGCCATCCACAACCTGTCTCCTCCATACATCTGTGACATGGTCTCTAGATACCTACCCGCACGCAACCTTCGATCATCTCAAGATCTCCTTCTCTACTCCCCCCTTATCTCTTCTTCCCACAACCGCATACAAGACTTCTCCCGTGCTTCCCCCATACTCTGGAACTCCCTGCCGCAACACATCAGACTCTCACCATCAAAGGAAACCTTCAAGAAGAACCTGAAGACCCACCTGTTCCGACAAGCCTACAGCCTGCAATGATCCTCGGTCTACTGAACCACAGCATGACCTACTCTACCCTCTCCTACTGTATCCTCACCCATCCCGGTAGACTGTGAGCCCTCGCGGGCAGGGTCCCCTCTCCTTATGTACTTGTGTGTCCCTTGTCTTACACATGTTTACTATACTTGTCTATATTTCCCCTTTTCACATGTAAAGCGTCATGGAATAAATGGCGCTATATAAATGCATAATAATAATAATAATATGGGTCCGTGAAAAAAATTAGACAGCACTCGGACGTTTTTATGGACTGAAAGGAGAATGTAGAGAAATAATTTTTTCTCATCAAAGAAAATCTGATGAAACTCTGATGACATTTTGATCAAATACACTATTGAAATTCAGATCAATTTTCTTTTCTGAGAAAATCAGTCACATGTACATGAGACCTAGTAGTGAAGGAAATTTGACAGAATTGGTGCAGCACAAGAGAAGTTTGGTACATGGGCTCACAGTGTGCAAGAAAGGAGGATAAAAATGGTAGGTCACCAGTTAAGCATTCGGTTGCAGAGATACGGGCTCTTTTATTTAGTGCTAATTTTTATGGTCTTTAGCAAGGAGGCGTTACTTGCAGTATTCACTGGACGGCATGTCTTTAGGCTGCTCTGCATTATTATTCTATGAGCCACACCCTATTGGTAAAGACCATAGAAACTAGCAATTAATAATGTCCATATCTCTGCAACCGTCTGATGGGTTTTTAAAAAGCAAAAAGCTAAATACTCAGGGGGACAGCTGGAAAGAAAGATGAGCAAAAACTGGTCACTTTTGACCTGGTGACAGCTCCACTCTAATATGTGCTCTTAGTGCACATTTTGGCTTTTGAGTCGAAAAAATGCAGTGAAGGAGGATGAACCAAGAGAAAACTCTAATTCGTTTTGGCTTCCTACTCCGCCTTGCTTGTGATATCACCCTAACTCTGCTCAGTGGCTGCCTTCTCTTCTTACTTCGGTCTCATGCTGCCGTATCCCATGTTACTTACTTGTGCTGCTCCTTTTCTCCTGTCACCGTGTCCTGGTTATTTTCTCCATTCTCAGTATTGTTAAATTTAATATACAGGATGTGCCATGCATATGGATACACCTAAATAAAATGGGAATGGTTGGTGATATATTCTTTCTGGCACATTAGTATATTGGAGAGAGAAAACTTTTCAAGATGAGTGGTGGCCATTTTGAAGTTGGCCATTTTGGATCCAACTTTATTTTTTCCAATGGGAAGAGTGTTATGCCGCGCTCACCAGGAGGCGGGGCTTCGGCCCCGACGTCACTCCCTCCGGTACGGCGGTCCCTCAGGGGTCCCCGTCGGGTGCGCACGCGCAGCTCTCGTCCCTGGGTCTCCTCCTCCATGTCACGTTTGCGCTTGCGCGCTCCTGTCAGTGCTGTATAGGGCTCGGTCCTCTCTATGGTATTGGAGGACCTGACCCGGAACCACTAATGGTCATGTGCTTTCTGGCTAGGTCCTGACCCGGAACCAGTAGTAGTCATGTGCTATATCAGACGACCTCCCCCTAGGGGAGGTGCCTGATTATTGTTGTGCTTCCTGGCTGGGTCAGCTGTGTCCCAGCCTGGCTGTGCGCTGTTCTCAGGTCCTCTGCTCTGTCTGCTATTCTGTGGTGCTCCTAGCACTTGCTCTGAACCCTTGTTGCTTCATGCTCAGTTGTGCCTCCTGGCACATCCTCTCGTATCCTGTCCCTTGTTTCTTGCTCCGCCGTGCCTCCTGGCATTCACTCTATTCCTGTGTTCTGTTACTTGCTACACGCCTTATGTGCCCACGTGTACCCGTCTAGCTCTACCCTGTACTCAGCGCACTCCCGTGTACTCTCCTGTGTTCCCTAGTATCCTGCACCCTCCAGTCACACAGTCTCGTATCTCCTGTGAGCCGGCCGCCTGGTGCCAGCAGTCGTGGTATCGTATCCCCTGGGGCTTGCTCCTGACACTCCCTGTATAGGGGGTGGTCCTCACTAGGCTAGCTCGCCCTGGGAGGGTTGGTGCCGCGACCCAGAGGGTCCACTCCAGGAGTCGCTAACACTCTCTAACAGTATAATCAGGCCATGGACCCCGCTGGTACTGCGGCTTCCGTCCAAAAGGAGCTGACGTTCCTCCGGGAAAACCAGATTAGGATTATGGCATTTCTCAAGTCCATGGAGTCCGGTTTATCTGCCTCTCAGTCCTCTGAGCCTGGGAATGCTGCCCAGTTGGCTAGTCTCCAGCAGGAACTTGCGCAGGAACTTGCGCAGCAACGCGACTCCCAGGCTCAGATTCTCAACTATATAGCGTCGGTAGATAATCGGCTCGTTTCCATACAATCTGCCCAGGCCATGCTTCCACACTCGCTTCCGCGCCTATGTAAGCCACCCCGGTATAGTGGTGACCCTGTGTTGTGTCGCGGATTCCTGAACCAGTGTCGTTTGCATTCGGAGTTTTTGCCGCAGCATTACCCCACCGATCGTGCTAAAATAGCATTTATTGTTTCTCACTTAGAGGGTAAGGCGCTTGCGTGGGTGAATCCCCTTTGGGAGAGTGATGACCCGCTCGTCGCTCAGCTTTCCATCTTTTTGGACACTTTCCGTAAGGTGTTCGACGAGCCGGGTCGCCTTGCTTCCACCACCGAGTCCCTCTTTAATCTTCGTCAAGGTTCTCTATCGGTTGGACAATACGCGATATGTTTTCGCACTTTGTCCTCTGAGCTAGGTTGGAATAATGATGCCCTCGTAGGGGCCTTTTGGCGTGGTCTGTCCGGTCGGATCAAAGACGAACTGGCGGGCCGAGATACACCTACCAATTTGGAGGATCTTATCTCTCTCGCGACTCGCATTGATTTGCGCTTCCAGGAGCGCACCCGCGAGTCAGCCAGAGAGAGATGGTCCTCTCGCCTCTCTTCGTCCACTCGCAGTTTTTCTCATCCGTTACCCGAGTTATCTGCGGCAGATCCGGTACCTGAGCCAATGCAGGTGGATCGCCTCCAGATAGCTCAACGGCGTCGTGTGAAAAGGCAGGCACAAGGACTCTGTTTCTATTGTGGGGATGCCTCCCACTTTCTACGCTCATGTCCCAAGAGACCGGGGAAGTCTCTCCGCCTGGGACTGTTAAGTGAGGTGTCCTCAAGTGTATGTGATTCCTCTCTACCCCTGACCGTGCCTGTCTCCCTGAATTTTGGTTTCGAGACTTTTACTGTGAAAGCTATTGTGGACTCTGGCGCAGTGGGTAACTTTATTAGTCTCGAGGCAGTTAAGAAGTTTCGCATCCCTGTCAGATCCCTGGAGTCTCCTAGGTCAGTAGTTCCGGTCGATTATAAGCCCTTGCAGGACACCGTTAACCAGGTCACTGAGGAAGTTGAGCTGCTGATTGGCACATGTCATCGGGAGCGGATCTCCTTCTACGTATTGCCGACTTCGCCTCATACTCTTCTTCTTGGTCTTCCTTGGTTACGTATTCATGGGCCGACCCTGGACTGGCAATCTGGTGATATACTCCGTTGGGGACAGTCCTGTCAAAAGAGTTGCCTGCTGTTCATTCATCCGAAGAACCCTGCTTGCTCGTCTTCGACGGCTATAGGTCTGCCGTCCACCATCCCGTCTGTGACTTGTGACATTGTCGAGAAGGAGGCTGAGAGTCAGTCTCCACATCCGGCAAGCATCCCGTCTGTGACTTGTGACATTGTCGAGAAGGAGGCTGAGAGTCAGTCTCCACATCCGTCAAGCATCCCGTCTGTGACTTGGGACATTGTCGAGAAGGAGGCTGAGAGTCAGTCTCCACATCCGTCAAGCAACCCGTCTGTGACTTGTGACATTGTCAAGAAGGAGGCTGAGAGTCAGTCTCCACATCCTTCAAGCAACCGGTCTGTGACTTGTGACATTATCAACAGGGGGGCTGAGAGTCAGTCTCCACCTCCGGCAAGTGACCGTCCCAAGGTAATTACCGTGGCTTCTGTCAAGTTGACGCCCCAGCGTCCAGGGGAGACCTTTGTGTCTAAAGGTAACCGTAAAGGTGTGTTATCCTGGGGACATTCTTCTCCGGCTGCCGGACATGTTGGTGCCAAGAGGACACTCTCCCGTTTATCCCACGATTACTGGTGGCCGTCTATTGCTCAGGACGTCAAAGACTTCGTGGCTGCTTGCCCATCGTGTGCCAAGAAGAGACTTCCCAAGCAACCATCCTCCGACAGCTCGCCTCCTAAGGATGAATTGACTTCCAATGACTGCACCACCGCTTCGGCCTCCAAGCATGTCAGTGTGCCTCTGCCGGTTCGACCTGTCTCGGGGATACCGGCCTCCGACTCTCTGTCCGTGGAGTTCTCCAGGGTATGGCAGGAGACCAAATTTTCTCGTATTGAGACTCTGGATCTCATTGGTCCTCATGCAGTTAGGAAGTGTCTGGATCCCGCTCCTAGTGTCAAGGTGCTATTTTCCAGTTCTAGAGAGAGGGGGATTAAAGGAGGGGGTACTGTTATGCCGCGCTCACCAGGAGGCGGGGCTTCGGCCCCGACGTCACTCCCTCCGGTACGGCGGTCCCTCAGGGGTCCCCGTCGGGTGCGCACGCGCAGCTCTCGTCCCTGGGTCTCCTCCTCCATGTCACGTTTGCGCTTGCGCGCTCCTGTCAGTGCTGTATAGGGCTCGGTCCTCTCTATGGTATTGGAGGACCTGACCCGGAACCACTAGTGGTCATGTGCTTTCTGGCTAGGTCCTGACCCGGAACCAGTAGTAATCATGTGCTATATCAGACGACCTCCCCCTAGGGGAGGTGCCTGATTATTGTTGTGCTTCCTGGCTGGGTCAGCTGTGTCCCAGCCTGGCTGTGCGCTGTTCTCAGGTCCTCCGCTCTGTCTGCTATTCTGTGGTGCTCCTAGCACTTGCTCTGAACCCTTGTTGCTTCATGCTCAGTTGTGCCTCCTGGCACATCCTCTCGTATCCTGTCCCTTGTTTCTTGCTCCGCCGTGCCTCCTGGCATTCACTCTATTCCTGTGTTCTGTTACTTGCTACACGCCTTATGTGCCCACGTGTACCCGTCTAGCTCTACCCTGTACTCAGCGCACTCCCGTGTACTCTCCTGTGTTCCCTAGTATCCTGCACCCTCCAGTCACACAGTCTCGTATCTCCTGTGAGCCGGCCGCCTGGTGCCAGCAGTCGTGGTATCGTATCCCCTGGGGCTTGCTCCTGACACTCCCTGTATAGGGGGTGGTCCTCACTAGGCTAGCTCGCCCTGGGAGGGTTGGTGCCGCGACCCAGAGGGTCCACTCCAGGAGTCGCTAACACTCTAACAAAGAGGGTCATGTGACACATCAAAATTATTTAATATGCAAATTGCCTATTCATAGAGAGAAAGAGGACTTGAACTCTATAGCGCCACCTGTTGGTAGTAGAGATCCTACAAGTCACAATCGATCCTTTAACGAGTCTTGTAATATGACTTAGGATAAAACCCAAATCAGGACCTCAATTTGCAGACACGGTGTTTCGGGCTATTGGCGCTCGTCAGTGCAAAGTATCAGAACTGATTTGGCTAGGCGAGAGGCTCTGGACTGAGGTCTAAGGGGTAAGGTTTCTCCTTGTGGAGAGTGGCAAACCAGCTCTGGCTTGTCAAGGTAAGGAGGCTTAAAAGGTCGATTGTGACTTGTAGGATCGCTACTACCAACAGGTGGTGCTATAGAGTTCAAGTCCTCTTTCTCTCTCTGAAGAGACAATTTGCATATTAAATTTCTCAGAGGAGAATTGCACGGCGAATAAGATTCCTTACCTTGACAAGCCAGAGCTGGCATGTCACTCTCCACAAGAAGAAACCTTACCCCTTAGACCTCAAAATTATTTAGAATTTCACAAGAAAAACAATGGTGTGCTTGGTTTCAACGTAACTTTAAAAAAGTTTGCCTCATCACTGAACATAATGTTCTGTGTACACTGAGGGTTCTGTTCCAATTTTTGTTTTGCCCATTCTGCAAATTCAGTTACTTTCTTTTGCTTTGCTTCTGTGCAGGTGTTCTCAATTCATTGTCTGTTCTATCACATCTTAGGGAGACTATTTACACACTCCTGGCACATGCAGTCTTTGCTGGCTATATTTCAATTTAGATGGATGTTTGAAGTCCCAGCTCCTCAGTCAAGGACTATTATTATTTTGCTGAGGTTTTTTCTATTGCTTCTGCGGATTGGCTGAGTGTTCAGCTTCCCAGCACTCTTACTATTTTGTTACATTTAGGGTCTGGGGGTTTCCACGTATACCAAAGGTCTTTTTGGTTTCTTTCTTTTTCTTCCATCCTTCTTGTATGACTCGTCCTAAGCCCTGTATTTAACCCTCTGTCTGTGTGCACTATATCATGTTGTTGTTGTTTTGTGTTACACCCTGTGTTTAGTTGAGGGTGCAGTTAAAGGCACTCTGTAATGGTCAACATGTGACTGGACACACCGCCTCCAGCAGGGCGAATTTATATGACACACGCGACCCTGGATACACCGCCTCCAGTAGGGCGAATTTAAATAAGACGTGCAGCCGGATACACCGCCTCCAGCAGGCGAATTTCAGAAATACACGTGAAACCGGATACACCGCCTCCAGCAGGGCGAGTTTAAATAAGGGGAAACACCAGGGAAACAATTACAATGGTGGGCCCTGCGATAGGGAATGGGGATGTGGAGACCTCCTGCACTCCCCTGAGTCAGTGTCTCTACACTCCTACCGATCCCTAGGCCGGTTCCGCACCGGGCGCCGATCTGGATACCTTTAAACCCTAGCTCGCCCTGCACCTACCCCTTTCTAGTGAAATGGCCGGTGCAGAGGCTAATCCCACCACTGCACTGAAACACACATAAAGGAAAGACACAAACAGGGAAACACCACTTAGCTTTGCTCTGTTGCTCTTGCTCCCAGCAACAGAGTGTTAAGAGTCAGATTTCTGCCATGACTATGCAGGAATCTAGACCCTCACATTCTGCAGTCTCCTGCTCTTTGTCCACTGCAGAAGAGATTGCAGAGGAGATTGCTTTGCAGCAACTCTCTCCAGAGGCTAAGTCCTTCATTCCGTTCTCTGAGCATGCTCCTGGGACGATCTCCCATTGGAGTTCAGGAGTCAGGTGCTCAGGTCCTGCTCCTGATTCCATTGGTTCTGCTCAGGGTTCTGGAGACTTCCGGAAGGTCCCGTTCGCTATAAAAAGTGCGCATGGCTGTTCCGCCATGCGCTAGTATAGTCTTACTTTCTGCTGTGTGTTTGTTGATGGATGCACGATCTGGTGAATGACTCATTGGAAACCCCTACCCTCTGATAATACGCATGTGTGAGGGAATGTCCTTTAGCCAGTAATTGCGCCAGTGCCAGAACGCCTTGCTCCACAGCAACACCTGCTAGCGCCTGCGTTGTTAGCGGTGCCTCTCTGCGACGCCTCTCTGCGGCATCTTCTTCGCCGCGCTGCAGTTGCAGCCTATTAGTGCGTCCGCGGTTGCGACGCTTCGCACACAAGTACTACGGTAGGTCCTTCGGAGATAGTGCCTGTATATTTAATTACTCCAGTGACCAACTATCGTGTGTGTGCCGCTGAGTCTCTGTGCTGCTAACAGGCTCAGCGTTACTTTATTCATTATTGGTTATAGCAGCTCTGTGCCTACAACAGAGACTGCTTGTTGCACCTGGGTGATATTGAACCCTGTGCACATTTCTGCCATAGGGCTCTGCTACCCTCTAGCAGCGGTTCTACACCTACCGCATGGTGGACCCCGAGTGGCGAAGGCACTTTATTTATATTTTTTATTTAGTGCCTTCTGCCACTCCTAACACAGAGTCCACTACCAGAATGCAGCCTTCCTCCTGAATAGCTGCCACCAAGCTCTGTCAGAGCTGCAAGGAAATCCCCTCTGACTCCTTCCACACCAGGACTCTGACAGTGCTGCAAGGAACTCTCTCTAGCTCCTTTCTCCACCAAGGATGGTTGGAAATGAACACTATCACCAACACCAGTGAGAGCACATGACACACCTTTATAGATAAGCCAGAGGAATCACACCTGTTAGTGATTCCCGTGTAATAACGCTAACCACCACTGGGGGCAAACTAGAACAAAAAACACCACTGTGTAATAATCCTAATGGCCACCGGGGGGCAAAACCAAACCTAAGCACACAGCTTAAGGAAAAAAAGGTTATATGTGCTTTTAACTGTCATCATCCAACCTGGATCATGACACACTCGGGGTCAGCTGACTTTGAGTTGGGGCGGCATTGCATCATTTTAGGGTGTCAACCTCCACAGTCAGACAGGGACAAATTGCAGATACCATTGAATATAATGGTGGAACAGGTAGCCGTTGACTCCCTCTTCCGCCATTCAACCTGGTTGACTAACTCTCAGTAAAACAAACATGATTACACCACTAGATTTTGCCTCCTGCACTGAACTTCAGTCCACACACTGCACAGATTGGAGCGGTATATTAGGGAAACTGGGTTAGGTGAGTAATTTTTTTTATCAGGAAACTGTAGGGGCCATCATCATCATCATAGTTTGTGGGTTTTTTTTGGGAATATTATACTTGTGTAAGGACATCATACTACGTGTGGAGAGGGGGCATCATACTATGTGTTGGGGCAGTGGGGGTATCATACTGTGTTGAGGGAGGGTGTTTTAGGTACATCTATACCTATTATACATATATTTACAATATATAATAGGAGCAGTATGATGATTTACTGCTTTTGATAAACATTTAAAAAAGTAAATTCTATGGGTTTGATTAGATGCTATTGGTAAGAATACATGTTACAATAAGGCTTATCATAACATAATAATAAAAATAATAATCTTTATTTATATAGCACAAACATATTCCGCAGCGCTTTACAGTTTAACAGTTTCAAAACACAAGTCATATGTAACAACGTTAACAATACAATAATTAAAGCAAAATAAGACGACCCTGCTCGTGAGAGCTAACAATCTACAATGAGGTGAGGGAGATACAGAGTACAGGTGTGTATTTACAATTGTATATTTACAATGAAGGTCCAGCCATCTTGAGGGAGTGAAGGATGGATGGAGATAGTGAATGGGCTACTCATGCACACAAAGTCATACACATAGAATGACTTTGATTAGTGAACGTGATAAGCCACTCTGAACAAATGTGCTTTGAGGGAGCGCCTAAAACTATGCAAATTGTGGTTAGTCCTAATTTCTTGGGGTAGAGCATTCCAGAGGATAGGAGCAGCACGGGAGAAGTCTTGGAGTCGGGAGTGGGAGGTACGGATTAGTGCAGAGGTTAGTCGAAAGTCGTTTGCAGAGCGCAGCGATCGGCTAGGCCGATAACATGATAACATGAATTAGTAACAGCAGCTAGTCAGCATACTTTCTGCTGCTCAATATTAAGTGTTAAAAATTAATTTAAAATAGTAATTAAGAAAATTAAGATTGTCCCTCTACAACAGTCATGGTTTCTCATGTAAATAACAAAAGACTGACTGGCACATCCATAGTGTAAATAGTTTCATACCAGGAGCAGCTATCTCCATATACAATATACAAAAAAAGTTGCACTCTATCGTGCTAAAACATGTCAATGTGAAATATATGAAATATGAATAGCATCAACCAATGTCTTTTGTTATTTGTATGTTAGCTTACTGACCGAGCACTCCGCCCTTCACCATGTGGTGATTTTAATTACAGCAGGTTCCTACCTACCCATAAAGGCAAGCTTCACTGAGAGCGGTGTCCACATTCACCCAGGAATTCAGACTTCAGCCTACGAGAGGTATTCACATGGATAGGGATCCATCAGCTACTTGAGACCACGTTGAAGTTGGTTGACAGGCAGGCATGATTAGGCCAATTTATGTGCAAAGCGTCTCATTTTTTCCTAATATTAAATAATATTAAAAAGCCATATTGATATTCATATTTCATATATTTCACATTGACATGCTTTAGAGGTCAACCTTTTTTTGTATACGGTCTCTCATGTGGCCCCTGCTTTAGTCCATTGGGTGTGTGTATGTTTTTGGGGAAAAAAATAAAAGACCTCTTTTTCTAATCCTGGAAATTAGTTTTGTCCTTCTGGGCTACATGATATGTGCTGTGTCACAATCCATTTTTGGATCTGTGTCAGAGTCTGGACTCTCTTATATAAACCTTTTTCCTTTCTGGCCCTCGGGGGTTAATATGGGTTTTTGCCCCCATGGCCGCTGGTGTTACTACAAGTTTGGTGAGTCTGCTGCTGGGTTTTCCCCCCCGGTGGCCGCTGGTGTTACTACATGTTTAATCAGTCAGCAGGTGTGACCACTCCCTCCTTCCTATAAAGGGTCATCAGGTGCTGCACTCACTGTTGGTAATACTGGTCATTTGCTAACCAACCTTGGTGAAGACTGGACCTACCTGGTGGAGAGGGGGTTCAGCTTATTTGGAGCAATGGTGATGCTGCTGGATGCTCATCAGGTGCCTTACTCTGATGCTTGGAGCATTGGCAGCAGATAAAGCTAAGTTTTGGTTTTTAGTTGCTTTAACCCTGTGGTGTCTGTTTTGTCTTTGCTTTTGTTTTATTGGTGCAGTACACTTTTTTTCCCTGTCTCACATCCTGGGGAGGGGGTTGGTAATAATGTCACAGGTCGGAGACTTGGGCCTCACTACCATCAAGTGTACCCCCAAGTTAAGGAAAGTCAGGGCACCTCCTTAGCCTGAGGTGCAGTTCAGGGGCCCAGGTTCCACATCTCCTGTTTTCCCACTACTGCCCTGTGACATTATTACCAACCCCGTCCCCATGTTGCTTCTATATTAGAATGTGGCTCACAGCTGTCTTTCAAGGTAAGAAAGGTTGGCGAACACTGAGGAGGAAAGGAGGAAGAAAGGTTGGAGAACATTGAGGAAGAAAGGTTGGAGAACACAGGATGAAAGAAGGAGAAAGAAAGGTTGTAGAACACTGGGAAGATAAGAACCTACCAGGTACAGTTGCGGCCAAAAGTATTGACACCCCTGAAATTCTGTCAGATAATACTCAGTTTCTTCCTGAAAATGATTGCAAACACAAATTCTTTGGTATTATTATCTTCATTTAATTTGTCTTAAATGAAGAAACACAAAAGAGAATAAAGCAAAAAGCAAAATATTGATCATTTCACACAAAACGCCAAAAATGGGCCAGACAAAAGTATTGACACCCTCAGCCTAATACTTGGTTGCACAACCTTTATCCAAAATAACTGTGACCAACCGCTTCCGATAACCATCAATGAGTTTCTTACAATGCTCTGCTGGAATTTTAGACCATTCTTCTTTGGCAAACTGCTCCAGGTCCCTGATATTTGAAGGGTGCCTTCTCCAAACTGCCATTTTTAGATCTCTCCACAGGTGTTCTATGGGATTCAGGTCTGGACTCATTGTTGGCCACCTTAGAAGTCTCCAGTGCTTTCTCTCAAACCATTTTCTAGTGCTTTTTGAAGTGTGTTTTGGGTCATTGTCCTGCTGGAAGACCCATTACCTCTGAGGGAGACCCAGCTTTCTCACACTGGGCCCTACATTATGCTGCAAAATTTGTTGGTAGTCTTCAGACTTCATATGCCATGCACACGGTCAAGCAGTCCAGTGCCAGAGGCAGTAAAGCAACCCCAAAACATCAGGGAACCTCCGCCATGTTTGACTGTAGGGACTGTGTTCTTTTCTTTGAATGCCTCTTTTTTTCTCCTGTAAACTCTATGTTGATGCCTTTGCCCAAAAAGCTCTACTTTTGTCTCATCTGACCAGAGAACATTCTTCCAAAACGTTTTAGGCTTTTTCAGGTAAGTTTTGGCAAACTGCAGCCTGGCTTTTTTATGTCTCGGGGTAAGAAGTGGGGTCTTCCTGGGTCTCCTACCATACAGTCCCTTTTCATTCAGACGCCGACGGATAGTACGGGTTGACACTGTTGTACCCTCGGACTGCAGGGCAGCTTGAACTTGTTTGGATGTTAGTTGAGGTTCTATATCCAACATCCGCACAATCTTGCGTTGAAATCTCTTGTCAATTTTTCTTTTCCGTCCACATCTTGGGAGGTTAGCCACAGTGCCATGGGCTTTAACCTTCTTGATGACACTGCGCACGGTAGACACAGGAACATTCAGGTCTTTGGAGATGGACTTGTAGCCTTGAGATTGCTCATGCTTCCTCACAATTTGGTTTCTCAAGTCCTCAGACAGTTCTGTGGTCATCTTTCTTTTCTCCATGCTCAATGTGGTACACACAAGGACACAGGACAGAGGTTGAGTCAACTTTAATCCAAGTCAACTGGCTGCAAGTGTGATTTAGTTATTGCCAACACCTGTTAGGTGCCACAGGTAAGTTACAGGTGCTGTTAATTACACAAGTTAGAGAAGCATCACATGATTTTTCGAACAGTGCCAATACTTTTGTCCACCCTCTTTTTTATGTTTGGTGTGGAATTATATCCAATTTGGCTTTAGGACAATTCTTTTTGTATTTTTTCATTTAAGACAAATTAAATGAAGATAATAATACCAAAGAATTTGTGTTTGCAATCATTTTCAGGAAGAAACTGAGTATTATCTGACAGAATTGCAGGGGTGTCAATACTTTTGGCCACAACTGTATCTATCAAATAGACCAGCCTATCAGCTACTCACTGCTTCATTTGTCTCATGATCACTCAGAAATTTTGTAAAATATTAAAAAAAATATTAAAGTTTTATACAAGTTTCTACTTAATAGCAGAATGAATTGTCAATGGACTGACAATTCTTAAGAAGAATGGGAAGGTGTTATGAGCCCGCATCCTAGGATTGTAATATTTAATATATGGGAACGTTGACATCAGACTGGAATAAATACATTAATAAATTCACAAAGTAAGCCATTATTAATAGTATAATTCACCTCAATGTGCTTGACCTATTTGAATTCTGTAATTTACAGGTTCACAAAATCAGATTTTTTTCTTTGGATTTTCTGCTGCATTTAGTTTTTGACTTGCGTGTTGTTCAACTAAAATATCTTCCATAAAAAAGAGGTTTTAAGATAAAAACAATACTGTAAGGGCTATTGCTATCTAGTACAGTGATGGTATATGGCAAGAACATCACTTTATGATTAATGGAGGTCTGACCTTGAGCCCACCCACGAGCATTAGAAGGAAAGGGCAGGAGCGCTTGTTTGTCGCTGTTTTCCCTACTTTTCACTGCAATGTCAGCCAAATCAGTGAAGCTGCTTCTGCATTCTCAGGATCGTAAGGGTCCCAAAGGTCAGTACCCCAAGTTTATTAATTCCTTTACAACAGTAGCTGAGGGCACTGTTGTGCAGCAAATACTAAAGGGCGTCTCCATTTTTATCTTTTGACTTAAATGAATGCATTTAAAGGGAATCTGTCACCCCTTTTTTGAGATATCATATAATGATATCATTTAATTGTTTGTCACATAAGGATTCTCTTTTGCGTCCCCCTGACCCCGCACCTTTCATGCATAAATACCTTTTTTATATCGGTTCAGATGTATGTAAATTGCAGTCTGGTCCAATGGGTGGGGCTTATTCACCTGCTCCCCCCCCTCCCTGTCTTGCTCTACGCATTTCGGGTCATAGACGCAGGGAAAAATACCAGCGCATGCGCAGTAGCGATTATATGCTTTGCCCACAGTTTGGCAAAGCATACTGCGCAAGTGCCGGAGGCCTTTGCAATGCCCAAGCGTGGAAACAATACGTGAATGCAGGAAGAAAAAAGAAGAAATGCACCAGGGAGGTCATTCAGATTAAATGATGAGAGAGTTTGTAATTTTTTTTTTAATGGTCTCTTTTTCTGATTTATGACCACAGACCACATCAAAGTCGAATGTGCAAGGAAACAAAAACCTGT
The DNA here is from genome assembly GCF_039654945.1 of Dendrobates tinctorius. Taxonomy (NCBI): domain Eukaryota; kingdom Metazoa; phylum Chordata; class Amphibia; order Anura; family Dendrobatidae; genus Dendrobates; species Dendrobates tinctorius. The sequence continues at coordinate 22,185,819 of NW_027361697.1, read as the reverse complement.
AAGAGTCACACGGTGTAGGATTTTTAATGAAACCCAATTGCAAAAATTTTAGCTCCACATACATGCTCTTAATTAAAAAAAAAAAATAGTTCTTGTAGATCTAGAACCATATACTGTACATGTCACATATATGACTAAGTGCAAAAAGATTTTTTAGGAAATCCTTTAGGTTGTGATATCAAATAGAGGATAAAAAAAAAAAATGTCCCTTATGTTTTACTTACGGTAAATGCAGTAGCTAACGCGCATCCAAAGTGCTTGCAGAAGTATAATTCTGTAGTGATGAGACATAAAAATGCATTTGTTTTGTAGGTAATCTCTATTACACCAGAGTTGTGGTCAGGTTATATGGGACCTATTATGCTGCAATTCCCTATATATCTTGATGGTTTACTGAAGCAAGCAATGGGTTTATCCTCTAGATATATCAATATGCATAATCAGCATTTTTTAATATCATATATACGGTAAGTATTTAGGGTGTTATTGATATTTTTTGGAGTGTGTGTATCCAGTAAAAGCCAACATCTACGGTATTTTGCTATCAATATTTTTCAGTGATATACATATAGGAAACTAACACTATTATTTGAATAAAAAAAGTTATCTTAAGCATAAATCCACTCCCACCGCCACCCCTCAGGGAATACAAATGCAGTAATAGACCTGAGTTTTAATAGGTCACAAAAAAAGTATACCTTTTTCAGCTTCATATCCAATGTACGATGTATGCACCTTTATGGCTATAGAGTGGCATACATTTATACATTCAAGCCTTTCCTTGTATACTGTGTATCCATGTAGAAATATCCCAGATGTATATTCATGATGTATTGCTTGAACCCTGGGTTTACAAAGCCATATATAAAATGATAGGAGTGGAAAAGCATGGAAAACGATAGTGGAAACTGTTGTGAGCTCATCTGTTCATTCACCTTTTGTGTCCGAGGAACTCCCTCTTCTGGTGAAGGAAGGTAGTGAGGCTGATTTGGATGAAAGAAACCAAACACCTGATCAGGTGGATTGTGATTGGGTAACAGGAACTTCAGACTGGATATAAGGCAGCCGATGCCCTTCTGAGTTGCTGGTGATTTCTCTGCTGGATTCTTGGAGACCAGTCTGATTCCTGCTTCCCAAAGATAAGTTTTTGCTCTGCTATTGAACTTATTAGTTTTGGTTTTGTTTACCTTGTTTTTTTGAGTTCAGCCATCCCTGGCCGGGGGTGTGCTGGATTCTTATTCCTTGATCAGTGTTCTCTTTTGCTCTGCTTTCAGAATATTCTGAGTGCTGATATAGGGTTTGAAGTCTAGTGACTTCAGGGTCCTTTTTGCTTATCAGTTGTGTTGGTAATATTATTAGCAGGGTTTTCTCGGATTGCAGACAGCAGCTTTTCTGTCCTGTCCTTTTTAGTTAGCTTGGGCCCCATCGTTTGCTCAACCTATCTTTCTATCTGTGTTAGTGTTTTCATCTTACTTCACCGTCATTATATGTTTGGGGCTGCCTATTGCTTTGGGGTCTGCTCTGGGGCAGTCAGTTTTTCTCTTTTCTCTCTTTAGGCTTATTAAGATCTCCGGCTGTGACGAGGTGTCTAGGATCACCGTAGGAACACTCCACGGCTACTGCTAGTTGTGTGATAGGATTAGGGGTCTGCAATCCGCTAGTTTCCAACCTCTCTGATTTTCTGGGCTGAGCTTGTGTTTTGTTTTTTCCTCCTCGGTGACTCAATCATAACAGAATCACCAGCCAAACCGCAGATTCTAGGGTACTCAAAAGCAGGAAGGAATTGTTAAACAAAAAAGTGTCAGAATTTTTTTTTTTTGTATAGTTTTTCCTCTTTTTCTCTGAGGCCGTAGGAGGAATATTTTTTTTTTTCTGATGGAGTTTAAGCAATTGTCTGATTGTGTGGAGCAGCTTGCTGCTGAAGTGCGAGGAATTTCCACCTATCTTGCTCATTCACACGCTGCTGAACCAAAAATCCCCACTCCTGATGTGTTTTTTGGGTCTAAGTTTTTGAATTTTAAGAATAATTGTAAATTATTTCTTGCCTTGAAGCATAACTCATCGGGGAGCTCTGCGCAGCAGGTTAAAATTGTCATCTCCTTGCTGCGCGGCGATCCCCAGGATTGGACGTTTTCTTTAGTACCAGATGATCCTATTCTAACTAATGTGGACGCATTTTTTCAGGCCTTGGGGTTGTTGTATGATGAACCTAATGCGATTGATCAAGCTGAAAAGACCCTGTTGGCATTGAGCCAGGGTCAAGATTCTGCAGAACTGTACTGTCAAAAATTCCAAAAGTGGGCGGTCCTCACCACTTGGAATGATGGTGCCTTGGCAGCTCTCTTTCGGAAGGGTTTGTCAGAAACCGTAAAAGATACTATGGTGGGATTTCCTGTCCCCGCTGGTCTTGACGATTCTATGTCATTAGCCATTCAGGTTGATCGGCGTTTACGTGAATGTAAAATTACACGGGAAATGCTGCCACCTGTTGAACAAATGTCTGAACCTATGCAATATGATAGAGTTTTGTCTAGGGCGCAACGTCAGGAGTATAGAAGGCGTAATAAGCTGTGTTTTTTCTGTGGAGATGCCTCTCATATTATTTCTGTCTGCCCTAAACGAGAGAAACGTTTTGCACACACATTTGCTGTAGGTGGTGTACAACCTAAGTTTCTTCTGGCAATTACTCTGATCTGCTCCCTGTCCACATTTTCTGCTAAAGCCTTTGTGGATTCAGGAGCGGCCTTGAACCTAATGGATTTGGATTTTGCTAAACGTTGTGGTTTCCATATGACACCTCTGCGGATGCCTATTCCTTTGAGGGGTATTGAGGCTACTCCTTTGGCGAAGTATAAACCTCAGTTTTGGACCCAGGTGGTAATGCGGGTCGCCCCAGACCATCAAGAAAATTGCATAATTTGCATGATACCATCGTGCTGGGGTTCCCCTGGTTGCAAATCCATAATCCAGTTTTGGATTGGAAATCTCTGTCTGTGGTGAGTTGGGGTTGTCAGTGTGCTCTTAGTGACACTCCTGTTTTCTCCACCTCTTCCCAGTCGCATGAGGTTCCTGACTATTTGGCTGATTTTTATGATGTGCTTAGTGAGAGTAAGTCTGCGTCTCTGCCTCCTCATAGGAGTTATGACTGTGCAATTGAGCTGAGTCCGGGTTGTAAATTTCCCAAGGGTCGACTTTTTAATTTATCTGTACCCGAACATGAGGCTATGCGTTCTTATATTAAGGAGTCGTTGGAGAAGGGTCATATTAGGCCATCCTCTTCACCCTTGGGTGCTGGGGTTTTTTTTGTGGCCAAGAAGGATGGTTCATTAAGGCCCTGTATTGACTATCGCTCCCTTAACAAAATTACTGTTAAATATCAGTATCCGTTACCCCTGATTTCTGACCTATTTTCTAGAGTTGAAGGTGCTTGGTGGTTTACCAAGCTTGACCTCAGGGGGGCATATAATCTTATTCGCATTAAGCATGGGGATGAATGGAAGACAGCGTTTAATACTCCGGAGGGACATTTTGAGTACCTGGTGATGCCTTTTGGGCTCACTAACGCCCCTTCTGTCTTCCAGTGCTTCATGAATGATATTTTCCGGGACTTTGTGGATAAGTTTCTGATCATCTATTTGGATGATATTTTGATCTTTTCCAGGGATTGGGACTCTCATGTGGAACATGTTCGGACTGTGTTCCGAATTTTGAGGGAAAACTCCCTGTATGTTAAAGGATCGAAATGTCTTTTTGGTGTACAGAGGATTTCATTTTTGGGATTTATTTTGTCTCTGTCAGCTATTGAAATGGACCCGGCCAAGGTACAGGCCATTTATGATTGGGTGCAGCCAACTTCTTTGAAGGCTCTCCAGAAGTTTTTGGGTTTTGCTAATTTTTATCGGAAGTTTATAGCCAATTTTTCTGTTATTGCCAAACCATTGACTGATTTGACTAAGAAGGGCGCTGATTTGCTGAATTGGTATCCAGAGGCTATTTCTTCTTTTCAGGAGCTGAAGCGGAGGTTCACTTCTTCTCCGGTTTTGCGACAACCCAATGTCTCACTTCCATTTCAGGTGGAGGTGGATGCTTCAGAGACTGGTGCAGGAGCTGTTTTGTCCCAAAAAGATACTGTAACATCTAAAATGAACCCCTGTGCCTTCTTTTCCCGAAAGTTCTCTCCTTCGGAACGCAACTATGATGTGGGGAATCGAGAACTGTTGGCCATGAAGTGGGCATTTGAGGAGTGGAGACATTGGTTGGAGGGAGCTAGGCATCAAGTTGTGGTCCTCACTGACCACAAGAATTTGATCTACCTTGAGTCGGCTAAACGCTTGAATCCGAGACAGGCCAGGTGGGCCTTGTTTTTCACACGTTTTGATTTTGTGGTCTCCTTTCTTCCGGGCACTAAGAACGTTAAGGCTGATGCCCTCTCTAGGAGTTTTTTGGCTGATTCTCCTATTGTGACCAAGCCTGCTACCATCTTAGGTGAGGGGGTGGTTCTTTCTGCCATCTCGCCTGATTTGAGACATGCTCTGGAGAAGTTTCAGGAGGATAAGCCTGAGCGTTGTCCCAGTGGTAGGTTGTATGTTCCTGACCAGTGGAGGAGGGAAGTGATGTCTGAGGTTCATTGCTCCGCATTGGCTGGTCATCCAGGTATTTTTGGTACTAGAGATTTGGTGAGTCGGTCTTTTTGGTGGCCTGCCTTGTCTCGTGATGTCAGAAATTTTGTGCAGTCATGTGGGACTTGCTCCCGATCTAAGCCTTGTTCTCGTTCTAGTGGGTTGTTGATGCCTTTGCCGGTGCCCAGGAGGCCATGGACCCATATTTCAATGGATTTTATTTCTGATCTGCCTGTCTCTCAGAGGATGACTGTTATCTGGGTGATTTGTGATAGATTCTCTAAGATGGTCCATCTTGTACCACTCCCTAAGTTGCCATCTTCCTCAGAGTTGGTGCCCTTGTTTTTGCAACAGGTGGTTTGCTTGCACGGGATTCCTGAGAACATTGTATCGGACAGAGGAGTTCAGTTTGTCTCTAGATTCTGGAGGACCTTTTGTTCCAAGTTGGGAATTCAGTTGTCCTTCTCCTCTGCATTTCACCCTCAGACCAATGGGAAGACGGAGAGAACAAACCAGACTTTGGAGGCTTATTTGAGATGTTTTATATCTGCTGATCAGGATGATTGGGTCTCATTTTTACCCTTGGCCGAATTTGCTTTAAATAAGAGAGCTAGTTCAGCCACTTTGATGTCACCCTTTTTCTGTAACTTTGGGTTTCACCCTCGATTTTCTTCAGGGCAGGTGGAGTCTTCTGCCTGTCCAGGGGTTGACACTGTGGTGGAAAGAATACAGTAGATTTGGGACCAAGTGGTGGACAAGTTGTCTCTTTCCCAGGAAAAGGCCCAGCGGTTTTCTAACCGGCATAGGACCATTGCTCCCCAGTTTAAGGTGGGTGATATGGTCTGGTTGTCATCAAAGAATATCTCTATGAAAGTGGCTTCTCCAAAGTTTACACCTAGATTTATTGGAGCTTACAAGATTTTGGAGATTATTAATCAGGCCTCTTTTCGGTTGGCTCTTCCTGTCACATTTAAGATTCATAATGTGTTTCATAAATCCTTGTTGAAGAGGTTTGTTGAACCAGTGGTTCCTATGGCGGCACCTCCTGACCCTGTGTTGGTTGAAGGTAACATGGAATATGAGGTAGAGAAGATACTGGATTCCCGTCTGGCTAGACGGAGACTCCAGTATTTGGTTAAGTGGAAGGGTTATGGTCAGGAGGATAATTCCTGAGTCTCTGCCTCTGATATTCATGCCGAAAGATCGGTGCGTGCTTTTCATTGGGCTCATCCTGATCGGCCTGGTGGCTTGGATGAGGGTTCGGTGACCCCCTCCTCAAGGGGGAGGTACTGTTGTGAGCTCATCTGTTCATTCACCTTTTGTGTCCGAGGATCTCCCTCTTCTGGTGAAGGAAGGTAGTGAGGCTGATTTGGATGAAAGAAACCAAACACCTGATCAGGAGGATTGTGAATGGGTAACAGGAACTTCAGACTGGATATAAGGCAGCCGACGCCCTTCTGAGTTGCTAGTGATTTCTATGCTGGATTCTTGGAGACCAGTCTGATTCCTGCTTCCCAAAGATAAGTTTTTGCTCTGCTATTGAACTTATTAGTTTTGGTTTTGTTTACCTTGTTTTTTTGAGTTCAGCCTTCCCTGGCCGGGGGTGTGCTGGATTCTTATTCCTTGATCAGTGTTCTCTTTTGCTCTGCTTTCAGAATATTCTGAGTGCTGATATAGGGTTTGAAGTCTAGTGACTTCAGGGTCCTTTTTGCTTATCAGTTGTGTTGGTAATATTATTAGCAGGGTTTTCTCGGATTGCAGACAGCAGCTTTTCTGTCCTGTCCTTTTAGCTTGGGCCCCATCGTTTGCTCAACCTATCTTTCTATCTGTGTTAGTGTTTTCATCTTGCTTCACCGTCATTATATGTTGGGGGCTGCCTATTGCTTTGGGGTCTGCTCTGGGGCAGTCAGTTTTTCTCTTTTCTCTCTTTAGGCTTATTAAGATCTCCGGCTGTGACGAGGTGTCTAGGATCACCGTAGGAACACTCCACGGCTACTGCTAGTTGTGTGACAGGATTAGGGGTCTGCAATCCGCTAGTTTCCAACCTCTCTGATTTTCTGGGCTCAATCATAACAGGAAACAGCATTAAAGGGAATCTGTCATCAAATTTTTTGCCATTCAGCTGCGGCCACCGGCATCAGGGGCTTAGCTACAGCATTCTGTAATGCTGTAGCTAAGCCCCCGATGTTACCTGAAAGAGAAGAAAAAAGAGTTAAATTATACTCACCCAGGGGAGTTCCGGCGCCTGCACACTGCAGTAATCTGCTCTCCCCTCAACAGGGCAGAGAAGTGCGCCTGCGCCTGAGCCGCAACAGCCAGGAATGAAGAGGATGTCATCGCTGCAAGACGGGAGGCGCCGGACCGGACCGTGACTCCCTCCGGACTCGAACTGGATCCGGAACGCCCCTGGGTGAGTATAACTCATTTTTCTTCTCTTTCAGGTAACATCGGGGTCTTATCTACAGCATTACAGAATGCTGTAGGTAATCCCCTGATGCCGGTGGCCGCAGCTGATAGACAAAAAAATTGATGACAGATTCCCTTTAAATATTGTGAAATTCCGCTATGGATTTTGTCATGGATGCAGTAAGACTCTTTTCATTTAATTTTTTTTTTCCTGGAGAATAGTGTTCATCAGGAAAAGTATCTTTTGAATGCAAAAATAGTGCATAGAAAAAGAGATCAATAAGGATACAGACAAAGGCCTTTAGCGTGCCTCTGATGCATGGTATACCTGTAATTGCTTCTTGACGAATGCAAATGGTGGATCGTCTTTCCATGGTTCTGCCTGCAGACTAGCAGTACACACCGTAAATGTTCTGTGCAACAATGGGTGACTAATAGAGTTGAGCGACTTTTGGTTTTTTAGGGTCGCGTTTCGTTTCGTGAAACCCGACTTTTCCAAAAGTCGGGTCGAGCAAGATCGTCCGATTATAGGGAAAAGTCGGGGTCGTCCCGAAACCCAATGTAAGTCAATGGGGAATAAAAGTCGGCAGTGAGAGGAGGACAGGAAACACACCTACAGTGCCCATTTGAATGCCAAAAGCATCAATTCTTCTTTCTTAAGCTTGTCAACCTTAATTAACTTCATAATACAAGTTACGCACTGAAAAATGGGGGTTATTTGGCTAAAGTTGTGGGGGGGAGGGCTGGCTGCAGGTTTTCATGTGCCCTGGGTGAAAGAGCGCCCCTTTAACACATACCACAACTCATCATGCTCCGATACGGCAGAGAAATAGCGGTATAGTACAATGAAAAATACCTCACTTTTTACATCTCATGACGAGACCCATCTATTTCTCCATACAGAATCATTGGTCCCATATAATGTTTGAAACAGTATATGATGAGCTCCACATAATGCTACAGTATATGTTGGTCCCCATGGATGAAGCTCCACTGTCTTATGGGCCCAAATAATGCTCCAAACATAATGGGCCCCATTTCTAATGCTCTAGTGTATAATGGGCCCTGTAAATGCTGCTCCAGTGTCTGATGTCCACCTTTGGAATGTTCCAGTGTATGGTGGGCCCCATCTATCATTCTCCAGAGTATAGTGCTCCCCAAAAATTGCTGTCCCAACATTGAAAACAATCAAATAAGTCTCCTCGCTAGGGAATCCCTGTACTTGTCTGGACAGGTGCTGTAGCTTGCTTAACAGCTCGCCAGCCGTTCTCACGCCCAGTATGGATTACACGTGATTGCACAAAGGTGAGAAAGCGTACCGTATCCCCAGATAGCATGTATGGATATCGTACACATTCAAAATATATGTCTCAGGAGGCAGGCTCAGACGGTGTTAGGCCCAGTATGGATTGCACGTGATTGCACAAAGGTTAGAAAGGGTACCGTATCCCTGGATAACATGTATGGATAGCGTACACATTCAAAATATATGTCTATACAGCATGAGGCAGGCTCAGACGGTGTTAGGCCCAGTATGGATTGCACGTGATTGCACAAAGGTTAGAAAGGGTACCGTATCCCCGGATAACATGTATGGATAGCGTACACATTCAAAATATATGTCTATACAGCATGAGGCAGGCTCAGACGGTGTTAGGCCCAGTATGGATTGCACGTGATTGCACAAAGGTTAGAAAGGGTACCGTATCCCCGGATAACATGTATGGATAGCGTACACATTCAAAATATATGTCTCAGGAGGCAGGCTCAGACGGTGTTAGGCCCAGTATGGATTGCACGTGATTGCACAAAGGTTAGAAAGGGTACCGTATCCCCGGATAACATGTATGGATAGCGTACACATTCAAAATATATGTCTCAGGAGGCAGGCTCAGACGGTGTTAGGCCCAGTATGGATTGCACGTGATTGCACAAAGGTTAGAAAGGGTACCGTATCCCTGGATAACATGTATGGATAGCGTACACATTCAAAATATATGTCTATACAGCATGAGGCAGGCTCAGACGGTGTTAGGCCCAGTATGGATTGCACGTGATTGCACAAAGGTTAGAAAGGGTACCGTATCCCTGGATAACATGTATGGATAGCGTAAACATTCAAAATATATGTCTATACAGCATGAGGCAGGCTCAGACGGTGTTAGGCCCAGTATGGATTGCACGTGATTGCACAAAGGTTAGAAAGGGTACCGTATCCCCGGATAACATGTATGGATAGCGTACACATTCAAAATATATGTCTATACAGCATGAGGCAGGCTCAGACGGTGTTAGGCCCAGTATGGATTGCACGTGATTGCACAAAGGTTAGAAAGGGTACCGTATCCCCGGATAACATGTATGGATAGCGTACACATTCAAAATATATGTCTATACAGCATGAGGCAGGCTCAGACGGTGTTAGGCCCAGTATGGATTGCACGTGATTGCACAAAGGTTAGAAAGGGTACCGTATCCCCGGATAACATGTATGGATAGCGTACACATTCAAAATATATGTCTATGCAGCATGAGGCAGGCTCAGACGGTGTTAGGCCCAGTATGGATTGCACGTGATTGCACAAAGGTTAGAAAGGGTACCGTATCCCCGGATAACATGTATGGATTGCGTACACATTCAAAATATATGTCTATACAGCATGAGGCAGGCTCAGATGGTGTTAGGCCCAGTATGGATTGCACGTGATTGCACAAAGGTTAGAAAGGGTACCGTATCCCTGGATAACATGTATGGATAGCGTACACATTCAAAATATATGTCTATACAGCATGAGGCAGGCTCAGACGGTGTTAGGCCCAGTATGGATTGCACGTGATTGCACAAAGGTTAGAAAGGGTACCGTATCCCCGGATAACATGTATGGATAGCGTACACATTCAAAATATATGTCTATACAGCATGAGGCAGGCTCAGACGGTGTTAGGCCCAGTATGGATTGCACGTGATTGCACAAAGGTTAGAAAGGGTACGGTATCCCCGGATAACATGTATGGATAGCGTACACATTCAAAATATATGTCTCAGGAGGCAGGCTCAGACGGTGTTAGGCCCAGTATGGATTGCACGTGATTGCACAAAGGTTAGAAAGGGTACCGTATCCCTGGATAACATGTATGGATAGCGTACACATTCAAAATATATGTCTATACAGCATGAGGCAGGCTCAGACGGTGTTATGCCCAGTATGGATTGCACGTGATTGCACAAAGGTTAGAAAGGGTACCGTATCCCCGGATAACATGTATGGATAGCGTACACATTCAAAATATATGTCTATGCAGCATGAGGCAGGCTCAGACGGTGTTAGGCCCAGTATGGATTGCACGTGATTGCACAAAGGTTAGAAAGGGTACCGTATCCCCGGATAACATGTATGGATAGCGTACACATTCAAAATATATGTCTATACAGCATGAGGCAGGCTCAGACGGTGTTAGGCCCAGTATGGATTGCACGTGATTGCACAAAGGTTAGAAAGGGTACCGTATCCCCGGATAACATGTATGGATAGCGTACACATTCAAAATATATGTCTATACAGCATGAGGCAGGCTCAGACGGTGTTAGGCCCAGTATGGATTGCACGTGATTGCACAAAGGTTAGAAAGGGTACCGTATCCCCGGATAACATGTATGGATAGCGTAAACATTCAAAATATATGTCTCAGGAGGCAGGCTCAGACGGTGTTAGGCCCAGTATGGATTGCACGTGATTTGCACAAAGGTTAGAAAGGGTACCGTGTCCCTGGATAACATGTATGGATAGCGTACACATTCAAAATATATGTCTATACAGCATGAGGCAGGCTCAGACGGTGTTAGGCCCAGTATGGATTGCACGTGATTGCACAAAGGTTAGAAAGGGTACCGTATCCCTGGATAACATGTATGGATAGCGTACACATTCAAAATATATGTCTCAGGAGGCAGGCTCAGACGATGTCAGGCACAGTATGGATTTGACGGCCCAGATTACACAGCGGAGGAGCAGGGAGAGGTAAAGATTGCAAATGCTGGGGCCCTGCCCAAGCAAGGGGGGCCCACTCGTGGGCGTCGGTACTGGCACTGGGCCCCTCATAGTACAGCGGTGTGTCTGACGGCGGGTGTGCACCACCACCGTCAGAGACACTTGATTGCACTATGAGGGACGCTGTGCCAGTGCCCGCGCCCAAGAGTCGGCCTACCCACCTGTCCAGGGCAACGGCACTCGCACGGTGTCGTGCGGTAGGTGGTGACCCCGGCCATGGGGGGGGGGAGGCAGCACAGTTAGGGAGTTTTAGAAAGTGGCATATGTTGATGTTGGACATTCAGCTGATGCAAAAGGCGAAATAGGTGAAGTACCAGGAAGAGGTGGACCAAAGCAAGCCATTTTTCTGTCACCCTATGTGTCATCAGGGGAAGGTGGGACAAAATCCTTGGAAACCCATGCGTGGTTCATTTTAATGAAGGTTAGATCATCCACATTTTGGGTTGACAGACGGGTCCTTTTTTCTGTCAGGATTGATCCAGCTGCACTGAAGACTCTTTCCGATAGCACACTTGCAGCTGGGCAAGCGAGCTCCTGTAAGGCATATTGTGCCAATTCAGGCCAGGTGTCCAGTTTAGCGGCCCAATAGTCAAAGGGGAATGACCTGTGTGGGAGAACATCGATATGGGAGGAAAAGTAGTTTGTAACCATAGTTGACAACTGCTGTCTCCTGTCACTTTCCATCGATGCAGTATTACCAGTTGTGTGAGCGGTATTTGAAAAATCAGTCCACAATATTGTCATGAAACCCCTGTCTCCAACGCCACTTCTGCTGTGTGCACCACGAACACCTCTGCCAAGCTGCCCCCGGCCCGTACGGCTCGTGTGAGAACCATCACCGCTGCTGTGTGCTGGGAGTGCCTCAAGCAACCGATTTACCAGAGTTGCTTGTTTATTAGCCAATATTAGGTCAAGGTTCTCCTGTGGCATGATGTTTTGTAATTTGCCTTTATAGCGTGGATCCAGGATGCTGGCCAACCAGTAGACGTCATCGTTCATCATTTTGGCAATGCGGGGGTCCCTTTTTAGGATCCGCAAGGCATAATCTGACATGTGGGCCAATGTTCCCGGTGTCAATGATGCACTGCTAGTGCTGGGTGGAGGAGCACTTTCTGGCAAATCCACATCCCTCCAGTCACGCACAAACCCTGTACCAGACCTTGCCACGCCAACATTTTCACTTGCCCCACGAGATGCATCCTCCTCCCCTAAGTAATCATCCCCATCATCCTCCTCCTCCTCCTCTTCTTCCTCCACCTCGTCCAGGAGAGGTCCCTGAGCAGACAATGGCTGAATGTCATCAAGGATTCCCTCCTCCTCTTCCTCCTCATCAACATTGGCTGCAGACGCCTGCTCCTTAAGGTGCGTCAAAGTTTGCATGAGCAGACGCATAAGTGGGATGCTCATGCTTAGGATGGCGTCGTCTGCGCTTACCAGCCGTGTGCATTCCTCAAAACACTGAAGGACTTTACAAAGGTCTTTCAGCTTCGACCACTGCACACCTGTCAACTCCATGTCTGCTCTCAAAGTGCCTGGCCGTGTATCCACCCACAAATACATTATGGCCTGCCTCTGCTCGCACAGCCGCTCCACCATGTGCAGGGTGGAGTTCCACCTTGTTGCAATGTTGATAATGAGGCGGTGGTTGGGAAGGTGGAGCAATCGCTGCAGCTTCTGCATACGAACGGAGTGTACAGGCGACCGGCGGATGTGCACGCACAGTCTTCGCACCTTCTGGAGCAGGGCTGTTAACTCCGGATAATTTTTGAGGAAGCACTGCACCACCAGGTTCAAGGTGTGAGCCAAGCAAGGTATGTGGCTGAGTTTTGAAAGGGCTATGGCTGCCACAAAATTACGGCCGTTATCACTAACTACCTTGCCTGCCTCAAGATGTACACTGCCCAGCCATGACTCAGTTTGTCGCTTCAAGTACTCGGCCAGCACCTCGGCGGTGTGTCTGTCGCCCAAACACATCATCTGCAACACAGCCTGCTGACGCTTTCCACTAGCTGCTCGATAGGGGGACACATCGTGTGCAACAGTGGCAGCTGCAGATGGAGTGCTCGTACGACTGCGCTCTGTGGACGAGCTTTCGCTTCTGGAGGAGGAGGAGGAGGAGGAGGGTCGAACGCCTACAGCCAACTGTTTCCTATACCGTGGGCTAGGCAGCACTGTCCCACCACCGCTGTCCCCTGTGGACCCTGCATCCACCACATTAACCCAGTGCGCAGTGATGGACACGTAACGGCCCTGGCCATGCCGACTGGACCATGCATCAGTTGTGAGGTGCACCTTTCCGCTCACTGACTGCTTGAGTGCATGGACAATGCGGTCTTTCACATGATGGTGGAGGGCTGGGATGGCTTTGCGAGAGAAGAAGTGGCGACTGGGTAGGTCATAGCGTGGTACTGCATAGGCCATGAGTTCGCGGAAAGCTGTGCTTTCCACCAACCGAAAGGGCATCATCTCAAACGAGATTAGTTTGGCAATGTGGGCGTTCAAACCCAGTGTACGCGGATGAGAGACTGAGTACTTTCTTGACCTACTCATAGTGTCTGGGAGGGTGTGCTGGACTTGAGAGCTGCATATGGTGGAAGTAGCGGTGGACAGGGCGGACTGAGAGAGGGTTGATGATGGTGATGGAGTTGGTGTTCTTTCTGATGGCCTAGAATCAGTCTTTCGTTGATATAACAGTGGGATTCCCTGACTGCTGTGGTCTTGCAACGACACCTCGACATTTGCTGCTGTGCTAACCGGTGGGCTTACAGTGGGGGAAACAATGTAGCGTTGCTGACTACCTTCGTTGTGATCAGTTGCACATGTGGCACTTGAGGTTTGGCGTTGTGTCCACGCTTGCAAGTGCATGCTGGTTAAATGTCTAAGCATGCAACTGGTATTCAAATTTTTCAGATTTTTCCCTCGGCTAAAGGTCTTTGCGCACTTCTTACAGATAACCTTGGCCTGATCATGAGGATTTTGTTCAAAAAAGTGCCACACTGCACTCTTCCTACTTTGGCAGACATTTTGCGGCCTAGCACGCTGTGATCTTTTGACCCTCTGGAGCTGTCCAGCAACTCTTTTGATGTTTGGAACCTGTCTTTGGAGTGCTCCGGGCCTGCCAGATAACAGCTGTTGCGATGTCGATGTCTGCTGTGGATGCTCCTCATCTGAGCTATTGGAAGCAGCACCTTCTTCCCCCAATGGATGCCAATCTGGGTCAACAACTGGGTCATCCATCACCTCCTCTTCTATGTCATGTGCACCTTCCTCTATGTCACCGTATATGGTGGTATAGTGTGCGGGAAGGGGCACCTGAGTCTCATCAGGGTCAGAATCTGGCTCTGTACACTGCGAGGACAATGTAGTGCTCTGAGTGAATGTACCAGCAGAATCATCCATCAGCGGCTGTGCATCAGTGCACTCCATGTCAGATTCATCTTGGCCTGGGTAATTCACCATTTCACTTGATAATCCAGGCATGGTATGTGAAAACAGCTCCATGGAGTAATCAGTAGTATAGCCTGCGTCATCCTTCAATCTTGGTTGGGGTGAAGGACACAAGGAAAGGTGTGGTTCATGAACATGAGCCTCCAATGACGACTCAGTGCTTTTACTTTTTACAACTGAAGAAGAGGAGGCGATAGAGCTGGAGGCTGAGTCAGCAATGTAAGACAAAACTTTTTCCTGATGCTCTGGCTTTAAAAGCGGTTTGCCAACTCCTAGAAAACTAAGCGTTCGAGGCCTTATGTAGCCAGACGATGACGTAGGGTCAGCACCTCCTGCATTCGGTCCTATTTTGCTCTTGCCACTACCATCAGATCCACCACCAACACCATCATTACCAGCTGCCAACCCCCGCCCAATTCCACGGCCTCTTCCACCAGCCTTCCTCATTTTTGGTAGAAATGTAGACAAAATCCAACAAACTATATAGTAATGTAAAACAAGGTACAAGGTGTCTATAGGACAGGGGAGATTTTGGATTTCTGCACACACTTTTGGACACTGGACACTTTTGGATTGTGTGAGGCCCACTGATATCTGAGCGCTATGTGACAGGCTCGATGGCACAGCTGTGACAAAAGTGACTAGAGGATAAGGGAGATTTTGAATTTCTGCACACACTTGTGGACAGTGGACACTTTTGGATTGTGTGAGGCCCACTGATATCTGAGCGCTATGTGACAGGCTCGATGGCACAGCTGTGACAAAAGTGACTAGAGGATAAGGGAGATTTTGAATCTCTGCACACACTTTTGGACACTGGACACTTTTGGATTGTGTGAGGCCCACTGATATCTGAGCGCTATGTGACAGGCTCGATGGCACAGCTGTGACAAAAGTGACTAGAGGATAAGGGAGATTTTGAATCTCTGCACACACTTTTGGACACTGGACACTTTTGGATTGTGTGAGGCCCACTGATATCTGAGCGCTATGTGACAGGCTCGATGGCACAGCTGTGACAAAAGTGACTAGAGGATAAGGGAGATTTTGAATTTCTGCACACACTTGTGGACAGTGGACACTTTTGGATTGTGTGAGGCCCACTGATATCTGAGCGCTATGTGACAGGCTCGATGGCACAGCTGTGACAAAAGTGGCTAGAGGATAAGGGAGATTTTGAATTTCTGCACACACTTGTGGACAGTGGACACTTTTGGATTGTGTGAGGCCCACTGATATCTGAGCGCTATGTGACAGGCTCGATGGCACAGCTGTGACAAAAGTGACTAGAGAATAAGGGAGATTTTGAATCTCTGCACACACTTTTGGACACTGGACACTTTTGGATTGTGTGAGGCCCAATGAATATCTGAGCGCTATGTGACAGGCTCGATGGCACAGCTGTGACAAAAGTGACTAGAGGATAAGGGAGATTGGATTGCTTTTAAAAAAGCAGTTTGCGGAGCAGTGGGTAAACAGCAATGCCAGCCTGTCAGGAAGCCTTAAAAGGCAGCCCAACAACCAACACCACTGATACACCACTATATAGCCTCCCCTTACACTGCACACACAGTGACTGGTGTGTTGTGCAGGCCAAATTGCTAGCAGCAGAAGCAGGTTTTTTTTCTTCTCAGCAGGACAAAAAAAAAAATTGGGATTGCTTTTAAAAAAGCAGTTTGCGGAGCAGTGGGTAAACAGCAATGCCAGCCTGTCAGGAATCCTTAAAAGGCAGCCCAACAACCAACACCACTGAAACACCACTATATAGCCTCCCCTTGCACTGCACACACAGTGACTGGTGTGTTGTGCAGGCCAAATCGCTAGCAGCAGAAGCAGTTTTTTTGTCTTCTTCCCTGTTTAACGCTCTCCCTACAGAATCAGCAGCAACCTCTCCCTATACTAAGATCGGCAGAAGTAAGATGGCGGTCGGCGTGCACGCCCTTTTATACCCCCTGTGACGCCCACCAAAGCAAGCCAATCACTTGCATGCCCTTCTGAAAGATGGTGGTGACCCGTGCCTATGTCATCACGTTGCCCACAGTGTCCGTGGATCCTGATTGGCTGAAAAAGAGCGCAAAACAAACTTTTGAAACGCGACTTTGGCGCGTAAGTCGCCGACCTCGTGGCCGACCTCATCCTAGGGTCGGGTTTCGTTTCATGAAACCCGACTTTGCCAAAAGTCGGCGACTTTTGAATTTTTTCGACCCGTTTCGCTCAACTCTAGTGACTAATGTTAGTATAGTCTTTATTAATCATTCAGTGTTGTATTGAGCCACTTAAAGAGATGGTTCGGCAACTTGACGTTTAAAAAAAAATGCTCAGAGTTGTATAAAAGTAAAACTCACCTTAATAATCCCCTGCTGCTCTAGGTCCTATGCTTTCCAGAATACATAGTGATGTATGTAATTTATATTCCATTTGGCTGGCTATATGACTACTGCAGCCAATCACTGACCGCAGCCTTGACCACAACGTCAGAACTTACATTTCCATAGAGATGGAGCAGAAACCACAAAGATGGATGGAGGACGCAGGAATGTTGGTGCAGTGGAGGATTGGTGAGTATTACTTTTTTTTAATATTTCGCACCTTTCTTAGGCTGGATCCTCGTATGTCTAGCTTTATGTCTTCATTTCATTCTGGCATTTAACGCAAACACCTGATGGAAACTGATGGAGCAACTGAGCCCATTGTTTGCAATAGGATCGTTCCCACTTGTCCAGTGCATCAGTATTTGCTTCGGACAAGTGAGGCACTGGTGGTCTGATTAGCAGGTTCAGGTTGGTATCTGGTCAAGCGCCGGGAATAATAGTAAAAGGAAAAAAAAACAACTGAGGGCAACTGATGCATTTTTTAAATCAGTTTTGATTCTGATCTGTCGCATTGCATTTAGCACAGTCGGCATGAAGAAAAGAAAAATTGCTGCATGCTGCGATTGGAAGCGTATATCGGACAGCGCACACCCATACAACTCTATGGGTGCGTGCAAAACATGAAACTGCACACAGATGTCATCCAAGTGGATGCGATATACAGTGACTCACAGAATGGAGAAATTATGGTAAGTTTTCCATCATCTCCACTCGCAGCGTATATTTGCATATAGTATCCAATTCTCTCGCATGAGACAATCATCGAATGCTACTCGCCAGTGTGAGCAAGCCCTAAAGTCTTTTTCACATGTTCATTATGTATTATGGCGGCCTGCTGCACTCTGCAGTACTTTAGTATTGTGATAGGTATTGGTAGTATGGCTACTTTCTTTCGATCTTTTGGGGGAATTTGATGTCATTTCAATGAGTCCCATGCACAGCAAGCAAATAAAATAAATGTCAGATGGCAAAAACAGAGGTTCACAGGTCAGATGGAGACCTGTTGGTTTTATGTAGAATATATACACTGTATTATAGTTTGTGTTTTATTCAGGAGAATATCAGCTTTTTGCATGCAAAGAAACAAAGCATTACAATTGATACATTTAATAAATCATCATACAGAGGAATATAAATACATATTACCTGCCCTGATAAACCAAAATAAGCAGCGGTGCAGGCCTGAAAGTAGCACTGACAACTCTCTAATTCCCAGCCCTGGCTAAGGATGTCTCATTTATCATAATGCCAGAGATGCAGAACACACACCTGATGCACTGCTGTCTACATTTCCTGCTCACTGACCTGTCATTTCAAGTAAGACCGATGACTAGTAGGAAAATGGATATTATTATGGATCTTCATGACAATAAAAGTAAAAAAAGAAATAAGAACAATATAAACTTCATATGAGCTGGAAAACTGGAAAACTGCATAGGAAAATAATGTTCTCATTAACAGTAACTATACTTAATATTTGTGTTCATAAATCAAGAGTATAAGCAGGGGGTTACATAGTAATCACATGCAGGGCCGTCATCAGGCCATTACTGGTGGATGGGGCCCCGTGAGCAGAAGCAAAGAGGGGGCCCAGACCCAATCCACCCCCCTTTTTGTTTCTGCTTACCGGGCCACATTGTATAATAATTTACGGTGCACTGGCGGTGCACATCTTAGTGTAGGGAGCTTTCCTGGTGCTGCCCAGCCGTCAAAACAGAATGACCGTGCAGCTCCATGGAAGCTTCCTCCGCCTCTTCTGTGGTGTGATGGTGATGGCGCCTACGCGATAATGTCATTGCGTACAAGCCGGCATGTACACACGCCACTCACCAGGATAGCAGTAGTGGAGTTGTGCCTGCAGGAGATTATATGAAAGGTAAGTATAATTTTTTTTTTTTTTTTTAATAAAGTGAATTAAATGGGTGTGGGGGGGAGCAAACGATGATGAAGTGAGGGTGTCGGACAGGGGGACAGTGAATGATGCTGTATTGAGGTGGAGAAGAGCAAATAATGATGAATTGGTGGTGGAGGACAGAAAATGATGAATTGGGGGTGTGGTCCAGCAAATGATGATAAATTGATGGTGGGAGGGGAGAGCAAATGATAATGAATTGAGGGAAGGAAGGGGGAGCAAATGATGAATTGGTGGTGGAGGACAGCAAATGATGACTTGAAGGTGGGGAGAGCAAATGAGGAATTGAAGATGGGGTGGTAGAGCAAATAATGGTGAAATGAGGGTAGGAGGAGTAAATGACTGGGGGATCAGGGACAGTAAATGATGATGAATTGAGGGTGGAGAGAGACAACAATTATGTACTGCAGGTGGGGGACAACAAATGATGATGAATTGGGAGTGGATGACAGCAAATAATTTTAAATTTGAGGGTGGAGGAGAGTAAATGATGTACTAAGTATGGACGAGAGCAAATGATGATGATGATTTGAGGGTGGGGGAAAGCAGTTGCTAATGAATAGAGGGTGGGGGTGGGAGAGTGACAGGACATGACAAAATGAATTGGGGCTTAGTGGGGCATGTAAATATAATGAATCGGGAGAGCGGGAGGTACAGAGTGGGAGGGTGTTGAGGATGCAAGAGTGTGACTGGTATTGAATTGGGGAAGAGTACAGGTGCTAATTAATCTAAATATTAATTGGATGAAGAAAGTGGCTATATATAGTTAGTGGTGGCACGGTAGTAGATTATAATTTATATTTGGAATGATAGGTTGCATAATAACTAATTATATATTAATGGTGGGTGCACATCTATATTCAGCTGTGTAGTGTAGAAGTTGGGGAAAAAGTGAGGAGTGTGGTCTGGAAGGGGGGCTCTAGATAACTGTGTTCTTTGCTGCAGTGATGAGTCTGACGGTCTGCACTGGATGAAGAAGAAAAGAGGAGATGAAGGACTTCAACAATAGACATCACTGGTGAGTCAGTGTGTTACTTATACACTTACACTATATAGCATATACAGAGCTCCTGTGTATAATGTCACTAATGATTGTATTACCTGTACACTATATCCTATATACAGAGCTCCTGTGTATAATGTCACTAATAACTGTATTACCTGTACACTATATCCTATATACAGAGCTCATGTGTATAATGTCACTGGTGATACCTGTACACTATATAAAGAGCTCCTGTGTATAATGTCACTGGTGATCCCCTTATTTCCTGTACACTATACACTATGTACAGAGCTCCTGTGTATAATGTCACATGTGATCACATTACCTGTACATTATATACAGAGCTCCTGTGTATAATGTCACTAGTGATCACTGTATTTTATGTACACTGACACTATATACAAAGGTTCTGTGTATAATGTCACTAGGGATACTCCTATTACCTGTGCACTGACACTATATACAGAGCTCCTGTGTATAATGTCACCTGGGATCACTGTATTACCTGTACACTATACACTATATACAGAGCTCCTGTGTATAATGTCACTGGAGATCCTCATATTATCTGTGCACTGACACTATGTACAGAGCTCCTGTATATAAGTCACTGGTGATCCCTATATTACCTGTACACTATACACTATATACAGAGCTCCTGTGTATAATGTCACTAGTGATCACTGCATTATAATGTAACTGGGGATCCTGGTATTACCTGTACACTGACACTATATACTTTACACTATGTACAGAGCTCCTGTGTATTATAGTAATATGTGGTCTGGCTATGCTGTGGCGATATTTGTTCCTATGTGGTATTGTCATTATGTGGTGGTGATACAGTGGCTACGGAAAGTATTCAGACCCCTTTAAATTTTTCACTGTTTGTTTCATTGCAGCCTTTTGGTAAATTCAAAAAAGTTCATTAATTTCTCATTAACATACACTCTGCACCCCATCTTGACTGAAAAAAAAACAGAAATGTAGAAATTTTTGCTAATTTATTAAGAAAGAAAAACTGAAATATCACATGGTCATAAGTATTCAGACCCTTTGCTCACCATTGAGTAGAAGCACCCTTTTGAGCTGGTATAGCCATGAGTCTTCTTGGTAATGATGCAACAAGTTTTTCACACCTGGATTTGGGAATCCAGTGCCATTCTTCCTTGCAGATCCTCTCCAGCTCCATCAGGTTGGATGGTGAACGTTGGTGGACAGCCATTTTCAGTTCTCTCCAGAGATGATCAATTGGGTTTAGGTCAGGGCCCTGGCTGTGCCAGTCAAGAATGATCACAGAGTTGTTCTGAAGCCACGCCCTTGTTATTTTAGCTGTGTGCTTAGGGTAATTGTCTTGTTGAAAGGTGAACCTTCGACCAAGTCTGAGGTCCAGAGCACTCTGGAAGAGGTTTTCACCCAGGATATCTCTGTTCTTGGCCACATTCATGTTTTCTTCAATTGCAACCAGACGTCCTGTCCCTGCAGCTGAAAATCACTCCCATAGCATGATGCTGCCACCACCATGTTTCACTGTTGGGATTGTATTGGGCAGGTGATGAGCAGTGCCTGTTTTTCTCCACACATACCGCTTAGAATTATCATCAAAAAGGTCTATCTTCGTCTCATTAGATCAGAGAATCTTATTTCTCATAGTCTGGCAGTCCTTCATGTGTCTTTTAGCAAACTCTATGTGGGCTTTCATATGTCTGGCACTGAGGAGAGGCTTCCGTCGGGCCACTCTGCCATAAAGGCCCGACTGGTGGAGGGCTGCATTCATAATTGACTTTGTGGAACTTTCACCCATCTCCCTACTGCATCTCTAGAGCTCAGCCACAGTGATCTTGGGGTCCTTCATTACCTCTCTCACCAAGGCTATTCTCCCACGATTGCTCAGTTTGGCTGAACGGCCTGGTCTAGGAAGACTTCTGGTGGTCCCAAACTTCCTCCATTTAAGGATTATGGAGGCCACTGTGCTCTTAGGAACCTTGAGTACTGCAGAAATTTTTTTGTAACCTTGGCCAGATGTGTGCCTTGCCACAATTCTGTCTCTGAGCTCCTTGGTCAGTTCCTTTGACCTCATGATCCTCCTTTGGTCTGACATGCACTGTGAGGTCTTATATAGACAGGTGTGTGCCTTTCCAAATCAAGTCCTATCAATTTAATTAAACACAGCTGGACTCCACTGAATGAGTAGAACCATCTCAAGGAGGATCACAAGGAAATGGACAGCATGTGACTTAAATATTAGTGTCTGACCAAAGGGCTTGAATACTTATTACCATGTGATATTTCGTTTTTTCTTTTTTAATAAATTTGCAAAAATATGTACATTTCTGTTTTTTTCAGTCAAGATGGGATGCAGAATGTACATTAATGAGAAAAAAATGAACTTTTTAGAATTTACCAAATGGCTGCAATGAAACAAAGAGTGAAAAATTTAAAGGGGTCTGAATACTTTCCGTACCCACTGTATATGGTCTGGTCATGGAGTGGCGGAATTTGCACCTTGTATGTGATATTTTTCAGTTAATATGTAGTGGTAATATGTGGTCTGGTCACTGTGTATTGGTATTTGTTCCTTGTATGTTGTAGTAATCAGTCACTAAGTGGTGTTAATATGTGGTCTGGTCATGGTATTTGTTCCTTGTGTGTGATATTATTCGGTCATTATGTTGCGGTAATATATGGTCTGGTCATGATGTGACGGTATTTTTGCCTTGTATGTGGCACTATTCGGTCACTATGCTGTGGTAAATTGTGGTCCGGCCATGGTGTGACGGTATTTGTCCCTTGAATATGGTATTGTCATTTAAAAAAAAATGTATGTGACACATGCCCTAAAAGAAAAAGAAAAATATCCCTAAAAGGAGTATTGGATATTTTAAGACATTTTTAATAGGTTAGAGTATGGCCTGGCCAAAATAGTCTACCTTGTCGTAGTGGCACACCTTAAAAATTCTTTTGGCCAAAACAAAAGCTGATGGCTAAGTATGTGATCCGGTGTTCGATGGGAATTGTTATCAATGTGTGATTGGTGAGGACACGGTGAAGAAGTGGAGTTTTTCCAAGAGTGGGTGGTGAGACTGTGGAAGGTTGACGGGATGGAGGCGGAGCTGGGGTGGAGCCTGGGAGGTGTCTCAAAGGGGTCCAAAAATTTTGCCAGTATGGGGCCCTGAAATTCCTGGTGGCAGCCCTGATCACCGAAATCATAGCAAACGTTCTAACAGGGCTCCTCCACTACCACCAAAAAATATTCACAGAGTAGGCGGGATCATATCTCTCAACTTGCATAAACAGGGAGAGGGACATGTTTTGTAGCATATACACAGTAAATATGCCCCTCATGAAGACCCTAACTGATCTCACCTATGATACCTCTTTCATGCTCATTATTGCTCCGAGGAATGTCTCCATCCACACCCAGAGTATGATAGCCCTACAGTGAATTCCCCCCTACACACAATTTGACTCCACAGCCTCCCCACGCACGTACAGTATGAGGACTCTATAGTACCTCCAGCAAAGTAGAACAGCCCCACAGTGCTCCAACAGAATACTCCCACAGCATAATGCCCCTAAAGTGCCCCCGCACCTCCACAGTATCGTGTCTTTAAAGGTCCCTTACATAGTATGTTGGCCTGTCAGTATGATGCCCCCATTCAGTATGATGGCCCTTCAATATGATGGTCCCAGAGCCCCTACTCGATATGATGGCATATATTCTACCCTCTGCAAGAAAGTGCCAATAATCACAGTGAAATAAATGGACCTAATAAGATATCCTCAAATATGCTTTCTGCAGAAAAGTGCCAAGTGCCAAAAGATCCTTATCCAATGGATGCCTACTAAGGATTATTCATACAGCCATGTGGCTTAGTACGCAAGAGATAACCATTGCAAGTGAAGAACATTATTTGGAAAGTTACTTACAGGGAATCTGTCACCTCATTTTTCTGATATCCATCGGGGGCTTATCTACAGCATTCTGTAATGCTGTAGATAAGCCCCCGATGTAATCTGAAATATAAGAAAAATAAGTAATATTATACCCATCCCGGCGTCCAATCCGATGGGTGTCGCGGTCCGGTCCAGCGCCTCCCATCTTCTAGTGATGGCGTCCTCCTTTTTACATCCGCCGCGGCTCTTGCGCAGGCGTACTTTATCTGCCCTGTTGAGGGCAGAGCAGAGTACTGCATTGCGCAGGCGCCGGACCTCTCTGACCTTTCCCACGCCTGCGCACTGCAGTACCTTACTCTGCCCTCAACAGGTCAGATAAAGTACGCCTGCGCAAGAGCCGCGGCGGATGTAAAAAGGAGGACGCCATCGCTAGAAGATGGGAGGCGCTGGACCGTGACACCCTTCGCATCGGACCACGCCCCCCGGATGCCGGGGTGAGTATAATATAACTTATTTTTCTTATCTTTCAGGTTACATCGGGGGCTTATCTACAGCATTACAGAATGCTGTAGATAAGCCTCTGATGGCGGTGGCCGCAGCTTATAGGCTGAAAATGGGGTGACAGATCCCCTTTACATTATTAACAGTGCATTAAGGAAGATGCAGTGTTGCATACCTCATTAGGTCCATTTACTTCACTGTGATTATTGGCACTTTCTTGCAGAGGGTAGAATATAACGTGCCTCAGGTTTGACTTATGCACCCTAAACTTGGAGAGATGTACCATCATTGAATTAGAAAAGATTTATTTCAAATATTGTACTTTTTGAGTTTACTAGTTTTAAGTGATTGCATTAATTTGCATAATTGACGAATATATCCTCTAGAGGATTTTTGAAGTGCTTATAAAGGCCTTAATACATGAGCTCTTTGCCCTTTAGCTACATTTTTAACGAAATACCCTTATGTTTAAAATTTGTGTTGGATACATTTTATTATTTAATTTAATAAAACATTTGTGATTTTAAATTCTTGTTGATGCCTCATCATCCCTCTAAGAATTTGGGATCTTGGGTATGTGGTTATACTAGAAGTTTTTGGGATATGGGTCGATTTAAGCATGGTAGCGTGGTGGGAGTTATAAGTGAGTTGTGTGTTCCAATCTTTCTGATTGGAATGATAAAATGCTCCTG
Organism: Dendrobates tinctorius; assembly: GCF_039654945.1. Lineage (NCBI taxonomy): Eukaryota > Metazoa > Chordata > Amphibia > Anura > Dendrobatidae > Dendrobates > Dendrobates tinctorius. The sequence continues at coordinate 22,160,918 of NW_027361697.1, read as the reverse complement.
TGGTGCGAATGTCGGGTGTCTGAAGCGTGCTAAAAAATAGATGTCACTTCTTTGGTGCTTATTCCATGTGTGAATTGAAGGCAAATAATGATATGATTTTTATCCTGGCTTTTGCAGCTAAAATAAGTAAAAAAAAAAGAGAATTAAATATTCCCTATTGTTCCACTCCATATTGTAACTGAAAATGCATGAAAACCCCCACACTGAATAAAACGCAGAATAGACTCGCGCCACAATCCACATCTTCTACAAACGATTTTTAGCTGTCAACTTTTCACCTAGAGAAAAAAATCCATATTAAAAAACCTCCATGTGAACACACGCTAAAAAGAAAGGGGAAAAAAATAACACGAGACGTGCACCACTGACACATTTTCTCATTCAGATAAATGGAAATCTTGTTGAATAAATGGTAAAAAAAAACACAATAAAAAACCTCCATGTGAACGTGCCCTTAGAAATGTTGGTCAACAAAACCCCCTTTACTAAGGAACAGGTATAAATGAAAACAGGAAAAGATAAAATAAAAACGAGGGAGTGGAAACCTAAGTCATCAGTCACACGAAAAGCGCAGAAGTGACGCACGTCTCCTCTGCAGCACACTGTGGGTTAATAGCTGCCCCCTTTCCCGCCTTCCCGGCCAGCTTTTCCTAGTTGACCAATAGAAATGCACGCCTTGTCGGAGTGATGGTTCCTATTGGTCTATGTTACTGCTTAGGGGCGTGACTTCCGGGAATGACGTCATCGAGCCGGCCAGGAGTCCCTGGTTCGAAAACAAAGTGTGCTGTGCCCGGAGCTGCGCCGTGCTCCGTGCTGCGCCCTCTGCTCCCTCCGGTGCCGGCCCGGGCCTGGTGTGACGCCTCCTGCCTCTGCTGTGTTTCCCCCTGGGGTTGCCTTGGTGACGGCACCTGTGCTCCCAGAGCTGATTAGCACCCAGCGGCTGTGGCTGCAGACAGTGTGTACAGTGCAGACAGTGTGCTCAATGGGATTGTATGAGTGACTGCTGCTGTGAGCTTCTGGCCACTGACTATACAATATATGGAGTCTGCATTCACAGGGAATGAGCCCTATTGACCACTGCTGGTGATGGCGTCGTCGTCCTCCGGCTGCTCAGAACCAAGGGGGCTTCGTGCTAAGGATGTGGCGGAGCGACGCCGGCTGCGGGATCTGCTCTGTGATCAGCTCAGCAGAGATCTGCTCAGGTGATGTATGGTCCCTATGTGTGTGGCGCACCGGTCCTGTACTCACTGACTGATACTGACTGACATGATACTCGCTGCCCAGAATGCAGGGTCTCTTCTCAGACCCAGAGGGAAACTACCCCCACACAGGCATCTTATAGGGGCCCTGCCGCCGCTGCGGACCAGTCTGATGTAGTGATTAGCTGTATTCCCCAGGTTATAACAGTTCTGGGGCATTTTACTTAAAGGCGCCGTCCACTACTATTAATGACCTAATCTTGGGATCAGTAATGCCTTATCCCGCACCCCTCCGATCAGCTGTGACCGGTGCACGGAGCAGTGCTGTGCCGCTCCATGCTTACATCCCTCCACTGATCAGAGGGGTCGGTCATCCACTGGGCACATAGTGATGACTTATTTGAAGAGTTGGTAATCCATATCAAAGTAAGGGGACAGCCCCTTTAAAAATGAGCGTTTTCCTCTTCCTCCTTTAGGGTGTGTGCACACGCTGCGGGTTCTGCTGTGGAATTTTCAGCGCGGATTTTGCAAAATCCGCAGGTCAGAAGACCTGCGGATTAGCCTGCGGTATTCCCCCTGCAGTTTGACACCTGGACAATGGAGTAGGTGTAAAATCGCTGCGGATTCCGCACAAAGAAGTGCCATGCTGCGGTTTTGAAACTGCAGCAAATCTGCGTGGAGAATTCTGCACTGTGTGCACTGCGGTTTTAGTTTTTCCATTGACTATAATGGTACTGAACACCGCAGCAGAATCTGCAACGTGTGCACACAGCCTTATTCCTCCTAGATATGAGTGATGCCTTTTTAGCCCATCACAGGGTTCCTCTTCTCTGCTGCTGGGGTCAGATCCAATTGCGGCTCAGCCGCTAAGCTCCGCCCTCCGCCCACCTCATCGGACATTTCCTGGTTGTTCGGTCCTGGCTTTCTGCGCTGCTTGGGGGACACTTCAGCATTTCTGCTGCTCGCCGGAACTAGGTAGGCTCTGCTCTGTGCAAAAATATTAGCCCTCCTCCACAGTTATTCCCCAATTTTCGCAGGCCATTCAGCGCAGTCTTTTCCTTATGCCCAACCCTGCAGGGGTACTCTTTTTCAGGCCCACCGCTATTCATTACGCCTGTGCGCTGTAAAAAGAAGTGGGCTTTGGGTCAGCCATCTCCTTTCTGCCCGTCCTGCAGTCCTTCGGCTATGTCGGCCTCTCAGGAGCACACAGATTCCCGTGATGAGGGTACGTCCTCTCTCCCAGACTGGGCCGTGGCTATGTCCCAGTCGGTTTCCGATCTGACCAAAGTCTCTCAGTCCTTGGTCCAGGTCCTAGAACGTTTGCCTCAGCTTTCTACAGCCACCGCTGCGCCGACCACCTCTCAAGGTGAGTCGTCCGGTCCTGACCGCGACCTTCAGAGGGACAGGCCGAGTAGGATTTCTAGGAAGCGTCTCCTATCGGGCTCGTCCTCCAGTTCGTTAGGCCCATCTGCTTCACCAAGGTGTCCTTCTCTTTCTGAGGATGACCTTGGGTCAGACGACGATCGACAATCAGGGTCTAGCTCAGAAGCAGACGACATGTCTAAGACTCGAAATATGGTCGATAGTCTTCTTTCAGCTATCTTCCAAACCCTGGAGATTAAGCAGGACAGGCCCATTACTCAGGAATGTTCTATACCATTTAAACGATCTAGGCCGCCACCCAAGACTTTCCCAAACCACCAAGAGTTTGATACGACTCTAGCCAAACATTGGGAGCACCCCGAGCACCGCTTTTCGGGCCGCAGGTATTTGGATGTCCTGTACCCATTTGAGGCTGATTTGCTTTCAAAATGGACCAAAGCCCCTGAGGTGGACCCTCCCGTTTCTTGCATAGCCTCTAAGACGGTTCTGTCCCTTCCAGACGGGGCATCGCTTAAGGACCCAACAGACAGGCAGCTAGAATCTATGGCGAAGTCTATATTTGAGGCCTCCGGCGCTTCCCTCTGCCATATTTTCGCCTCCTCCTGGGTGGCTACAGTCATTTTGGCTTGGGCAAAAATTCTTTGCAGGGGCATCTTAGCAGCAGCTCCCAAGGATGAGCTGGCAGACCTAGCAGATCAGATTAATCATGCAGGTAAATACCTCTTAGCCGCCTCCTTAGATGCGGCCGGTTGCGTAGCTAGGGCTAACAGCAATATAGTGGCTGTATGCAGAGTTCTTTGGTTAAAATCTTGGAATGCGGATACCACCTCTAAGAAGTCGCTCACCAATCTGCCCTTCCATGGTTCTCGGCTCTTTGGGGCCAAGCTGGATCAAATAATTTCGGATGCCACGGGGGGAAAAAGTACTTCACTCCCCCAGTCTCGACCACGACGTTTTTTTAATAGAAAGGGTTTTCGGCCCTTTAGGCCCTTTCGTCCGTTCTCGTCCACAGAGAGATCGGCCCAGCAAGAGCGTCCGTCCGCTTCCAGGGAGCGTGAGCAGAAGAAACCTTCTTACAAGCCCGCTCCCCGATGGAGATCTAGAGGACAATACTCCAGGTCGTCAGGTGCCCGTTCCAGTAGGTTTGCTTCCAAGTGACGGGGCACCCCCACCTGGAAGTGTTTCCAGGGTGGGAGGCAGACTTTCCTTTTTCGTGGACGCTTGGCTGTCAGTTGTCGACGACGCTTGGGTCAGGGAAATCATCACATCCGGTTACAAGATCGAATTTTCTTCCCCGCCAGACAGGCGGTTTTTCCTGTCGCGACCTCCAAGACAACGGTCCCACATTCCAGGATTCTTTCAGGCCGTCTCCTCCCTTCTTTCCGCCGGAGTGATTGTTCCCATTCCCTCAGACGAACGGTTTTCAGGGTTCTACTCAAATCTCTTCGTAGTCCCGAAGAAAGACGGCTCCCTGCGACCAATCCTGGACCTCAAATTGCTCAATCGCCACGTGAAGATTCTTCACTTCAAAATGGAGTCTCTTCGATCGGTGATAGCCTCAATGGAGCCCGGAGAATTTCTCTGTTCTGTGGACATACGGGATGCCTATCTTCACATCCCTGTTTGCTTGCAGCATCAGAAATATCTCAGGTTTGCGATTCAGGAAAATCATTACCAGTTCACGGCTCTTCCCTTCGGCCTAGCCTCTGCCCCCCCGTGTTTTCACAAAAGTGATGGCGACGGTCATGGCCATCCTTCGATCCAGAGGGATTCTCATCATTCCTTATCTGGACGATCTCTTAATCAAGGGCTCGTCCCGTCAAGACTGTCTCCTAAGTCTTCAGATAACCCTGGATACTCTCGTCCGTCTCGGGTGGTTAGTCAACAAAGAAAAGTCCGTTCTCAGCCCCACTCAGCGTCTGACCTTTTTAGGCATGGAGTTCGACACGAACCTGGCCCGGGTGTTTCTTCCGAGGGAAAAATTTGTGGCTCTGTTCAAAGGGATTCGAGCCCTCAAACGGCCTACGCCCATTCCCCTTCGATTCTGCATGAAAGTTCTGGGGAAGATGGTAGCTTCCTTGGAAGCAGTGCCCTTTGCACAGTTTCACCTTCGTCCTCTTCAGCTGTCCCTCCTACCAGTCTGGGACAAGACGACGAGGTCCTTAGACCGGCCCATTCTCCTCCCTCTCAAAGTGAAGCAATCCCTCACTTGGTGGACGATGTCTACATCACTCCTCCAAGGGAGGTCCTTCCTCCCGCTTCGGTGGCAAGTCATCACCACCGATGCCAGCCTCCTGGGTTGGGGAGCGGTTTTTCATCAGAGGACGGCTCAAGGACACTGGGACCCACAGGAAGCTCTTCTTCCTATCAATCTGCTCGAGATCAGAGCGATCTTTCTGGCCCTTCTTCGCTGGCAATCCCTTCTCGTCTGCAAGCCGATCCGCATTCAGTCGGACAACGCCACGGCTGTGGCGTACATAAACCATCAGGGCGGCACGCGCAGCCACCAAGTCATGTCAGAAGTGGCAAGGATTCTGCGCTGGGCGGAACGTTACGTCCCTACAATCTCCGCCGTTCACATTCCAGGGGTGGAAAACTGGGCAGCCGACTTTCTGAGTCGTCAAGGCCTAGCGTCAGGCGAATGGTCTCTCCATCCCTCAGTCTTCGATCAGATATGCAAGCGCTGGGGTTCTCCGGACGTCGACCTCATGGCATCTCGGATGAACCACAAAGTTCCGCGCTTCGTAGCCAGGTCCAGGGATCCTCTAGCCGTCGCTTGCGACGCCCTAGTAATCCCATGGTCCCAGTTCCAACTCCCTTATCTTTTTCCACCTCTTGCCTTGATCCCAAGAGTGGTCAAGAAGATAAAATTGGAAGGCGTTCCGGTAATTCTTGTGGCTCCAGACTGGCCGAGACGGCCTTGGTATGCGGAACTGGTGAACATGCTCGCGGACGTTCCCTGGAGACTTCCAGACCGTCTGGATCTTCTCTCGCAAGGCCCCCTTTACCACAAGAATTCTCGGTCTCTGAATTTAACGGCATGGCCGTTGAGGCCGCAATCCTAAGAGAATCAGGTTTGTCCAGCCAAGTGATTCAGACGATGATCAAAGCCAGGAAGCCAGCCTCTTCCCGCATTTACCACAGGTGTTGGAAGGCTTCTTTCCGTTGGTGCGACGATAAACTTTTTCCAATCACCTTTTCCATTCCGTCCATACTGGGTTTTCTCCAGTCTGGCTTAGATTCGGGTCTGTCTCTCAGTACCCTGAAGGGCCAGGTTTGTGCCTTGTCTATCCTCTTTCAAAGAGAGCTCGCTTCCTTACCGCAGGTTAAGACGTTCCTCCAAGGAGTCGCTCATGTGGCTCCTCCTCATCATTCACCAATAGAACCGTGGGATCTCAATCTCGTTCTTGGCGCCCTCCAAAAGGCGCCGTTTGAGCCCATCCAGGACATTCCTTTGTCACTTCTGTCATGGAAGGTAACCTTTTTGATCGCCATTACATCCATCAGAAGAGTTTCTGAGTTAGCGGCCTTGTCATGCCGTTCTCCTTATCTGGTGCTCCATCAGGATAGTCGTCCTCAGGCCCGTTCCTTCCTTCCTGCCAAAGGTGGTTTCCTCCTTTCACATCAACGAGGATATCGTTCTTCCATCGTTTTGTCCGGCTCCTTCTCACCCTCTTGAGAAGTCACTCCACAAGCTGGATGTTGTTAGAGCCTTGCGTGTCTACCTCGCTAGGACCACTTCACTTCGTCAATCCGATTCATTGCTGGTCATTTCTGAAGGTCGGAGGAAAGGGCTTCCGGCATCCAAATCCACGCTCGCTGGATTCGTTCTACCATTCAGGAAGCTTACCGACTTCAGGACAAACGGCCCCCTCCGGGAGTGAGAGCTCACTCCACCCGGGCTGTGGCAGCTTCGTGGGCCGTTCGACACCAGGCTTCGGCTCTGCAACTTTGCAGGGCCGCGACCTGGTCGTCTTTGCACACTTTTGCGAGGTTCTACAGGGTTCATACCCAGGCCTCGTCTGATGCAGTTGTTGGTAGGAAGGTTCTGCAGGCGGCGGTGGTGCATCGGCCGACCTAAGCCCTTCCTGTTCTTTCGTTCCTTATTGCTGTTCCCACCCTCGGGACTGCTTTGGAACGTCCCATGGTATTCTGTGTCCCCCAATAAGGCGATAAAGAAAGATGGATTTTTGGTTCTTACCGTAAAATCTCTTTCTTGGAGCCTTCATTGGGGGACACAGCACCCTCCCTGTTTAAAATTGTAACGTGTTGGGTCTTTGAGTCCCCTGTTGGGTTGGTACATATGTTTAAAGTGTTCCGTTGCTTCTCCTACTGCTTTTTCACCAACTGAGGTGCCTAGTGCCTGTCGGTGGGTGTATACTGCCGGGGAGGAGCTAATTTTCTTGTTTTGCATAGTGTCAGCCTCCTAGCAGCAGCAGCAGCATACACCCATGGTATTCTGTGTCCCCCAATGAAGGCTCCATGAAAGAGATTTTACGGTAAGAACCAAAAATCCATCTTTTTCCAGGAGGAACAGCGCAATGCAGATTTACTTAAAAAAACAAAAAACAATGCCCCAGAATTGTTATATTATGGGGAATCTGAGAACTGAGTAAGACGGAGCAGTCAGGGGGGTGACATATGCCTTTGTATCACATATTGTTCTGCTGATTTGTTCGGTTAAATGGGGAAATATTTTAGTTATAAAATAATAATGAAGTCGCATTAACTTAAACCGGTTTGTGTCTTGAGCTCTTCTGGAGTTTCTTGATGGCAAATGCCTTCAGTCATAATCCCACCTTGTGTTCTCCATCTGTAGCCTACGATGTATTGGATGGATAAGAGCGCACTGACGTGTCCATAAGCGTCTACTGATGGCAATCGCTGTTTGCAGGTCTCTCTGGGGGACAATGCACTGTGTGGATCCGATTCCCCATACACCAAAAAGGCACAAACATTAAAACGCCGCTCTTTTATGATATGAGAAGTGATGTAGGTGCAGTACTGGACAGAGACTTCTTGCTATGCTCTTGATGGCCCGATTTTGGTTCAGGCAATCCCATTGTGTAGAACTTTACGGGCATTGGTGCTGATCACAGTGCAAGATTGGGAACACCAGATAAATATCCTGTAACACTTTTAGTACACAAAACTAATTGGGTGACACGAAAAGAAAGCTTGGGGTGGAGAGCCTTGTAGTGTACAATGATAAGGACTTCACCCTGCTTTTATTTTTTGAAACCAATAAAGGGATGTCCCATGTTCTCAATCAGTAGCCTACCGTTCTCCTGCTTGCTGGGGGGACAGTGCACTCTTGATTGATTGACTGTTCAGACTTTTAGCATCGTCGCGCCCAAACTGTGGGCTCTCATATACTTCAAGCAGGGGTTAGGTTCTGCAGAGAGAAAGCGAGGTGCACAGAGGGCTTGAAGATGACCAGATCCAGCTATCTGGCCAGCATCAGAGCAGCACTTATAAGCGCTCTTCTCCTTAAAGGGGATGTCCATTTTTAGGGATATGTGCCCCAAGTGCATGTCACCTCTCCAATCTAATTGCTTAGCAGTGTGAAGGCTGATAACATGCACCACTGAGCTTAGTGTACCAGAGTTTGGGGTCACTTTCCTGAAAGTGGATCACCCTTTATTAAGAAGTAAACCCAATGCTGATAGACTGCGGCACTGTCTGTTAACGAGCAGAAAACAATAGAATACATACCGTAATCCCACCATTTTTGAGAACAAAGGATCTTTTAATGAAAAGTAAATTGCAGAGTTGCCTGCTCTTACAAACACTTTGCAATTTTAACCATTTATATTGATAAGACCCCTTTAAAAAGCTGCTTTGTTTACGATGTTGTATATTTCTTATACTTTTGCTCAACTCAAAATCTTTTTTTCTTCTCCAGACTTTTGAATGAAGAGATTCATACAGATGCAATTCTTCATGTTGGACAAACTCGATTTAAAGTGCACAAGGCCGTGTTATGGGCGAGAGCTCCAGAATTCTATATGTGGGTCACAAGACAGGACACAGGGGACCCCTTCATTGTGCAGAACGTGGAGCCATCTGAGATGCAAACCTTTCTTAAGTGAGTGCAAATTTATTCCCAACGCGTTTTGAAGTAAGGACTACTTCTTCCTCAGGGGATGACAAACAACATGACATCCCCCGAGGAAGAAGTAGTCCTTACTTCGAAACGCGTTGGAAATAAATGATTGATCTTTCACCGTAAGTGGGATTCTGTATTTTGTCAAGCAGCGCATGGAAGTCCATAAATTATTTCCATAAGAATTGATATATGCACTGAACGGTCTGCTACGGATAATGAACAGGTGTGAACACTGGCTTTTAAATGAATGGCGATCGGCAAGCAAGTTTCCGCATGGCTGTCTCATACACTTGCTGATCAGTGTAACTAAACCAACCCTAAAGATGACTTTTTGTGATAAGAGTGAAGATGATGTCATGTAACCTCATAGTCGATAGAAGTAAAGCAAAAATGCTTAAATGGGATAGTTTATCTGTTTTCTTATCCTCCTCTCATTTGGTTTATGATCACAAAGTTCATCTCTACTTTCATGTGGTCATAAATTGGCACAGAGGAGCTCAGAAAAAGGAAGATAGGTCATTCTGACAATAGATTCTGACCAGGCATACCACTGTCGTGCATTTTCTGCATGATGGAGATTGAGATCAGGGAGAGACGGTTTAAGTTGTACAGTGAGTTCATGCTTTCCTAAACTCTGGATTGCTCTCATCTCGCTCCCTCCTGTCCTATCAATTAGTCATCCAATTGCAAAGAGGCTACAGGGAAGCTACCCAACACTTCTCATTTAACCACTGTTAACCCCTCCATGACCCAGCCTATTTTGACCTTAATGACCAGGCCATTTTTTGCAATTCTGACCAGTGTCCCATTATGAGGTAATAACTCAGGAACGCTTCAACGGATCCTAGCGATTCTGAGACTGGTTTTTCGTGACATATTGTGCTTCATGTTAGTGGTAAATTTAGGTCGATAATTTTTGCGTTTATTTGTGAAAAAAATCAAATTTGGCGAAAATTTTCCAATTTTCAAATGTTGAATTTTTTATTCTGTTAAACCAGAGAGTTGTGTCACAAAATAGTTACTAAATAACATTTCCCACATGTCTACTTTACATCAGCACAATTTTGGAAACAAAATATTTTTTGTTAGGAAGTTATAAGGGTTAAAAGTTGACCAGCGATTTCTCATTTTTACAACAAAATTTACAAAACCATTTTTTTTAGGGACCACCTCACATTTGAAGTCACTTTGAGGGATCTATATTGCAGAAAATACCCAAAAGTGACGCCATTCTAAAAACTGCACCCCTCAAGATACTCAAAACTACACTCAAGAAGATTATTGACCCTTAAGGTGTTTCACAGGAACTAAAGCAACGTGGAAAGAAAAAATGGACATTTTAATTTTTCCAACCAAAATTTTCTTTTGGCATCAATTTTTTCATTTTCACATGGGCAACAGGATAAAATGGATCCTAAAATTTGTTGGGCAATTTCTTCTGAGTACACCGATACCTCATATGTAGTCATAAACCACTGTTTGGGTGCACGGCAGGGCTCAGAAGGGAAGGAGCGCCATTTGACTTTTTGAATGGAAAATATGCTGGAATATTTAGCGGTTGCCATGTCGCGTTTGGAGAGCCCCTGTGTGCCTAAACATTGGAGCTCCCCCACAAGTGACCCCATTTTGGAAACTAGACCCCTTATGGAACTTATCTAGATGTGTAGTGAGCACTTTGAACCCCCAAGTGCTTCACAAAAGTTTATAACACAGAGCAGTGAAAATAAAAAAATTTTTTTCCTCCAAAAATGATTTTTTAGCACGCTATTTTTAATTTTCACAAGGCTAACAGGAGAAATTGGACCATAAAAGTTGTTGTCCAGTTTGTCCTGAGTACGCTGGTACCCCATATGTGGGTGGGGACCACTGTTTGGGCACACGTCGGGGCTCGGAAGGGAAGTAGTGACATTATGAAATGCTGATTTTGATGGAATGGTCTGCGGGCATCATGTTACATTTGCAGAGCCCCTGATGTACCTAAACTGTGGAACCCCCCCACAAGTGACCCCATTTTGGAAACTAGACCCCCCCCCCCCCCCAAGGAACTTATCTAGATGTGTGGTGAGCACCTTGAACCCCCAAGCGCTTCACAGAAGTTTATAACCCAGAGATGTGAAAATTAAAAAAAAAAAAAAACTTTTTCCACAAAAATATTTTAGCCCTCATTTTTTTTATTTTCCCAAGGGTACCAGGAGAAATTAGACCCCCAAAGTTGTTGTGCAAATTTTCCTGAGTACGCTGATACCCCATGTGTTGGGGTAAACCACTGATTGGGCACACGTCGGGGCTTGGAAGGGAGGAAGCGCCGTTTGACTTTTTTTTTTCATTGATGAAATATTACTATCGCTCTGTTTGGCTGTTTAAAAGTGAATCAGAGCGATCGTAGCCACGTCGGGGCGAAGCCACGCCCCCCCCGTGGTGAAGTACAAAGCCCCCTGTATCGTCGGGTGACCTTTCAGTGACCTAGGTCACCCGACCTGCAGGGGGGCTTTAAAGTCATGACGCCACATAGGCGTCACTGGTCAGATTGGTACCAGTTTTCATGACGCCTATGTGGCGTCATTAGTTGTGAAGGGGTTAAAGTGGATCTGTCAGCAGGTTATTACTATGCATTCTGTGAGCAGAATGACGTATGGGTACAGACCATGGTTCCAGGGATGTATCACTGGACTGCTTGGTACAGTTTTGATAGATGTAGCATTGCTTAGAATGCAGAGCTGTGTATAACCCCGCCCACACCCCTGATTGGCAGTATCCTGTATACGCTGTATAATTAGCTGCCAATCGGTGGTAGGGGGCGGGGTTACCCATTTTAGCAGGACTGCCTGGCACTTGATACCTAGTTTTGCAGTGATAATTTCATGCTGATAAAACACTGATAGTATTGAAACTACTGCAAGCTGCTGAGCATGTGACTCATCCATGGAATCAGGCTGTGTACCGTACATTATGCTGACAGATTCCTCTTAAGGGGCTATTCCCGTCTAATAAGGATGGCTTAGTATGAAGATCTTTGTTTTAACCTTCACACCTGCAGGACAGCTCTGCTCAAGTGCACAACTCTGGAAAATGGACCTACTACTGTGCTGTGAAAAGTAGATCTGTTAGGAATTCCCAAAAGTTAGTCCCCCGTTGATTATAAAAGTATGGCCTATACCCAGGGTTCCCAACCTGTAGCTCGGGATCCACATGTGGCTCGCGGTCCCATGAATTGTGGCTCGTGACTGTTTACCAGCTTTTGGTGCATTAGCTCCAGACCTAGCAATCAGGTATGAAGAGAACATCTCAAAATGATGAATTTTGTGAGTAACCCTGTACAGAAGAGCAGATCTGGATGCACATTTACTGGTCTTAGGGGTTTATAGATGTTTTAGGTATGGTACGCTGGAGGATGGTACTACCTGTTAGAGGAGGTGCTCATAGCTGGATGAGACAGTGTGTTGGGAGTCCTTGATGGGAGAATACTGAATGGGGGTACTGTGGGAACCCCGGAATCTCAGTGTACTGCTTTGGAGTGATTTCTGTGGAAAAGCTTTGGTTATCGTTATACCTGTAATGGGGGGGGGGGGGGGAGCTTTGGTTGACACTACTTTGAAGGGGGTGGGAGCTGGATGTGGCTCACGACCCTCTATCTAAGCTGAATGTGGCTCTCAAGGTCAGAAAGGTTGGGGGACCACTGGCCTGTACTATAGATATGAGAAAATGAATACCCCTTTTAAAATGTTTTCTTTAAAACGCTCAAGCTTCAGCGTAAAACGCGTTTTGGATTCTTGCACATTTTAGTAAATCGTGCTGCCCAAGCTGGACGCAGCATAATCTTGCTGACAGATACCATTTTTTTATTATTTTTTTTTAAAGCTATACTTACATGTATTATCTATATTATTAGAACTTATTACAGTTTTATTCTTTTTCAGGCTGGTATACTCCTCCCCTTGGAAAGTTAAAGATCGAGAAGATCACATTCTTCAGATGGTAAAAGATCAGTCCCAGCTAAATCCAGAACACAACCATGATTTATGTGATGGAAAAAGTACCACACATTCTGCTGTGGAAAATGACAACGTTCCGATGAGTAATGTTTTTGTTGCTGAGAGGATAGACACAGAGGAAAACCACAACTATGATGGTAAGATTTCCACTAGCTGAGACAAGTGGCCTGTACAGATGGCATTTACAGCCCCAAACCCCTCATATTTAGATGCCCTTTTCATGCTTAAAGGGGTGGCCACTTTATCGTTATTTTAACACGTGTGTGGGGGACATGATTTTGTGTACATTTAGGCTATGTACCCACATTGCAGAGATGCTGCGGAAATTTCCGCAACTCCCCGCCGTGGGAAAAACGCATGGAATTCGCATGCGGATTTCAAGCGCATTCCAGGCGATTTGAAGCATCGCTTGGAATGTGATTGACAGGTTGGTCACACTCGTCAAACATACTGTTTGACAAGTGTTACCAACTTTTTACTATTGAGGCTGCCTATGCAGCATCAATAGTAAAAGGGTGTAAGAAATTTAAAAAAAAAAAAAAAAAATCGTGACACTCACCTTCCGGTGTCCCGCGCAGCCTTCCCTATCCTCTCGATACTCCCGTTCCCAGCGATGCCTTGCGACAATGACCTTTGACGTAGCGAGACCACTACGTCATCACAGGTCCTTGCTGCAAGGCATTACTGCATTCTCATGTGTGCGGAATCACGGTGATTCTTTACGGGTGCGCGGCGATTCCGCAAAAATGAGCCCCCTGTGTTTTTTTTTTCCGCTATGAGATTCCGCCGTGGGAAAAAGCGCAGCATTAGCACAGCAGGTGCGGAATGCCATAGGAATGCATGGGGTGAGTTCTGTATGTGTTTTCGTGGCAAAAACGCATACAATCCGCATCGTGCGTACACAGCCTTATGATTATCGATAGCTTTTATCCTGCCCTTGTTCGGACATCATTCTTCACAGTCTGCACAGCTCTCCTATCCATAAAATGGCTGCTAATGGAGGAGCATGTGACCAGATCTGTCAATCAATCTCCTCCAATAAGAAAGCAGCTTTCTCGTGTACGGTATTATATTTTTTTTTTATTTTTTTTTTTAATTGGAGGGGTCTGGTCACATGCTCCTCCATCAGCAGCTATTTTATGGACTGGGGAGCTGTGCAGTCTGTGAGGAAAGTGAAGCTAACAAGAGCAGGAGACGAACCTGTCATATAATAGGAAAATTCTATTCCACAAAATCATGTCCCCAACATATAGATGGATAACGTGGTCAATGCTGGTATAACGCGTTCTGCAGCCAGCAACAGATGGCACAACACATGATATAGAAAGCAAATGGTTCCACATTTTTAGTGCAACCCAACTGCAAAAATTATTAATAGCCCCAATTGCATATACCTTGCCAAAATCCCTTTTATCGTGTGTGTGTGTGTATATATATATATATATATATATATATATATATATATATATATATATATATATATATATATACACACACATACATACATACATACATACATACATACATACATACATACATACATACATACATATACACACACACACAGTGATCAGGCAGCGTAAGAGTGGGGAGGACTATAAGCGCCCCAGAGAAAACTGTGTACATATACCTTATATATATCTCATTTTTTGGGACTCGTAACAGGTCTTCTTTAAGTTTAAAAAAAAAAAGTTGCCCAATAACATTTTCAGCTCCAGTTATTCAGGCGAAATGTTGTCACAAGAACTTGTGTTTATTGAAGTAATGAAATCCATCAATATTCACAAAGGATCTTGTAACTGACACTATTCTGGCTGGGTCAGATTGATGTATTGATGCATTTGTGGTTATGTGCAGGTTTTTTTCATTTTCCTTTCTTGCGCTCTTTTTCTTGCTCCATTATGTATGAAAACTACAGACATATGTTTGTTTTAATAAATGATTGTATTTCCAGAGAAGTTAAAGAGTAACTAAAGGACCTGCCCTCTATGGCATAGTGCGTACTCTGCTCTTTGAATGAGCGCAGGCAGGGAGCTGTAGGATACAAGTCATTTATTAGCAAGAAAGTGTTCTTCCTCTTGTACAAATAAGACAGCTCATTCTGAAAGTTCACTTGAGCTGCCTGGCACCCCTTTATTTATTAACCCTGACCATACTAGGTGTGTCACAGAATGACCGTTCAGTAGTTCACTATTGCTACCAGGGCTGTGGAGTCAGTAAGCCAAACCTCTGACTCCTCAATTTCCCTGACTCTGACCCCACAGCCCTGCCTCACTACTGAGCATGTACATAAAGTGCAGCACAGATTCATCTCATCTATGACCCCACAGCACTGGTCACTACTGAGAATGTACATAATGTGCAGCACAGATTCATCTCATCTACGACCCCACAGCCCTGCCTCACTACTGAGCATGTACATAAAGTGCAGCACAGATTCATCTCAACTACGACTCCACAGCCCTGCCTCACTACTGAGCATGTACATAAAGTGCAGCACAGATTTATCTCATCTACAACCCCACAGCCCTGCCTCACTACTGAGCATGTACATAAAGTGCAGCACAGATTCATCTCATCTATGACCCCACAGCACTAGTCACTACTGAGCATGTACATAAAGTGCAGCACAGATTCATCTCAACTACGACCCCACAGCCCTGCCTCACTACTGAGCATGTACATAAAGTGCAGCACAGATTCATCTCATCTACGACCCCACAGCCCTGCCTCACTACTGAGCATGTACATAAAGTGCAGCACAGATTCATCTCCACTAAAAGCCGAGATCCTAAGATCAGAAACAGAACAGACATTTACAGGACATTTCATAACTTTCCCAAATTGACAGCACATCCTGCCTTGTAGTACTGTACCCAATGTATTATATATTTTAGGAGTCGGTCCATTTTATTCTAACTCCATCAAAATGGACTTTGACTCCACAGCCCTAATACTAAGCCATACTACAATCAAGGCTGTCCTGATCAATAAATGAAATCTCTTATGCTCCATTCATAAAGCTATAGATCTATGTTGTTTGCTCTTGGCCTCTGAAGGTCCCGTGTCCTGATGACTTTACATTCTAAAATGTTTGCACACTGGTTTCTTATATTATTTTTTTTTTTTTTTTTTTTTTTTTTTTCCTTTAATCCCTTTATGGGATTTTTCTGTGCAATTGTAATAAAAAAAATAAACCCTATTTTTATAGATTCATAAATTAGACATTTCATTATGGAATTTCCAATACTATATCCACCTCTCTGACAGCCCTAGGGTCCTCCAGTGAGCCATGAACTTTCTACTGAATACACATGAAATTCCTTTGATGCAGTGAAAAGGTTTCTTTCCTTTTTGCTTTCCCTGTGTATAGCACAATCAGCATTGAACAGTGCTTATAAAGATATGTTACCGTTGAGATCCAGCTCCGGATTATGTGGGCCTTAAAGGGAATCTGTCACCTGAATTTGGCGGGCTATTTTGGCAAAGCCTAAAAGCATTACTGCGCATGCACCGGTTAACTATGTCCCTGAAGTATTTCGCTGTGTTCCGGGACATAGTTAACCGGTGCATGCGCAGTAATGCTTTTAGGCTTTGCCCGCAGTTTGGCAAAGCATAATGCGCGTGCACGAGGCAAAATTGCATTGCGCACGTGCGGACTATGGCGGACACCTACTCCAATTCCAGAAAATATTGCGGATGGCGGCCACGGATGGGGAGGGGGAATGGATAGGAAACACCGCCCATTGGACCGGACTGAAGTCATTTAAATGGCCCGCCAAATTCAGGTGACAGATTCCCTTTAAAATAGTGAAAGTCTGTGAACTCTTTAGAATTTTTCATACTTTTGCATAAATTTGACCTAAAATTGCATCATATTTTTACATAAGTCCTTTGCTTCCAGTATCTGATATGACACCTTGCACAGCTATAACTGCTGCCAAATATTTCCGATATTTGTTGATTAGTCCTGTACATCGGGATTGGAGGAATTTTAGCCCAATCTCTCTAACTCTGTTCATAGATAAGCTTGTGAGGAGGGTCCTAACTTCTTTGGTATCGGAGTTGGGTTATTCTTTAATGTCTCTATTGTCTATACAAGTCCCCCTATAAAGTACAGTGTGCGGAATATGTTGCCGCTATATAAATGTATGTTGGTGTGTTTTCTCCCATGAACTGCTCCCTTCAGGTTCTTCCACAGCATTTCTGTAATGTCAGGCCTTTGACTTGGCCATTCCAAAACTTTTGGCTTTGATCTTCTCGAAGCACTCTTCTGTTCTGTGGCACGTTGCCTTTGTAGCATGACCACGCTCTCCTGAGATTCAGCTCATGGACTGATATCCTGACATTTTCTTTTAGAATTTACTGCTATAATTGAGAACTCACTGTTCCATTGCATGCTGGCACAGATGCAGCAAAGTAGGTCCAAATCATCATACTACCACCACTGTGTTTTACAGACACTTTTTTTAATCTGCTGTAGTGCAGCATTTTTTCTTTTTGTAAACCGAATGCTTCTTATTGAAACTAAAATACTCATCCATTTACAAAACCTTGTCCCGGTAGCCTTCTGGCTTGTTCAGTTGATCTTTAGCAAATTGTGGCTGGGCAGCGATTTTCTTTTTAGGACAGTAGTGGCTTGTTTGTAATCCTGCCATGCACACAATTGTTGTTCAGTGTCCTGATGGTGGACTTGTGAACATTAAGGCTATGTGTCCACGTTAGCGTTTTAAACCTGACACAAAACCGGATTCGTTCCCAGAAAACGCACGTTTTATTTCTGCGCGTTTTTGACACGTTTTTTTCCGCGCGTCTTCTGGGCCCATAGGAAATAGCGACTACTCCGCAAAATTAATGAACATGCTGCGTTTTTAGCCGCAAAGGCTAGCTTCACACTAGCGTTTTGGGCCGCAGCGCACGGCCGCCGCTAAGCCCTGCCCCCTCCGGTCATCTCCGCCTAGTATCGCACACGGCTGCATGCGATCTGCACACCCTATCTTTAGTATAGGGTGCGCAGACCGTGTGCTAGTAGAATTTTGCGTGCGCTGCGCCCTTTTGACGGTGCGCCGGTGTGCGCCGAATGCACCATGTTACATTTTGGTGCACTCGGAGCACCGTCAAAAGGGCGCAGTGCACGCAAAATTCTGCTAGCGCACGGTCTGCGCACCCTATGCTAAAGATAGGGTGTGCAGATTGCATGCAGCCGTGTGCGATACTAGGCGGAGATGACCACAGGGGGTGCGGCTTAGCGGCGGCCGTGCGCTGCGGCCCAAAACGCTAGTGTGAAACTAGCCTTAGCGTTTCCTTAGCAGAAAAAAACGCATCGATTGGCACAAAAAGGCCAAAATACATTAAAATGAATGGGAAGCTTATTTTAAGCGTTTCTGAAGCGTTTGATCCGGAACAAACGCTTCAAAAATGCTTAAATGCTAATGTGGGCACACAGCCTGACATGCGAGGGAGGCCTTTAGTTACATTACCTTGGGTCCCTTTGTGACCTTGCGGACTATTAGAAGCCTTGCTCTTAGAGTGATCATTGTTGGATGACCGCTTCTGGAAGGGTAGTAAGTCTTGAATTTCCTCTATTTATGCACAAAATCTGTCTGATTGTGGATTAGTCGAGTCCAAATTCTTTTAGGGAGAGTTCTTTATCGTTTTCTGGCCTGATCGCATCAACAACTCTTCTTCAGAAGTCTGCAGAAATCTCTTTGTGCCATTAGACACATACACAAACATGTTGTGAAGATCAGACTTTGATAGATCCCGTTCTTTAAAGGGGTGGTCCAACCCCTTTCTAAATAAAGTAGTCCTCCTTATAAAATAAACTGTATACTTGCCTCCTGTAGCGGCGTTGGATCGCCTGTGACATTGGTTGCAGGCTCAAGTGGAATAACAATCAGTAGTCACAATTGGCTACTGCACTCTCGCTTCTTTTATTTGTCCAAGGTTTGCGCCTTTGGACGACGTCGGACCAAATGGAAGTAGTGAGAGCTCAGCAGGCAAATAATGACTGCCGATTGGCTACAGAGCTCATGTGGAATAAGTCTGGGGCTGCGATTAGCCTGCGGAACTCTCGCTACTACAAAGGCGCGGACCTTGGACAAACGGAAGAAGTTGGTGCAGTAGCCATTTGTGACTAATTGGCTACAGGGCTAATGTTTGACAATGTCATGGGAGGCCTGGCGCTGATAACGCTGGCACACATAGATCTATAGTATGCAGTTTTTTGTATTTTTTATTTTATAAGAGGAACTACTTTTTATATAAAAAAAAAAAAGTTGCCCATATTTATGCAGCAATATGGAGACTGTTCACAAATTTTCAAGCACCATTGTGGTAAGGTGCAGGTCCTATGTGAACTCCTTCCTGTTATGGTGTGGGCCTTCATCATGATGCTTTTCTATCTATCAGCAAAAAATATTACAGAATATGATTCATTCATCGGTTACACCATTAATGCAGTCATAATCTGTAATATATTTGTATTTTAATACAGATGTATATTTTTTTCTAACTATAGACCTTACTGCAAATGAAGCATCATCTGACCTTGGTAAAGATTTGCTGTCACTTTTCAAACAATCCTTTGCTTCTGACGTAGCTATCCAAGTGGAAGAAACTGCTTTTCATGCACACAGGTACTGGAACTTCCCAATGTCATTGTTTTTATGTTTTTTTTTTTTTTTTTTAAGTTTTTTTTTTTTTTTTAAGTTTTTACTTTATTCTAATCATAGCAGTTTACATGGAGAAGACAGAATACAAATTTGGACATAGCATATTAAATTAAGCAAGACAGAACCAGCCAAAAAAGGATCACGGCAATCTTCACTCTAACCCTTTAATTGCTGCAAGCTTTTGAAATAAACAAACCTGAATCATAACGTGAATAACTATATGTTCTACACCTGCACACGCATGTGTTAAAGGGAATCTGTCATTCGTTTTTGTCTTGTAATCTGAGAGCAGCATGATGTAGAGTAGGTGCAGAGACCCCGAGTCTAGCTATGTGTAATTTACGAAGTTGTTTCAGTTTCAATAAAATCAGTGTTTTATCAGCAGGGAATTATCACTAGAGGACTAGTTGTTGTGTGCAATGTAGTTCTCCTGCTCTGTGAGACCACTTCTCCCACCACTGATTGACAGCTTTCTGAATATGCACAGTCTACCCAGAAAAATCACCAGAGCTCAGCATTCAGAGAACTTCTAGATCTGCAGCAGATAAAATATTACTTATATCAAAACTGCAGGGGGAAGTCCAGTAAGTGATACATCGCTGGAATTAATGTCTCTTCCCTAGCTCATCATTCTTGGCAATGCCATGTCCTCTAATCTCAGCAGCACAAGTCCCTTTTTTACAGTCATTCAATGAATATCTTTTATCAGTCTGCCTGTGTAAACATGCTAGTAAATGACCGCTGATCTGTAAATATTTACTGAGCAGCAGTCGTTTAGTGCTGCCAGTCAGAACCAGTCATGTTAAAAATGGTATCTGATCTCCAGGCTGGATGTTATAGAGCAAAAACCTGGGATCTGAGCTGAAAAGTAAGTTAATGTGTATGCAAAAATAACACATGACCATTACACAGAGAACCAAAAACAAAACATAACCTAAAATAAAATGCATGAAGGTGGTAATAATAATAATGGTATTTAGTAAATATAATTTTGATCAAAAGAATGTACAAGCCATCCCGTCACGTCAAGGCAACCCTTGTGGGACATTCCTAACTCTTGTATTAAAACCTTTCCACTTGTCAAGTGACGTAAATGTGAACAAGGACAGAGGGACTGAACCACCAGTAAAAGCATAGGCCAGACAGGATGGTTTTCCCAGCTCAGAAACATGGCGGTCACACCCTTATATGCACAGAATGCACATTGAACTGATTAACAACCTGGGGTATGAGCTGGAAAAGTAAGTTAATGTGTATGCAAAATGTAAATGCATTCTGTGCATATAAGGGTGTGACCTCCCTCTTTCTGAGCTGGGAAATCTCTAGCCTATCTGGCCTATGCGTTTACTGGTGGTTCAGTCCCTCAGTCCTTGTTCACATTTGCATCACTTGACAAGTGCAAAGTTTTTAATACAAGAGTTACGACTGTTCCACAAGGGTTGCCTTGACTTGGTGGGATGGCTTGTACATTCTTTTGATCAAAATTATGTTTACTAAATACCCTTATTACCTTCATGCATTTTTTGCAGTTTATTCTTTTTATTTTAGGTTATTTGTGTTTTGTTTTTGGATGTTATAGAGCAGGAGGTGCTGATTGGATTTATTACTCCATTAATAGAAATGCTGTACAAAGGGAGAAATGACAATATTTATACTTTGATCTTTTACATATAAAAAAGCCAAAGTATGGCCACCCTTGGAGTTTTGTGTACTCGTATAACCAAAGTTTCAGACATTATTAGCCTATTAGGCTTATGGCTTGTTCACTATCATACTTGGGAAAAGCCCAGTGATGCAAATGTCCCAGCTTTATAAAAACCAAGCCTTCTCTAACCTAGTGTCAAAAACACCAGCCATGGGTTCTTCTAAGCAGGTGCTAAGCACTCTGAATATGGTGGAGGCCTACAAAGCAGAAGAATATAAGAAGATAGCAAAGTGTTTTTCAAGTTGCCCTTTCTTCAGTTAAAAAAAAAAATTAAAAAATTGCAGTGAAGAGCAACAGTGGAGGTCAAGTTAAGGTTTGAAAGACCAAGCAAAATTTCAGTGAGAGCTGAACGTAGGATTGCTATAGAGGCAAATCGGAACCCCTGTTTGACTTCAGAAAGATTTAGCAGAGTCTGGAGTTGAGATACATTGTTCTTCTGTTCAGAGACACCTGCACAAATATGGCCTTCATAGGAGAGTCTTCAAAAGAAAATATCTCCTACATCTTCCCCATAAACTTCAGAGTCCAAAGTATGCAAAAGAACATCTAAACCAGCCTGATGCATTTTGAAAACAAGTCCTGTGGACCAATGAGCTTAAAATATACTGTAACTCCTGGCCACAGTCATCAAAGGTTTGTGTGGAGAAAAAAGGGCACAGAATTTCAGGAAAAGAATCATCTCGCTATCCATTAAGCATGGGGTGGCTCAATCATGCTTTTGGGTAAACAAGAAGCTTTGACTTTGGAATGAAAGCTTCTCGAAGCAAATATGATCTCTATGTCTTAAGATGTCCCTCCTTCTCAAACTCCTCTATTATTTTGAGACCTTGCTGGTAAAAGTTCCCATGAGTGAGCGTAAGTCTCTCCAAGCAGCTGTGATGAGATGTATTTGGAGGGATGGACATCACTGGATCTCTAAACGTGTCCTTGTCTCCCTTAAATCACAAGGAGGCCCGTCGGTCCCTGATATTATTAAATACTATTGGGCCGCTCACCTTCGTAGAATCCCTTTATGGGCCTCGTTTTGGGCATATAATAAGTGGATAGAAATGGAGAAATTATGGTTGGCGCCGGTCCATCCAAACTCGCTACTATGGCTAAAGAGGACCATTGTAACCCCGGAGCCCCTGTTAGGTTTCATTCGTTTCACGAGAGAGATCTGGCTCTCCTGTATGAAAGTTTGGTCTGGCCTCTCCTAATTCGCCTGTGGTTTCATTTATATTTCAATGCCTGCTGCCAAGCAGTCTTTAACATATGATGGCCCACCCTTAGTCCTCTGCGGGTTTGTTTAGATTTGCAGATATGGTTGATGGGGACACAGAGCTTCTCTCATTTGATGATGTCGAATCTAAATTCTCTATTACTAATAAAGAATTTTATCAATACCTGCAGAATAAGCATTTTGCCGCTTCCCTTTTTGGCTTGTCGGGAGTCTCCCTGCCGACGAACTCTGAGAGGATTTGCAGAAGAGAGCCATCACCCAAGGGTTTGGTTCTCCCCAAGATGGTTGTCAACCAAAACACTTACATGTGCAAATGGAAATCAATCATGGGAAAGGAACTCGCCCCCAAAAACTGGCATATCATCTGGGAGAAGGCAGCTAAGTCTTCTATCTGCACTCTTTACAAGGAAAATCAGTATAAGATACTTATGTTCTGGTATCACACTTTTGACCTCCTTCGCAGACTGAACCCGTCAATATACCAGATGTGTGTTGGCGCTGCGGCTCTGATGTGGGCACGCTGTATCATATCTTCTGGTCGTGTCCGGGAATTGGGAACTTTTGGAGGGAGGTAGGTTAGTTGATTTCCAAGGTTCTCTTTACTGTTGTGGATCTAGACCCGTCCATATATTTGCTTAATCTTTAGTCCTAAAGGGATGGGGAAAAGGCCAGCTAAACTGCTATTACACTTTTTTACCGCGTCTAGATGTTTGATCGCCCTGAACTGGAGACATGTCTCCTGGCCGTCACACCTTCATTTGCTTTATAGAGTTAAAGACATCCAAAGGATGGAATATGACAGAGATTCTGACTGCAAGTGTGGAGAATTCTGAATAAGTACGGGCTCCATGGGATTACTTTCTGGCACAGAGAAATGACTAATTCCGTAATGGAATGCTGAATCCTCCCTTCTTACGACACTTGCTCTCCCCTTCCCATCCTCTCCTTATGGTGTGTGTCCTGTCTTACTGTCTGTTTTTTAAATTTGGGTTAGATGTTTCATATAATGTTTTTATTTTGTAGTAAGGTCTTTGAGTCATTGATATTCTCCTTATTTCCTCTGCTTTGTACTGTAAAAGCTTGTTCTGACTCTCCTTTGTGTTAAAATTGTTAAAACTTTAATAAAAATTTACAGTTAAAAATCTGTAATCCTTCCAGAATAACCTTTAAACTACTTATAGATGTTGGGGCTCAGTTAAAAAACCTTACTGTATATACTCGAATACCCAAAGAAAAAATGGATTAAAGAGCAATAGAGTAAAAAATGTATATTTTTATTTTCTTCCAAAAAGGAATAGAATACAAGTAATGGATCAATCAAAAATCACAATATGTAAAGGAATCAGCGACACTTCGTATCGACATATACAGTTGTGGCCAAAAGTATTGACATCCCTGCAATTTTGTCAGATAATACTCAGTTTCTTCCTGAAAATGATTGCAATCACATTCTTTGGTATTATATTCATTTAATTTGTCTTAAATGAAAAAACACAAAGGGGAGAATGAAGCAAAAAGCAAAACATTGATCATTTCACACAAAACTCCAAAAATGGGCCAGACAAAAGTATTGGCACCCTCAGCCTAATACTTGGTTGCACAACCTTTAGCCAGATAACTGCGACCAACCGCTTCCGGTAACCATAAGTGAGTTTCTTACAATGCTCTGCTGGAATTTTAGACCATTCTTCTTTGACAAACTGCTCCAGGTCCCTGATATTAGAAGGGTGCCTTCTCCAAACTGCCATTTTTAGATCTCTCCACAGGTGTTCTATGGGATTCGGGTCTGGACTCATTGCTGGCCACCTTAGAAGTCTCCAGTGCTTTCTCAAACCATTTTCTAGTGCTTTTTGAAGTGTGTTTCGGGTCATTGTCCTGCTGGAAGACCCATGACCTCTGAGGAAGACCCAGCTTTCTCACACTGGGCCCTACATTATGCTGCAAAATTTGTTGGTAGTCTTCAGACTTCATAATGCCATGCACACGGTCAAGCAGTCCAGTGCCAGAGGCAGCAAAGCAACCCCAAAACATCAGGGAACCTCCGCCATGTTTGACTGTAGGGACCGTGTTTTTTTTTCTTTGAATGCCTTTTTTTTTTTTTTTTTTTTTTTTCTCCTGTAAACTCTTTGTTGATGCCTTTGCCCAAAAAGCTCTACTTTTGTCTCATCTGACCAGAGAACATTCTTCCAAAACGTTTTAGGCTTTTTCAGGTAAGTTTTGGCAAACTGCAGCCTGGCTTTATGTCTCAGGGTAAGAAGTGGGGTCTTCCTGGGTCTCCTACCATACAGTCCCTTTTCATTCAGACGCCGACGGATAGTACGGGTTGACACTGTTGTACCCTCGGACTGCAGGGCAGCTTGAATTTGTTTGGATTTTAGTCGAGGTTCTTTATCCAACATCCGCACAATCTTGCGTTGAAATCTCTTGTCAATTTTTCTTTTCCGTCCACATCTAGGGAGGTTAGCCACAGTGCCATGGGCTTTAAACTTCTTGATGACACTGCGCACAGTAGACACAGGAACATTCAGGTCTTTGGAGATGGACTTGTAGCCTTGATATTGCTCATGCTTCCTCACAATTTGGTTTCTCAAGTCCTCAGACAGTTCTTTGGTCTTCTTTCTTTTCTCCATGCTCAATGTGGTACACACAAGGACACAGGACAGAGGTTGAGTCAACTTTTAATCCATGTCAACTGGCTGCAAGTGTGATTTAGTTATTGCCAACACCTGTTAGGTGCCACAGGTAAGTTACAGGTGCTGTTAATTACACAAATTGGAGAAGCATCGCATGATTTTTCGAACAGTGCCAATACTTTTGTCCACCCTCTTTTTTATGTTTGGTGTGGAATTATATCCAATTTGGCTTTAGGACAATTCTTTTTGTGTTTTTTCATTTAAGACAAATTAAATGAAGATGATAACAAAGAATTTGTGTTTGCAATAATTTTCAGGAAGAAACTGAGTATTATCTGACAGAATTGCAGGGGTGTCAATACTTTTGGCCACAACTGTAGATTAGAGAGGGTATCTAAATAGGCAAGTATTAAAATAAATTGCACAAATATTGGTTTTATATGATAGATATACATATACACACATATATAGCAAAATTATATAGTATAATGCGTAGTTGCAAATTTTTACAAATATATGAAAAAGGCAGTTTATATCACCAATAGGGTATTAATCTGCACGAGTGCATATTTGTCAGAATATATCCATAGGTCTATAGTAAATATTAAAGCAATCCCAAAAACAGATCTGCCATATAGAAATAAGGAAATGAGGGCTTTAATCACATATGAATGGTGATAGATAACGCTGCTAGATATAATGAAGTCAAAAAGAACCAGTGCAAAAAATTGTTATACAAAATATTACAATAAGCCAAGACCCAGACTTATTAGTGGAAGCGGGACCCCAACGCACGTTTCGCTATATAGCTTCCTCGGGGGGCATGATTTTTTGCCACACAAAACTGGGAAAGCTTATTGACTCGTGTATAAGCCTAGGGTGGAAAATGCAGCAGCTACTGGTAAATTTAAAAAATAAAAATAGATACCAATAAAAGTAAAATTAATTGAGACATCAGTAGGTTAAATGTCTTTGAATATCCATATTGAATCAGGAGCCCCACATAATGCTCCATACTTTTCATGATAGCCCCATAAGATGCTCCATAGAATAATATGCCCCATATGCTGCTCCATAAAGGTTATTGCGCCATAAGATGTTCCATAGATTATGCCCCATATGCTGCCCCCATAAGATGCTCCATAGATTATGCCCCCATGTGCTGCTGCATTTAAAAATAAAAAAAAAATGACATACCTCTCCGTCGCTGGGGCCAGGTGCCGGTGTCACTGCTGGCACTGGAGATATTCACCTGTCCGGGGTCAATCGCTGCTTGCTGCTGTCTGGCACATCATCTGTCAGTGACGTTCAGACTGCAGGGGGCGCGGCACGCACTAACCACGTCACCGTGCCCTCTGCTGTCTGAACGTCTCTGACAGCAGCAAGCAGCGATGGACCCCGGACAGGTGAGTATCGCTATACTTACCCATCCTGACACGGTCTCTGCAGCCCCCAGCTTCTCCGCGATCTGCCTTCAGCAGTCACGTGGTACTGCTCATTACACTCATGAATATGCGCATATTCATGAGTGTAATGAGCGTTACCATGTGACCGCTGAAGGAAGGGATATTGCGGAGAAGCTGGGGGCTGCAGAGACCTTGCCAGGATGGGTAAGTATGACCTGACACCCCCGCCCCCCCCCGACCCCGTGGTGTATATGACTCGAATATAAGCAGAGAGGGGTCCAAAAAAATGGGCTGAAAATCTTCTCTGATCGCTGTTTTTCTGGTTTGGAATAGCATTTGAAAAGTAGGGAGTAAAAAAGGAAATTTGTCAAAATTGAAGGAAAAAAAAAAGGAACAATAAAAAAAACTCAAGAAAAGAATCCGCCCTTTCAAAGTGATAAACAGGAAGTACATGGGAGTGTCCTAGTAAAAATACAGCGTTCCGCAAATACGGTCTTCACAGTGTACCGCAAATTCAACACACTGGGCAAGCTTCCGTTTGTTTTTGAGGCCCCATTGATTTTTCAGTGGGGGGCCGTGTCTGTAAACCGTGAAAAATATCGAGTAAGCTCGATATTTTTTCACGGCCGTAAATACGGCCTTACGGAGCTCCAACGAATTTTTGCGACCCCCCCCCATAGAAATTTCTTGGACGCAAAAGCGAGCAGCATAAATATGGCAAGTGTAAAAGAAGCCTAAGCCCCACACGTTACTAGCTAAACAACTTTGTGATACAGAACAGACTACCCCTAACGCCTTAGCTAGTAAAAAATAATCAAATTGCACATAACCCTAAATAAATTGCGGACATTTTTCGTGACTATTTTCCCTTCACCCATGACGGCACACCTGAAAGAGGGATCCATCAAGCCAGGACCGGAAACCTACTGAAATAAAAGGGCGGTACCTCTCCCCCCGCTTAAATTTGGTTTCCTGTCCTGACGGGAGCCATCTTGCTGAGACCTGAGCGGGTTGAAGATTATTTTATTGTTCCTACTTACCCACTCCTGTCCTGGCACTGGAAGAACAGGCACATGGCTGTATGCCGGCCTTCAGATGCTGGAGGTGCCGTTGGCAGGTCCGGGGGGCCTTGGCGTATGTGCAGGCTTGGGCGGCACAGACGCGGCTAAGTGGGCTCTATTGCATCTGCCGCTCCGCTCTCCCTACTCCGTCTTGGGCGTGCCCGAGTGCCTTCGGAGGGGGCACGCCGGATGCAAAATGGCGGCGCCATTGGCGAAAATTCAGTCCTAGCGGGGGGAGGGGCATCGTCTTGGGCGGACTATGAGGATCAGCCACTCATGTAGCGGGAGTGGCAGCCATCAACCCGGTCAGAGATCGCAGGACTCCTAGGTATCCAGTAGGGACGTCGTATGTACCCCTGATCAGCCTCCGAATTCGGTACCCTTGATAAGAGGGTGGGTGGTCAGTGATCCACAAGAATGTCACCTTTTGTTAATTAGGGCCATTTCTTGCTTAAATCACTGGGGGCCAGTATTCCACTCTCAAGTGAAGGGCCTCCATCTAGCATGGCATTTGAGAGGCAGGGGTTCTAACCAGGTCTAGTCTCCACCCTGTTGAAAAGTAGGAAGCCGGTTACATCATGGATCTATTGTAGAACATGGAAAATATTCCTGGAGTTTTTAGGGCAGCCCTTGAGGGATGAGGCCCCTGTTGGGTCCATTCTAGAGTTTCTGCAGTCGGGGTTGGTACTAGGGTTAGCAACTAATATTCTGAAGGTGTAGGTATCGGCCCTGGGTGCCTTGTATAACTTCAACTTGGCAGTAAATAAATGGGTGTGTCAGTTTATAAAATCTTGTAGTAGATCCAGACCGGTTATAGTCCAAAAAATTCCTCCATGGGACCTGAACTTAGTTTTAGAGGCACTAACTAGAGACCCATTTGAGCCCTTAAAGAACTTATCTGCGAAGTTCCTCATGCTTAAGACTATTTACTAGTGGCCCAACATCAGCCCGCAGGGTGAGCAGTATGCCCTGTCTATTTGTCCCCCCCACACACACACACAGGTGTATGACGACAGAATTGTCCTAAGGCCGGACCTGGCATATCATATCAAAGTGGTTCTTAAATTCCATAGGAGCCAAGAGATTTACTTTGCCCTCCTTTTGTATTAACCCTAAAAATCCAAGGGAAGAATACTTCCATACCTTAGACGCGAGAAGGTCCTTGTTAGCGTATATGTCCATGACGAGTCAGTGGAGAAAGGACCAGTCCCTATTCGTTGCCTTTCAGGGTAGCAGAAAGGGGTATGGGGTGTCTAAGAGTACCATTGCCAGATGGATCAGGGAAGCCATTAGTTTATCTTACACTACGAGTGGTGCTCCGGTTCCTGAAGGCATCAAGGCTCGCTCCACCAGAGCCGTGGCCACCTCCTGGGCGGAAAAGGCAGAGGTATCAATTGATCATATCTGTAAGGCCGCTACCTGGTCCACACCATCTTCTTTCTTTAAGCACTACAGACTGAATCTGTACTCCTGTGGACTTGACCTTTGGTAGAAGGGTGCTGCAAGTGGTGGTCCTCCCGAAGGGGTTTTTCATTTCTCCAAAAATCTCTCAGGTGTGCTGTCATGGGTGAAGGGAATACACCAAGGTTACTTACCGGTAGCCAGTTTTTTCAGAACCCATGACAGCACCCATATATCCCCCCCCCCTTTTTCACCTTTTGGGTGTGCACTATAGTTTGGGTGTTTGTTTTTTTTTTTATAATGTGGTGTTGGTTATGTGTGTAAATTAACCGGAGGTCCTCTTTGTGCTCTGTAATCCAACTGAAGTGGGGAAGAGGTACTGTCCTTTTATTTCAGTAGGTGTCCTGGCTGGGCAGATTCCCCTCTCAGGTTTGCTGTCATGGCTACCGGTAACTGACCTTGGTGTTTTTCACAACTTTACTTCTGCACTCCCATCTAACCCGTAACCCAGAAGTAACCTTATTGGTTCATTTTTGGACTCTTGTCAATTGACTCCTCTTTTCTCAGAAGCAACACCATCATTAAATGACATAATTACCGAAGAGGAAATTAAGGATCTATTCAATAACCTTCCAAATGGGAAGACTCCGGGACCTGGTGGTCTGTCCTACTTTATACTATAATAGCTTCCAAGATGAATTTATCCCTACATTAATTCCCCTTTTTCAATTCTTTTCTAAAGGGAACCTCAATTCCTGACTCCATACTACTCATTTATAACCGTAATTCCCAAACCAGGCAAGGATAGTTTAGACTGCAACAACGATACTGATTGCCCTTCTCAATTCAATTGTTTAAAATATTCACAAACATTTTATCATTATGTCTGAATCAGTGGTTACCTTATATGATCCACAAAGACCAAATTTGATTTGTCCCTCTAAGACAAGGTGGCGTCAACACCAGAAGCACAGTCTATTTCCTAGAAATGGTCAAAAAATCCCGATAATCTACTTGCCTCCTGAGTTGGGACGATAAGGCGTTTGATTGCCTTCGCTGGTCCTTTGTGCTTAAAGACCCTGAGATATATGGCATAAAGAGCCCTTTTTTAAAAGGTGTTGAGGGATTACACTATAGTCCCTCGGCTACGATACATCTTCCTCATAGCTCTTCTAAACCAAGTAAGATTAAAAATTGCACCAGAGGTGCCTGCTTTTTCCCTGTCCTTTGCATTGAGCCTTTTACTGCTGCTATCAGTAATGAGGCTTACAATCCTCCTGCAATAGACCTATTGCGTCCAATGATGCACACCAGAAATATATGGAGGGTCTGTGCTAAAAAATTCAGTCTGACATCACCAAACTTCCTTCCTTCCCTTCCCTTTTGGTTTGTTTAATTTCGACCGACATAATAAACTATAAAATGAATTTTACATTCCTAGAATGAATTGAAAATCAAATCAAGTTATCGTTCATTATTCCAGTACAAGATCAGGCACTTTCCTTCATTAATGACAATACTGTAGAGAGATTTCACCTCATTTGGCCTCCTTGCAATTTCTTTTGGGCCATGTTAAATATATGACCTCTGAGATGATATTAATAGGTCACACCATTCTATATCATATCCCCCTCCCCGTTTCCTTTTGTCTGAGTCTGTTTGTTCGTGAGCTTTTACACTTTATTTATTTAAAAATGGTTAACCGAAAACTAAAGTATACAATAATGTTGGTTAACAATCCTATAAATGATGATGAAAAATGTAAATTGGCTATATTTTTTTCTGTAAAATGGAAAAAATTTATTTAAAAACTTACAATTAAAAAAAAAAATCATGCATTGGGGTTGTGTTGCAGCCAGTGTCATGGGGAACATTTCACACATAGAGGGAAGAAAGGATTCAATGAAATTTAAACAAATTCTTGATGCAAGCATAATATTTGTTGAAAAGAGGATAGCTTCTACAACTTAATAATGATTCTAAGCACAAGTCAAAATCCACAATAGTCAATCTCAAAAGGTGCAAGCTGAAGGTTTTACAATGGCCCTCACAGTCCCCTGATCTGAACATCATTGAAAATCTGTGGCTAGACTTTAAGAGCAGTGCATGCAAGACAACACAGGAATCCCACAGAACTGGAGGAATTTTCCAATGAAGAATGGATGAAAATCAATCAAACAAATTTAAAGACTCTTGGCTGGCTCCAAAAAGTGTTTGCAAGCTGTAATACTTGCTTAAAGGGAACCTCAGCAGGATTGTGCACAGTAACCTACAAACTTTGTCAGGTCAGCGCTGTTATACTGATTACAATGATCTCTTGGGTGATGAAATCCATCTTGTGGTTGTTGTTTAATCTTTATTTTCAGTTGTAAGTTAATGATATGCCCATACTCCAGGGAGGCCTCTGCAGCATAATCACATGTTTCATGTCCCAATAATACATGTTCTTAATGTTATTCAGATAGAAAAAAAAAAATCAATATGAAAATGGCACCCACCACGCCTGCGCAGTAGCAGCTATTGGTGTATATAGCTCTGATCTGAGAGCTGCTACTGCGCAGGCGGTGCCATCTTGGAGGAGGAATTTATTTTTTTTTTTTCTCCAGTAAGATGCCGGCGTATGCGCAGTAGCAGCTGTCAGATCACAGCTATATACACCGATGGCTATTACTGTGCAGGCACGGCGGGCGCAATTTTCAAATTTTTTTTTTTTTTTTTTTTTTTTTCACTAGCTGATAATTTAATTTTCATCTTGCTTAACTGTTCACAATAACATAAATTTTGACCAGGAGTGCTCAAACTTTTACATGCCACTGTATCTGTGAACTATTTCTTAATTTATTGAATAAATCAATTGTGGGACCATTTTATTTTAACACATGATATAATCTTCTTTGTTTGGATCTTTGAGTACAGGAATAGATAACATATGTGTTTAATAATTACTTTTACTTAAGGCCCAGTCACACATAGCGATCTCGCTAGCGAGATCGCTGCTGAGTCACAAGTTTTGTGACACAACAGCGATCTCACCAGCGAGATCTCTGTGTGTGACAGCGATCAGCGACCACCCCCCTGCCGGTATCGCTGATCGCTGCAGGAAAGCCCAGGACATTTCTTTGGTCGATGGGCTCCCGCTGGCCAGCATGCATCGCTGCGTGTGACCGGCGGGAGCCCAGCGATCAGCTGGTAACTAACGTACACATCGGGTATCCAAGGGACGCATGTCCCTTGGATACCCGATGTGTACGTTAGTTACCAGCTGCCTGCATCAGCGTGCTGGTAACTGACAGAACACAGCAATGCCGCGCGCTCGGCATCGCTGTGCTAATCGCTGGTGAAGCTGTCTGTGTGACAGCTCACCAGCGATCACATAGCGACTTACCAGCGATCCTGACACGTTGATATCATTGTCGGGATCGCTGGTAAATCGTCATGAGTGACGGGGCCTTTAATAAAGTGATATTTTTATCTAAAAAAAAAAGACTTGGTGAGTTGCATCTTATGTCTTTACACCCATTATCACTATTCAACTTTTTTTTATAATGTAATAATAAATATCCATTTGCATAAAAGTAAACTACAGAGTTGTCTAGTAGGGCGTACCCTCACTGATCCAAACACCCTCTTCTACCCATTGATATTAACATACACATTTAGCCATGAGCTCCTGTTCATCATATAGTTATGAGCAGTGTTTGCTATATGAGCATTTGCCCATGCTTTGTTTGATGTGCACATCAGACTTTTGTGATCCTTTAATGCATTTCCATTATTTCTTAAACGACGAAAAAAAAATCCCATATTGTACAATATATACCTATTTCTCGTTCGCCTTATTGGGGGACACAGAGACCTTGGGTGTATGCTGCTGCCACTAGGAGGCTGACACTATGCACAAAAAAAGGTTAGCTCCTCCTCCGCAGTGTACACCCCACCGACCGGCAGAGAATTCCTCAGTTTAGCTTAGTGTCAGTAGGAGGTGGACACGGGTCTTTTATTAGACCCATATCTACCTCGTCGTGCGTCGTTCCTTTTCAGGTTCTACGGAGGGATACAGATTGAAAAGTCACATCTGTACTCCCACATGGAGTCTGCAAGTACGCCGTGTACTGCCACCCCGTATCCTTGCAGTTCTCCGCGGCAGGACCAGACGGACGCCGACACCAAGACGTGCCAGCGACTCCAGGGGTCCTTGTCGCCACTCTCCCTCCCACTCGCCTACCAGAGCCTGTCGGTTGGATGAGACGCAAGACTTCTTCAAAGAGGTAACGGATCGTGGATGGGTGAGTATTTTTTTTTTTTTTTTTTTTTTTTTTTTATTTATTATTATTATTTATTTATTTACCTGGCTGCCCATTCCCGACGGTCGCCTCTTCAATGGTCACAGGGGAACCCTGGTTGTAGGTGCTGCGGTCGCTCGCAGTCGCCACAAGGCTATAGGCAGCTCAATGTTGCTGGGCATCCCCCCCTTCCCTCCCCCCTTTCTGGGGACAGGGAGCACAGGGTTTTTTCCATTGGGAGCGGCTTGCGACTGCGGCGTCCCACTTTTTCGGACCTCCGCGCCGACCCCCTGCTGACAGGCGGCCGCCGCAACTAATTTAGGCCCCGGCTTCAGTTCGGGCCTACCGCTGCGTCGCGGCCACGCCCCCCGCCCCTTTCTTCTTTCTAAGCGGGCTTCTCTCCCGCTCTTCCCAGGCCCTCCCACCGCCTGTCCTTCACCTGCACAGCCTGTTATTGGCTAGAGGGCGGTGAATTGTTAACCCTGCGTGGTGCTCCGCCCTCCCTCCTCTCCTGAACGCGCGCTTTTTCTCAGGAAGGCGCCATTTTCCCAGCCTGTTAGCCGGGCACCAGCTATAGCATCTTCTCCAGCTGGTTTTTTTCAGGAGGTCTGTCGGCCGGATTTCGCTCTGACCTGCATCCACTGACAGGTCGCAGAGCATCGCTTCTGGGGACACCGGACCGTGAGTAGCACTGCAGACTGACCCTTCTCCGCCCTCTGTCCCCCAACCTTCCGGCATTACCTCAGCTTTTCACTATGTCTAACTCTAAGTCTGATCGTACCCGCTCTACCGCCCCCCCCTGCACTTTAGTCAAGTACTTTGCATGTTCTTCGTGCAATCGCAAACTTCCCTCAGGCCAGTCCACTCCCCTCTGCCTGGATTGTAGCAATCCAATTCAGCCTGACGCCGTCCAGGAGCCATCTGCGGCCCCAGGTGAGAGTGAGCCCCCCATGCCTGGCTGGGCCTCCTCGCTATCTCAATCAGTGGCAGACCTCGCCAGGGTGTCTCAGTCCCTGGTGGCCGTTCTTGATAAGTTGCCCCTGGACTCTTCAGCAGGGCCAAGCAGGTCCCAAATTGTTCCATCTGAATCAGCCAGCGGTAGTCGCAAAAGACCCAGGCAAGATTCCCAGCCGGAATCCTCTCCTAGTCCCATCTCACCGCATAGCCCTTCTCACCAGCCTCCCTCTCGGGCCTCCTCTCCCGAGTCATGGGAAGCGCTTTCGGACAGGTCATCTGAGGGGATTTTAGAGCTGGATTCAGACCAGGATGCAAGCATGAAGGTCACAGTGCAGGACCTCATTGCTGCGATCCATCATACCTTCGATATTGCTGACTCCCCTGCGAAATCCTCAGATCAGGAGGTTTCGTTCAGACGGGCAGAAACTCCCTCCAGGGTTTTTCCTTTCCATTCCGAGTTTGGGAAAATTTTTACCAAGGAAAGAGAGGATCCGACCAGACGCTTTCAAAGAGGAAAACGTCTCGGCATACTCTACCCATTTGCTAAGGAGCTCACGGACAACTGGTCGGCCTCTCCCTCGGTCGATCCGCCCGTGTCCAGGCTATCCAATAACACGGTTCTCCCGCTTTCAGGCGTGGCATCCCTAAAGGATTCTAATGACAGGATTATAGAATCCCTGGCGAAGTCTGCCTTTGAAGCGGCTTCAGCAGCGGTGTGTCCAATCTTTGCTTCATCCTGGGCAGCAAAGGCCATAGCCACGTGGGCAGACGACCTTCGGCAGGGCATCTTAGATAAGGCGCAACCGGAGCATTTGGCCGATCTCGCCAATCAGATCTCCCATGCTGGGGACTATCTTCTCTCCGCTTCCTTGGATGCTGCATCCTGTGCAGTTCAGGCGTCAAGCAACGTTGTTGCAATTCGACGTGCAATTTGGCTAAAGGCATGGCAAGCGGACTTGTCTTCTAAAAAGTCCCTCACTAACCTGCCTTTTCAGGGGGTGCGCCTCTTTGGGTCCCAATTGGAACAGATTATTAAGGACGCCACCGGAGGCACGAGTTCACTCCTCCCTCAGTCCAAGCCTCGCAGACCCCCACTAAGGCGTCAGTTTTGACCCTTTCGGACTTTCCGCCGTTTCAATACGGCGGACAACTCCTCCAGCCAACAGAGACCGCAGGCTCGCCAGGAGAGAAAGAAAGTTTCCTTCAGACCCACTCCTTCCTGGCTACCCCACTCCTCCCACGGCAGACCGTCCAGATCTAGATCTGGACGGTCTACTTCAGCATGACTATCATCGGGCACGCGAGGGGCCTTTCCAATTGGGAGGTCGACTTTTTTCCTTCAGGGACGTTTGGCTGGCCGCCGTGGAGGGCGCCTGGGTCAGGGAGGTCATATCCTCAGGATACAAGATAGAGTTCGTCTCTCTCCCACGGGATCGTTTCTTCGCCGCTCTCCTCAGTTCCGGGGTGATTGTGCCCGTTCCCGAATCGGAGCGCTTCACGGGGTTCTACTCGAACCTGTTTGTAGTGCCGAAAAAAGACGGCGCAGTTCGACCCATCTTGGATCTCAAGCTGCTCAACAAGAGGGTCCGCCTTCGCCACTTCCGCATGGAGTCGCTTCGCTCGGTCATCGCCTCCATGGAGGAGCAGGAATTCATGTGCTCAATAGACATCCAAGATGCCTATTTACATGTTCCAATTTTCTCCGGACATCAGAAGTTCCTGCGCTTTGCGATTCGACAGCACCACTACCAGTTTGTCGCACTGCCCTTCGGTCTTGCCACCGCTCCCAGAGTCTTCACGAAGATCATGGCTGTGTTGATGGCTTTGTTGAGAGTCAGAGGCCTCGTTCTTTTCCCGTACCTAGACGATATTCTGATCAAGGCTCCCTCATTCCAACAGGCTCACCAAAGTTTGTCAATCGTCCTGGACACTCTTTCCAATTTCGGGTGGATCGTCAACAGGAAAAAGTCCTGTCTGGTTCCTACCCAACGCCTGGTCTTTCTAGGTCTTCTGTTCGACACTCGTCGGTCAAGGGTCTTTCTCCCACAAGAAAAGATTCTCTCTCTGCAGCAGGAAGTACGATCGCTGCAGACCTCGCGATTCCCATCCCTCCGTACAGCCATGAGGGTCCTGGGAAAGATGGTGGCGGCGATAGAGGCAGTTCCCTTTGCCCAATTTCACGCCAGGCCTCTCCAGCAGGCCATTCTGTCGAAGTGGAACAGGTCGCCTCGGTCCCTGGATCGCCCTGTCCATCTTTCTTACCGGATCAAGCGGTCTCTCAACTGGTGGTTGTCGTCACCTCTCATTCTATCGGGTCGATCCTTCCTTCCCATTCACTGGCAGATAGTAACCACAGATGCCAGTCTCCTCGGTTGGGGTGCTGTGTTCCGCAACCACACTGTTCAGGGTCGATGGTCGGATCGGGAATCAGCGCTGCCGATCAACGTTCTGGAGATTCGAGCGATCCATCTTGCTCTGGTCCACTGGGAAAGGCTCCTCAAGGGACTGCCGGTACGGATTCAGACAGACAACGCCACAGCGGTGGCATATGTCAACCGCCAAGGGGGAACACGGAGTGTCTCAGCCCTGGCGGAGGTGTCCAAGATTCTTCATTGGGCGGAGATTTCCGTTCCGACAATTTCCGCGGTTCACATTCCCGGCGTAGACAACTGGGCCGCCGATTTTCTCAGCCGCGAGGGTCTCGCGGCGGGAGAATGGTCCCTACATCCGGAAGTGTTTCATCTGCTCTGCCTTCGGTGGGGAACCCCAGATGTAGACCTCATGGCGTCTCGCCTCAACAGGAAAGTCCCACAATTCGTGTCCAGGTCTCGGGACCCTCTGGCAGTGGGCGCCGACGCCCTGGCCGTTCCTTGGTCCCAGTTCGAACTTCCCTACCTGTTCCCTCCTCTGCCTCTTCTTCCCAAGCTGTTGAAGATCAAGGCAGAAGGACTTCCGGTTATTCTCATCGCCCCGAATTGGCCCAGAAGGTCTTGGTTCGCGGACATTGTCAACCTTCTCGCGGACGCCCCCTGGAAGCTTCCAGACAGAACAGATCTGCTGTCTCAGGGTCCGATTTTCCACCCCAATTCTCGGCCGCTCAATTTAACGGCGTGGCTGTTGAGACCGAGGTTCTGAAACGAGCAGGATTTTCGGACCACGTAATTCAGACCATGATCCGAGCCAGAAAGCCATCATCTTCCAAGATTTACTACCGTACTTGGAAGGCCTATTTCACTTGGTGTGAGACCAATGACGTCGCGCCCATGTCCTTTTCTCTCCCTTCAGTCCTAGCGTTTCTTCAGGCAGGATTGGATGCGGGGCTTGCCCTCAGTTCCCTGAAGGGTCAAGTTTCGGCGCTGTCCATTCTGTTTCAGAAAACGTTGGCTTCCCGTCCTCAGGTTAAGACCTTTCTTCAGGGCATGGCTCACACGGTCCCGCCGTACCGGGCGTCCGTGGATCCATGGGATCTTAATCTGGTTCTTGAGGTTCTGCAAGGTCCGCCCTTTGAACCCCTCAGGGATATTTCCCTTTCTCTCCTTTCTTGGAAGGTAGCCTTTCTGGTGGCCATCACCTCCATCCGACGCGTGTCGGAATTGGCAGCTCTTTCGTGCCGCTCTCCCTTTCTAGTTCTCCACCAGGATAAGGTAGTTCTGCGGCCTCCGCCCTCGTTCCTTCCGAAGGTGGTGTCCTCGTTTCACCTCAACGAGGATATCGTGCTACCGTCCTTTTGTCCGAATCCAACTCATCCCCGAGAGCGGTCCTTGAACAAGCTGGACCTGGTTAGGGCGGTAAGAGTCTATCTGTCTAGGACGACTTCCTTGCGAAAGACAGTCTCTTTTCATTATCCCTGATGGAGCGTGGAAAGGTCACCCGGCGTCAAAGGCCTCCATTGCTCGCTGGATCAGATCGGCTATCCTGGAAGCCTACCGTGTTAAGCGTCGCGGAGCCCCTCCGGGTATCAGGGCCCACTCTACTCGGGCAGTGGGTGCCTCCTGGGCGGTGCGCCACAGAGCTTCCGCACTGCAGCTTTGCAAAGCTGCAACATGGTCATCGGTTCACACGTTTGTGAAATTCTACAGAGTCCACACCTATGCTTCGGCGGACGCCAGCCTAGGTAGACGGATTCTGCAGGCCGCGGTGGTGAGTCCGCTGGCCTGATGGAAGTTTGTTTCCCACCCCAGGGACTGCTTTGGGACGTCCCAAGGTCTGTGTGTCCCCCAATAAGGCGAACGAGAAAACAGGATTTTTGGGTTGCTTACCATAAAATCTGTTTCTCGGAGCCTTCGTTGGGGGACACAGCACCCTCCCATGTTTTACAGCTCCTGTTCTTACTTTGGTTGAATGGTTACAGTTGAGTTGTTTATGTTGTCAACCTATTCTGTTACTTCTCCTACTGCTTTCTCACTAACTGAGGAATTCTCTGCCGGTCGGTGGGGTGTACACTGCGGAGGAGGAGCTAACCTTTTTTTGTGCATAGTGTCAGCCTCCTAGTGGCAGCAGCATACACCCAAGGTCTCTGTGTCCCCCAATGAAGGCTCCGAGAAACAGATTTTACGGTAAGCAACCCAAAAATCCTGTTTTTCTTGCACATTATGCGCCAGGACATGGCTTCTATTTATGATCACTGGTTTTGATTGGACCATGGTGTTTGTACATTATGCATCGGATTTTTTCAGGAAAAATTAGAATAGTTATAGTATCCCAAATATCGCTGGTGTTATGGGCTTTACAAACTTGGTGTCGATGTAATTTTGGTTTTCCACTGACCGTTGCTTTTTGTATTTTAGATGGTGTTTTGTCATTCTCGGTTAGTGTAATGTTTTCCCTTCATAAGAGAACTCCTATGCTTTGTGTAGTCTGGTGCTATCCTGAGCCTGTTATGGCTCTATCCCTGTACTTTGTGTTTGGGGAGCAGATAAAAATGGTAATTAGGACAGTCCCTTTGGGTCTTTACACATACAGCACGCTATCACAGATCTGAAGCTGGGAAGCATATTTGTAAGCTCATGGAATGGCTTTCTTTCTACTGAAATCTCAGACATTGTGATCAGTCAGATCTGTGTATGAATGCTTTCATGCATTGGTGTTTTTTTTTTTTATTTTTTTTTTTTAAGTTTTGCTTTTGATCATGGTAATTTTTTCTTTTGGGTCTACGTTTATCTCGCACAGTAATAGATGGCTTACCTCTGGCTGGCACCTCCTTAGTTTTGCAGTTCACGGGCCAGCTTTGTTGTGTAGACTGGGACAAAGTCCGCAGAGAACAGTGGATGTAATGACCGCTATTTTATTGCAATAGACCTTAAACAGCAAAAAAACATAATTGACACAGAGGTCTCCTTATGCATCTTCCATTACTCCTTGGTCTCTAAGAGGGGTGCTACTGTACATCACTCCCTGGCAATTGTAACACTCTGGGGAGAATGAATAAAGTGGAGGTGCGGAATGCTTGACCTTCATTTAATCAGTCCAGACAAGGCTCTCCAGAGACTCCTTGTGGGGATCAGTAGAGGTCTCTGCTTTGGGACCGCAAGTAATCAGGAAGTTATCCTCTATCCAAAGATGGGAAACTTCATCTTTGCGCAAACCCTTTAATAAAACTAATCTTAAAGACATAAGATTTTGTCTTAGACAGTTTATTATGGGTTATAA
This sequence comes from Dendrobates tinctorius, assembly GCF_039654945.1. Taxonomy (NCBI): domain Eukaryota; kingdom Metazoa; phylum Chordata; class Amphibia; order Anura; family Dendrobatidae; genus Dendrobates; species Dendrobates tinctorius. The sequence goes on along the minus strand of NW_027361697.1, from coordinate 22,121,244 downwards.
ACCAATATTGTTTGAGTTTATTCTCTGTTCTCTCTACAGGGCTGTGCTGTGTGCCAGATCTACTTACTTTGCTGCTATGTTGAGTGGATGTTGGGCTGAGACCTCTCGAGACCTAATCAGAATTGAAGGGTAATTACATCCCGTATTAAACACTCTTGTTCATTTAGTCAGAAAGTGCCGTCACGTCTTTAATATGTACTGTCTGCAGCTGCTGAAATGTTTTAGACTTCTACCAGAGGCTTCATCATTTACATCTGTATAACAGACCCCTCAGTGCAGATGACTTAATATATTGTCTAAGCTATGTGCTGCACATGTTGGTTTTTCGTGCAGAAAAATCTACTGCAAATACTCTGGTGATGGCAAGTTTAACTGCTGCACAAAACAAGCTTGTTTTCCCCCCCATTTGGGTGAAAAATGTGGCAAATATGCTAAATGAATTGACATGCTGCAGATTGAGGGAAAAAAAGCTTTTCACCAGATTCCTTAAGAAAATAAATAAGCAGCATGTGCAGGAGACTTCAGAAGTCTCCTTCACTTTGCTGGTACTTTAAAGTGCAGTGGCTTTTTTTACTTTATAACCTTTTAGGCTGAGTTCACACGTGGCGTTTTTTTTCGCGTTTCCAACCGCGCGAGTTTGCCGCGAAAAATAAGCATCCCATGCATTCCTATGGGATTCCGCAATGCTGTGCTAATGCTGCGGTTTTTACCGCAGCGGAATCGCTTCGCGGTAAACGCAGCATGCTCATTAATTTGCGGAATCGCGGCGATCCCGCACCCATAGGAATGCATTGTTCCGCTTACTTCCTGCATGTGGCTGTGCACACCATGCGGAAAGTAAGCAGAACAATTGCGGATGGTACCCACGGTCCGGAGGAGAGGAGACTGTCCTCCGGGCTTTGGGTGCCATATCCCTCTAAAAAATAGAATTTAAAATTAAATATTGTTATTCTTGCCTTCTGGCGTCCCGAGCAGCATTCCCGCCTCTCTCCACGCTCCCGGTCCCAGTAAGCCTTTGCGAAAATGTCCGCGATGGCGTCCGTTCTCGCGGGATCGCGAAGTCTCGCGGTCATTCACGCGACGTCATCGCGAATTACCGCGAGACATCGCGGGCATTTTCGCAAAGGATTACTGGGAACGGATGCGCGGGACGTCGGAAGGTAAGAACACCATTTTTTATTTTTTTACATTCTATCTTTTACTACTGATGCCGCATAGGCGGCCTCAGTAGTAAAAAGTTGGACACACTCGTCAAACACTATGTTTGACGAGTGTGACCAACCTGTCAATCAGTTCTCCAGCAATGCTACAGATTGCTTGGAAAACGCTAGCATTTTGCAAGCTAAATACGCTTGCAAAATGCTAGTTTTTCCGCGGGAATTTAAAATGCGATTTTCCCGCGGAATGGAATTCCGGAATTCTCGAGGTAATTTCCGCGAGAGTTCCGGTACGTGTGCACTTAGCCTTACCCTTGAAAAACATGCAACATGTGTAGAAGCCCTGATAGTTCTCTTTGTACATAATTACAGAATCCGGAGACTACAAAAATCTGAGTTGTTGGTGTGGTGTTTTGTTTGTTTACAATTGGGATATCCCTTTTAAAATATTCTTTGATTAACTACCCCACCAACTAGTTCTATCATCTTTAACAACAACTGTTGCTCCCAGTGTGTTAAAAAAAAAAATATATATATATATACACGGTATATTGTTTGCGCTTTTTTTAATTTTTCTCTTAAATGGTTTAGGCATATTATTTTCTGACAGCATTATGCCTTTATTAATGTTTTATCTTCCCAGTGTTAAACCAGCAGATATGACCGTCCTCTTGCACTTCATATATGGAGGAATAATGGATCTTCCAAGAAACATTGATGCTGGGTAAAAATGTTTGATATTCAGTTTATGAAAACCCTTTATTTGGACTGTAATGAGCATGAATTGCAGAGCACATTGACCATAAAACATTATGGGGAGATCCCTCTAACCATGAAATGATGCAGGAAGAGCTGAGTCTGCATTTTGTTTCAGCAGACTTATCAGTAAGGAATTGGTTTGCAGAGATAATGATATTTTCCACCTTTGTCATTTTTCGAGCATGGGCTTAACTGTAACAAGGGTGAGATAAGAAGGCTCTTGAAAGAGTTGCATTGCTTTTCAGCAAGGCTGCTAGGAGTTTTCACCTATGTCATGTGAAACTAGACATTAGTGCGCGTCCTCGTAGATCTGGTCTGTGCAATTCTGAGCCCGTATTGAGGTCAATGGATGGATTATATGATTATCCATATTGCTATCTGTTTAAAGCATTTCTGTAATCTTGTGACTTTATTATTTATTTAATTTTACTAAGACCTCTGAGCCTAAGTTGCCATTTACACGTCTGTTTTTCCACATGCACATTAGAGTGAAATCGAGAATGTTTTTTTTTTTTTTTTTGCAAACAAATTGTTCACAAAATAAAAAAAGGCGATGAGACCCGTCATATGAGTGCAATCTTTTATTGACTAATGGGTAAGTGACAGTTTAGATTTTTTTATTCTTTTTTACATCTGAGAAATATGAATGCTGCACTCAAGCTAAAAACACAGACTGAGACCAGAAATGGATGGAAATCCAACGCAGCACACTGGTGACATATGATTCAATTTTCTTGTTTGCGCAATAAACCAACAAATAAAACTGTGATCTGAATGAGGCCAAATACTAAACTCCCTCTTCCTGTTCTGTACAGATGACTATACAGCTGTCACTATGACAGGCAGGATTACAATGACAGGTAACACCTCTGTATGCAGTAGATCACACAGGGTCTATCAGTCAGGATAGGTGATATCACACCTGACCTCCTACATCCACTAGCAACCAAAACACCATAGAGGGCAAAATGAAAAATAGAAAAAAGTCTAGTAAACGCTTTCATAAAAGTCAATAAGAGGGGGAGGCACCTAGCGCAATAGGGTCTTATCTGGTCGAGAAATTGGTCTATGTGAGAGGTATAGGACTTGCTCACCTTTTGGGATTGTTTAACCTACAACTGTCATGCACCATGTAGGACAAAGTGCAACTCAAAGGGATAAGGGAAGGGAAATCAAACACTAGGGAAAGTGGGAGTAGAGACCCCTAGACAGATCTAACGTCACCCTGTCTGTCCTACTGTCCCTGTATAGGTTTCGCACCTATCGCCGAGCAGGATATCTAATCCCTGCCTTACCCTGGCAATAAGCCTTGCATCGAGGAGGTCAGAATGAGCGCTAGTCAATCCTCACTTCCGCTAAAGACAATTGGGATAGACAAAGGAAACAAGGGAACACTTAGAGAGAAACATGGACACCCTCCAAACACCAAAGAGGACGCTAGCAGACTGCTACGGCTCCAAGCCTCAACAGGGAAATGCAAATAGAAAATAACACCTGCAACTCCCAACAGGTTGTTGGGCGTTATAAACACCCAGTTCCAGGTGACCCCCATTAAGGCTGGGGGAGGTGGCCACTAGCCTGCAAGGCCAACAGCTGAGCCCTTCTGTAGCCAGATGCAGTGGGACTGTCTGCAGCCTCTGACACACCCGTGACAACAACTTAGGAATCGAGGTATGACAGCTGCGGCAGTACTCACAGGTCAGGAAATCCCGCTGTGTAGACCAAATGGAGAATAGGAGTATTGGGGTCCAGTTACACTAAACAACGCACCAGCGATCCCGACATCGATACGACCTGGTCAGGATCGCTGGTGCGTCGCTACATGATCACTCGTGAGCTGTCAAACAGGCAGACTCACCAGCGATCAGGACCTGTGAGGATGCTGGTATCCAGGGTAAATAGCGGGTAACTAAGGGCGTGTGTCGCTTAGTTACCCGCTGTTTACCTTGGATACCAACTCTTGCTGTGAAGCACGCTGGTATCCAGGGTACACAGCGGGTAACTAAGCGACACGCGCGCTTAGTTACCCGCTATTTATCTGGATACCAGCGCCCAGCATCTGCTTACAGCACTGGGACCTCGCTGATCGTTGGTCTCCCGCTGCCACACGCGATGCGTGCTGGCCAGCGGGAGACCAACGATCAAAAAATGGCCCAGGACATTCCTGCTCGATCAGTGATACCCGGTGAGGGTCGCTGATGTGTGCCACACAGCGAGATTGCTGTTGCGTCACAAAATCGGTGACGCATCAGCGATCTCGCTTAGTGTGAAGTACCCCTTAGTCTGCACTGCTGTGCTAGATTCAAAAAAATCCAGAGGACATGATGAGGGTTTAGATCATGCGGTTTATTCTCAACGCTTTTTGAAGTTGAACCCACTTCTGGAGAACCACAATATGGTTCCACAAATTATAAAAGTCAATGAGGTAGTGGAAAAGAATGGGTAAATCTGTGCTGCTGGTTCTGTGTTCACAATAAAGGTCTGAAATGCAGTTTCAGAACGAAATGTGGTTTTATTCTCACCATGTTTCAAAGTTGGCAGACTTCTTCATCAGGAGAACAACAACAGTTGTAAACTATTCAGTCTTCTCCACTAACTGATTATTTAGTTGGATCCTCCATCCTGTTGGGGTTTACAGCACCTGGTACGACTGCCTCCCAAAGTATTAACTTTTATGGGTTGCACAATCTCACAAGGTGAGCAGTTACCGCATCCTTTATCTTCACTGATTTAGCGGATGAGACCTTTCTGCCCATGTATTGTCCCCCTCGTTTTTCTCTATAAAAGTCAAGGATTCAAAGCCATTCTCTTGCATCCTAAGTTCATGTGGCTGCTGCACAGGATCTAGAATCAGGCCTAGTGACCAGTGTGAACCTTGCAATATTTCTGTGCTTGTGTGTTTTTTTTATTTTTTTAAATCCATAATATACTAAAATACACATTTGCCATAAATTCCTAATTTAAACAATCAATATTTTTCTGATCAGAAATACCCTCTCCACAGGCTCTGCAGAAGTAGATAACTAGAAAGTTTTATACTGGACTGAAGGACATTATTCCAATTGAGATGACTGTGGCAAAAATACTCCTCCTCTTATATCCTGTGATCATTAGGTGTGCTCGATCACCTGTAGTACCTCCTTATACCTGTGTCACTGTCCATTTTAAAACCAAGCTTGAAATTGATTATCCTACATTATTTGCATATGATAAATATCTTTTGTGGCGACCTATTCCTTATACTAAAGAAGGTCCCACACAATGGCACATTAAAAAATTATCTTTATTCATAGAAAAATACAATGCCTCCTTGATGAAGCATAGCGAAACGCGCGTCGGGGCATGAGGGATGTTCCAGGAAGCACCACCAGTTCATGGTATGCCATTACATGTATTGTTGCACCCATTATGTGTTTATTAGGCTTATGTTGGCCTTAATATGGGAATTCAATAGAGGGAACATTGGAGGGTGTAATGCCCCCATATAGCGGGACATGTCTGAGGATAGTCAGCTGATGAGTAAACTATGTTAACCCTCTTTGGTAGCGTTTTATACATGAGATTCCTTTGTATTATGAAATATTGTATGGTGTGGCGCTTCAATGGTTCCATTGTCTCTCATTATGGTCCAGCACCTTCTTTTTAATCTTTGTTGTGCAAATTGTATTTTTCTATGAATAAAGATAATTGTTTAATGTGCCATTGTGTGGGACCTTCTTTAGTATAAGGAATAGGTCGCCACAAAAGATATTTATGATTGTTTGGTGGCACATTTCCCAGTATAGGGATTTTTGCTTATTGTTGGCAACTTTTGTGAAAATATTATTTGCATATGGTGCATTATACCAATTGCTTTTTCTTATTTTAGGTTTTATATAATATCTGATCAAATAATTACACACAAATATATATATATATATATATATATATATATATATATATATACAGTGCCTACAAGTAGTATTCAACCCCCTGCAGATTTAGCAGGTTTACACATTCGGAATTAACTTGGCATTGTGACATTTGGACTGTAGATCAGCCTGGAAGTGTGAAATGCACTGCAGCAAAAAAGAATGTTATTTCTTTGTTTAATTTTTTTTTAAATTGTGAAAAGTTTATTCAGAGGGTCATTTATTATTCAACCCCTCAAACCACCAGAATTCTGTTTGGTTCCCCTAAAGTATTAAGAAGTATTTGAGGCACAAAGAACAATGAGCTTCACATGTTTGGATTAATTATCTCTTTTTCCAGCCTTTTCTGACTATTTAAGACCCTCCCCAAACTTGTGACCAGCACTCATACATGGTCAACATGGGAAAGACAAAGGAGCATTCCAAGGCCATCAGAGACAAGATCGTGGAGGGTCACAAGGCTGGCAAGGGGTACAAAACCCTTTCCAAGGAGTTGGGCCTACCTGTCTCCACTGTTGGGAGCATCATCCGGAAGTGGAAGGCTTATGGAACTACTGTTAGCCTTCCACGGCCTGGACAGCCTTTGAAAGTTTCCTCCCGTGCCGAGGCCAGGCTTGTCCGAAGAGTCAAGGCTAACCCAAGGACAACAAGGAAGGAGCTCCAGGAAGATCTCATGGCAGTGGGGACATTGGTTTCAGTCAATACCATAAGTAACGTACTCCACCACAATGGTCTCCGTTCCAGACGAGCCCGTAATGTACCTTTACTTTCAAAGCGTCATGTCAAGGCTCGTCTACAGTTTGCTCATGATCACTTGGAGGACTCTGAGACAGACTGGTTCAAGGTTCTCTGGTCTGATGAGACCAAGATCGAGATCTTTTGTGCCAACCACACACGTGACGTTTGGAGACTGGATGGCACTGCATACGACCCCAAGAATACCTTCCCTACAGTCAAGCATGGTGGTGGCAGCATCATGCTGTGGGGCTGTTTCTCAGCCAAGGGGCCTGGCCATCTGGTCCGCATCCATGGGAAGATGGATAGCACGGCCTACCTGGAGATTTTGGCCAAGAACCTCCGCTCCTCCATCAAGGATCTTAAGATGGGTCGTCATTTCATCTTCCAACAAGACAACGACCCAAAGCACACAGCCAAGAAAACCAAGGCCTGGTTCAAGAGGGAAAAAATCAAGGTGTTGCAGTGGCCTAGTCAGTCTCCTGACCTTAACCCAATTGAAAACTTGTGGAAGGAGCTCAAGATTAAAGTCCACATGAGACACCCAAAGAACCTAGATAACTTGGAGAAGATCTGCATGGAGGAGTGGGCCAAGATAACTCCAGAGACCTGTGCCGGCCTGATCAGGTCTTATAAAAGACGATTATTAGCTGTAATTGCAAACAAGGGTTATTCCACAAAATATTAAACCTAGGGGTTGAATAATAATTGACCCACACTTTTATGTTTAAAATTTATTAAAATTTAACTGAGCAACATAACTTTTTGGTTTGTAAGATCTATGCATCTGTTAATAAATCCTGCTCTTGTGTGAAGTTTGAAGGCTCTAACTTATTTGCATCTTATCAAACCTGCTAAATCTGCAGGGGGTTGAATACTACTTGTAGGCACTGTATATATATATATATGTATGTGTGTGTGTGTATATATATATATATATATATATATATATATATATACACACACATCTCTATGTTTATTTCTTGCCGCATGGTGATGACGATCCCCATTGATTTCTGCTTTCTTTCTCTTGTAGTCAGATACTCTCGGTTGCTGACATGTATGGGTTGGAAGGGCTTCGTGAAGTTGCTATTTACACTCTGAAAAGAGATTACTGTAAATTTTTCCTTAAGGTACTGAATCTACAATCTATTTTGACTTGTGATTGTATCTGTCTGTCCAGTAATCGTACAAGAAAAATGTACCAACATTTTCCAATAAGTGTATGTTCCCCCGGTCAGTATTGGCAGCTCCGTCCAAAGTGCTGCCGGCTTTTGTACGCGCTGTGATTCCGCATGTGTTCATTGAACCATGCGGAATCACCACATCGTATACAGAGGATGGTGATATTTATCTGGCGGAGACTGAGCGTTTCCGAGATAAATAGACATGCTGCGGTCTAGAAAGACACGCCACATGTTCGATTACACAGGGAAGCCGGAGGCGTCCCTGCACGCATAGTGGAGATACGATCTCATAAAATCCCCTCAACTATGCTGTAACATTTGGCCGCTGCGGATTGGACGCTGCTGCTGTATGCAGCGTACAATCCACAGCGTTTACTGACCGTGGAAACATACTCTGACAGTCCTAGATAAAGTATATAAAACTCACTTGAGAACCTTTAGGACAGATGGCCCAAGATGAAACAACATACAATCTGCCGCTCTAAATTTATATTTTTGTAACCAGAAACATGTAAGTGTTGTTAATTTTGGGTATTTTACATGAGAAAGATGAAATTTAAGTGCATATTGGTTGCTATGTAACTAGAACAGATTCCTATAGGTGAATGATAGTATTTATTATGCTTACATAATCTGCAGTGGTTTACAGATATTGTCATCGCTGTCCCCAATCTGAATTCCCCATCAGTATGTCTTTAGATTCTATTCTGTTAAACTCTGCCCACGAAATCCGTGTGCAAAGTAGCACTTTTTAATACATTCTGCAACTAGTCTCTAAATATAATCTTTTTTGTGAGCCAACCCCAGCAGGATCCCCTTTATATCCTCTTTCTCCTATGGCCACCATTCATATTAGAAAGAGTTGAGCAAAAAGATTTGAGCTGCTCTGGATCGGTCCTCCATGGCAGCCAGGTTAGGACAGTACTCTATGGCAGCTGATATTCTTGACCTGGAATCCTGAGCACTTCATGTGCTTACTAGGCCCCACATTCATCATGTTGTCGCTGGGCATTATAAGCGCGAGACTAAAGGGCATGTCACACTAAGAGATATCGCTAGCAATATCGCTATAACTTGTGACGTTATAGCGATATCTCTGTGTCTGATACTTACCAGCGACCCGCTCCCCCGCTGGTTATCGCTGATCGCGCGAGAACGTTCAGGACTGTTTCTCGTCGTCAGCTTCCCGTGGCGCTTCCTGCTGTGAGGACGAGCGACGCGTGGAGCCGGGCGGGAGGACGCAGGATCGCCTGGTGTGACAGGTAAGTAGCGACCCCCGTCCCCAGCGATGTCGCTGGTGAGATCTGCCTATGTGGCAGCTCACTAGCGACCACTTAGCGATGTACCAGCGATCCTGACCGCGTCATATCGCTGGTCGGGATCGCTGGTACACCGCTAAGTGTGACCGTACCTTAACAGGATGCTGGTCATGAACATGAAGACTACCCTGGTCCGGCATACAGTCCAGTCCTCCATGGCAGCCAGACCAGGGTAGGGTAACACGAATCTTTTCGCTCAACTCTAATATTTAATTAATCTGATGTATGGGGGCCTCCTGATGGTTTCCTGAATATTGATGTCTGATAAAATGAGCATTTATGCTCCCAGGAGGTGCATAGAATCATAGAATGTTAGAGTTGGAAGGGACCTCTGGGGTCATAGTGTCCAAACTGCTGCTCAATGCAGAATTCACTAAACCATCTCAGACACATGTCTATCCAGTCTCTGTTTGAAGACTTCCATTGAAGGAGAACTCATCACCTCTCGTGGCAGCCTGTTCCACTTGCTTAATATGTGTCGCCACAAGTGGTGTCAAATTGATTGACGTGGTGGTCACGTGTGCACAGTGTCCTTCCTTTCAGGATCTATGAGACTGACAGAGTACAGCACCATTTCCGTCCATCTCCTAAACATTGAATATTTGTCAATCGAGAGCTTTGCCATGTCACTCTGTTCAAACACCCATGGACCATGTGTGTAAGAACATTTTTTGTGTTTGGGTGGGGGGAGGGGTCTTATGGAATGGTGATAAAGGTTGACTCCTTAAAATGATAAAACTCGGTGTGCTTGCTGCTGCCGCTAGACAGTGAAAGAAACCTTTAGTTGTGACTGCTGTTATTTTTGGTTAAATATTTATAACCTAGCTACAGGCACTTTTATTTGAGAAGTAGTTTAGTTTTCTATTATGTCTTATCCATTTAGGTAAATTCCTCTTTGCATTAGATTGTATCCATTGTCCGTGTCGCTCATCCCATGTCTCTGACGTTACGGCACGGTGGTGTAATGGCTATGTAACACGTAGGATGGTCCTATCCATTACATACTCTCCTGCCTCCTCCTGGAGGTCCGCTGCAGTGCACGTGTTAGATCACATTGCTGATCTGCAGCATTATGACTGGAAAATGCTCACTAAGAAAGGGAGCAAACAGAGTTATGATATACATTAGAGAGACTGATGAAACAGAGGGTTCTGACTTGACAGGATATAATTTGATTTTCTGCGCTGTCAGTCAGCTAAAAGCTATCATTGCTGATCTGCTCGGAGCCATTCACAATGGGTGCGTGTGTGTCAGTGCAAGATATTTTCTGCTCCTTTATGGTATTGAGCAAGTCTATTAAGAGAATAATGAACGAAGCATTAACTTGAGAAGACGCTAAAGTCCATTTTCAACATTTTTGCTTCTGCTAGATTCTCTGAATAAAGTCCTTACGTGGTGCTCCACTGCTGCTGTAATCTGCAGGAAAACCCCACCGCAAGAACTGTGTTCAGTTTATCTGCAGGACCACCACTGTATGTGCAATGGAGGACTACATGGCGCCCATTAAAATCAATGCACTGCCCTTGTATTCCATGGATAATAGGTTGGGTCTTTCAGAGAGGAGGAGGCTCTCTTTGTAGCTGCTGTAACTTCTGCATGGGGTCGCTCCTCTGTAACTTCTGGATGGGGGACCCTTGTTACTTGCCTTTACTATTGAGCATAACTAGAATAGATAAGCCACTGTGTGCCAATGCTCCACTTGTAATTGGCTCTCTCCCGGCTGTAGTCCATGGCTGCTTTTGTCGGCTGTGTGTCAGCAGTATCACTTTTAGAAGTGCTATGTAGGAACAGATGTCTATAGCGCTGCTGCGTCATCTGCTGTCATCCAAGTGTGAAAATGTAAGCCAGCAATAGAATGTCTGTCAGATGATTTTGTAGGAGGATCCATTTCCTTCAGAATTATATTGATTGCGTTTGCCTCTTATTTAAATCGTTTATTTACTTCTGTTTTTGCTTTCTTTTTTGAATGGCGTCACTTTTTTCCCATTGTTAGCAGCAATAGTGCTCGCCAGCTAATGTGCACATTCATCGTATTAATCAACACAAAGTTGGGGGTAATGCAAGAGTTTTACCGTCGTCTTTTTATTCACTGTATCATCTAAAATCTCGTAATATTAAATGTGTAGTGCTCAAGGCAGTACTTTTTTTTTTTTTTTTTTTTTAATCCTCAGTCTTT